>NC_091199.1:29195191-29317691 GCF_040958095.1 Procambarus clarkii
TCCTCTGTCAGGAGCCGGGCTCCCTCAGTCGTCCGTCAGAGCTCAGAGGGGACAGACGTCGCTCCGTGCTCCTCCCTCTTCACTCTCCTATTTCAGGCTTTCTGCCTTATTAAAACATGTCTAACTTATAAATAAACATTGCTACTGTCGCTGGGCACACGACCAACTACAAGCAATCACTATGAACTGGCGTATATCGTGCTTACCACAGATTAACTGATCGAGGGCGCTTTCCCTCTGACGGCGTCTGGTCAGGGCGCTCCACACAGCCCACGAAAATGCCTCTGAGCAGCTTATTAAACTCTCCTCGCCGTCCAAGACTTGACACCACAACGTTCTCAGCTCAATTCCACAGCTGGCACGTCTGCACACTTCTCTTCTCTTAGAGATATATCACTAGGGGTTCCCTTCTGGCGGGAGCTCAAACGGAGCGCGGCTTCCCCCTGCGATGTCTGGCACTCAAGTGAGGTCAAGGTCCTCCGGAAACGAGCCTCACGCCTCCAGCAAAATGTCCACATCTCCTAGCCAGTCATTTATCTATTTTCTTCTGCATTGCCCATAATCTCAAACTGTTACACATATCCAAGCAACTATTTTGCATATGCGTTATCACCTCAATATTCGCTAGACCTTCTAATCAGGTCAGGCTTGATGAATAACTCTCAAGGAGGGAGACTCGTTTCTCCTGCAGGCTGAGATCATAACACTCCCCTCCCCTTATTTTTGAGAGTTATTCCAGTGGCAAAGCTCGGGATAATACATCCGCCACCACACTGTCTCGTTCTTCAACCGATTGGTTCAGCCGGTTAGTCTGTTTATGTACTCCCTTAGGAGTCTACAATTAGTTCGTTGCACCTTGCAACATCTGGCTCACAACTCTCCAGAAACATGATCTTTTCATAAACGATCTGACTTCTCTGGCACCTCTTGGTTAGGCTGTCCTCCTTGGACGCCTGCACTCCATCGGTCCACTCTACTTATTGTTCCCACCCTCCGTCACTTCGTCTTCTTCTCTTCACGTCCAGAGTCAGACGTCTACTGTCTGTACCTCCTCTGTCGTCTTCACACTTCCATCTACTGCCGTTATACTTTCGTCTCCTGTCATCATACTTCACTCCCTCGTCTTCACCGACGATCCTCCTTTTCGTCTCCTCATTTATCTGAGACCTCATCCTGTTCGACTCCCACCGAGTCCTCGGCTTTCCTCTATTCCACCATGCTTGTATCATCTTCCTCTTACACTTTTCACCTCTATACAACTCCATTTCTTCTCCTTCAACTCTTCTTCGTTCCCTAAAAGTTTCTTCGAGCACTGCACTACATCCAACAGCACTCGACCATACATGTCGCTTTGCCTCTCCCAAAGTGCTCGTAAGCATCTCTCGACACATACTGTCTCTTCTCCTCTCATTTTCTCGGCTATCACTCTTCTTCATTATTTCTCCTCCACGTTGTCTGTGAAACATGCCAACTCTTGACATCTCAAACAACTTAACTCCACTATCCATATGCCTCTGTGCTCGTGGACAACGTGACGCTCTACTCCCGTCCTCAGTATGTCCACATCCTTCCTCATTCCTACTCAGCACAGTTGCATTCGCCTTCCGACTCTTAATTTCAGCAGTCTGGGCTCTACTCAGGTCCGCTCTCTTCACCTGATTTTTCTTCGGCTGGGCCATCTTCACTTTTGACCTCACCGAAACTTCATTCTCCTGGGCTGGACCTTCATCAAACAGCCATGCTATATCTACGTCGATATCTTCCACCGGCTGAATCGACACTGTCTCACCTTCTCCAGTGTCTTCCTTGTCGGCCACCTCTGCCTTCGTCACTACCGAGACAGGGTACTCAATGGCTTGGCGGTCTCCTGACTCATCTCCTCGGATGTCAGTCAGGTTCACACTCTCAGGTGTCCCACCCGTGCCGAGGCCTTCTGGGCACTCCTCTGGCACAGTCTCCGCTACGACTCTCGGCAACACCTATGTCCCGCACAAGTCATTCCCCAGGATCACTTGGACTCCTGGAACAGGTATGTCGGGGCACACTCCCAACATCACCTCTGCCGACACATATTCCGACCTTAGCTGGACAGTACATACGGGCATGTCACTCTCAGACAATAACCCATATACTCTCATCTTACTCCTGCCAGCTAACCGTCGATCATTCCCAATCAGGCTTCTCGTAATCAAGCTCTGATTAGCTCCGGTATCTCTTAAGATACCAACTTCTACTTCAGGTTGGCTTCCTATTCTGATCCAACCTTTGCTCATGAACGGCCTATACCTCTCGTTCACTAAGTTCGCTCTCTGTGGTTTGTCTTCGAACACATTAGTATATTTACCTCGGGGGTCACACATGGCCAGGGTCACAACTCTCTTGCCCTGTCGACAATCTCGCATCACGTGACCCAATCCGTTACAATTGTAACATCTCATCTGGGAAAAGTCTCTTCTATATGTACCAGAGTAGCTCTGACTCTGCCCATTCGTATTGGACTTCCACGGGCCAGACGTACTACTTGTACTCTGTGGAGCTTTACTGGACTCTTGATTCCCTGGATAACGATTAGTTTCTTGTTTAGCTCCTCCATCCTCACTTTCAGATGAAGTGCGCGACCTACTCTTCTGAGTTTTAGGGTACTTACTTTTATCTGCCCATTTATCAAAATTTTTCTCACCCCAGACTCTTCTGGGTCTTTCATAATTTCTTCCTCCCCAGACTCCATTGGATCTGCAATTGCTGCGTCTCACCTCGCTTCTCACTCTGTTCTCCCTCAAGCTTTTGTACGCTTCAGTAATCATATCCGCCCTATCTGCGGCATCTTTCACCGCCTTTATCCCTGCTTCTTGGATCTTGAACTTTGTTTCGGGATGCATCATCTCCAAGAACTTCTCCATGACCATCAGTTGCTTCAGGTCAGCGTAAGATCCAACTCCAGCAGCCTCAATCCACTTCTGGAATCGTCTTTCCAGATCTCTTGCTGTCTCAGCAAACGTACATGCTCCAACTTTGATCATTTCTCTGAAGCGCTTTCTATAAGCTTCTGGGGTTAGCTGAAACGAGCGCAATATGCTGCTCTTTACTGTGGCATAATCCTGGCACTCTTCCAGTGACAATTGGGTGTATGCCTCCCTGGCTGCACCAGTCAATCTTAACTGGACCAGCTGGGCCCATTCCTCCTGTGGCCAATCCTTGATACTGGCTACTTTCTCAAAATGCTCGAAGAAGCTCTCTGCCTCTTCAGGAACAAACAAGGGAATTTCCTTCTCCCTAACCCTAACATCTGGTGGGTGTGATACCTGGGTGGTGCTCTCTGGCAACCCATGTTTAATCCTTTGCTCAGCCAAGGTTCTATTCGCTTCTATCTGCATTTGTTTTGTTCTCTCTTTTTCTTTTTCGACTTGGGCTTTTTCTTTCTCCTGTTCCAACTCCAGTTCCCTTATTCTGGTTTTCTCTTTTTCTTTCTCCACCTCTAGTCTTGCTTTCTCTTTTTCTTTCTCCTGTTCCAACTCCAGTTCTCTTACTCTGGTTTTCTCTTTTTCTACTTCCAGCTTGGTTTTCTCTTTTTCCTTCTCGGCTTCATTTTTCATCTGGAGTTCTAATTTCATCTTTTCCAGCTGGAACTGTCTCTCCTCACGCTGCATCTGGAGCTCTAACTGGAATCTCTCCAAGCTCCTATTTCGGCTACTCCTGCTACTGCGGCTACTCTTGCTGCTCCTACTCGATCCCTGGGATCTCACTTCATCCTGCCCATCATCCTCCTTTCCACTTTCAGCTCCTTTTTGGGCTCCTTGCTCTGCCGCTTCATTTTTGGCTCTTAACTGCCTCAGGATCTCATCCTTCATCCCAGCTACTTTAGATGCTTTCAACCTAATGCCACATTTTTCTGCTATTTGTTTCAATTGATCCCTCGTGCAACCTTCCAAGTCCTCAGGCTTGCCTGACTCCACAAACGCTTGCACCTTATCCATCTTTGTCCTTTGAGTCTTCCCAAGAAAGAGAGTATACACCTGCGGTCACACAGTTTATCTCAGCAGGGGTGTACAAATCCACTCTTGGACAGGGTGTGGGTGTGTCAGTTCACTATCCCGGACACAGGCCCCCAATTTATTATAGACTGTGGGTTGGTTGGTGTTATCGTGTTGATCCTTCTCTATGGACAACCCAACCCACAACTCGGTAGAGTGCTTATACTAGGAGATCACCCTTGGCACTTCTGGCTCTTGGAGAGGGGTTCAACGTCACACGTTTAGGGTATGCGGCTCCAACGCTTAGCCTCGTTGTCACGTGCACACACCCACTCGAGCCGCTGTGACTCCCCACTCTCTCCTTATGAGGTATGATCTCCTCAATCCCCTATGACTTACTAGTATTACCTCTTACCCTGTCCACAGCAGTGGTTCTTGGTTCTTTCTCTCTCTCTCTCCTTCTTTACTACTTCCTGGGAAGCCTCACTAGGACAAGGGCAAACACCAGCAAATTGTGATACATTTACTGGACAAAGCACATACACAATACATACACACATATAATAATAATGAATCCTATACTCTATAATATTACAATCAGGTTGCACTCCAACACCATCAGAACTCTATCATCAGCTTATCAAGTGGTATCCTATCATCTGATTCACCACCTGATACTATCAACCTCCTCAAGTTGATCAAGCCTACATACACTGTTGCACCATCAGCAAGATAATATATATATAGAAAATCAGCATTTGAATGCAATAACATATATCAGTATAAATGTTCATTGATACACAACAATGATCAATCGATCACTGTCAGTCCTGGAACGCATACATCTGTAGGTAATCCAGCCTACGACTGTAACTCTAAACTTCAGTATAAAACACTCCTTGACATAAGAATGCAAACAGTCACTCACCTCTCACTGCGTCTTGCACGCTAATGACAACCAAACACTATCAACTCCCTATAAGTAATCCACCAGAACTTCCCCTTCCACCTCTGGAAGTTCACTACCCTAATATCCTTAGGTTCTTCCGGGCTTCACTACCAGGATCCTCTGCAGCTCCTCCAGGCTGCTATCATGAAGTTTCCTTGAGCAACTACGGTGCTTCACCCTTCTGCTAGGGTCCTCCACAGCTCTCTTGGCTGCTACACCATGAAGTTTCCTCCAGCCACTATGGTGCTTCTCCACCTCTACAGAAGCACGCGACACTCCTCTTCACTGCTGCTTCTCCTCACAGCTCGAGGTCCTCTGCTCCACTACCTTGGAGTCTCATCAGCTACTTCATCTGCTGGCTTCGAAGTTCTCAGCAACTTCTTCCCCAAAGAACAAACCTGCAACCCATCGACACTCCAATAAAATGTTCCCCTTTAACACATAAACAAAAAATATTCACACAATATGTTTGCCTCAAACCTCTATCTGTTCTCTACATACAGTGAGAGTGGACTCCCCCGTTTTGGGCGGGTCCATACTCCACCTTGCCTGGCGGCGGTCCTCACTCGCTGGGAGGGTCTTCCTCCGTCAGGAGCCGGGCTCCCTCAGTCGTCCGTCAGAGCTCAGAGGGGACGGACGTCGCTCCGTGCTCCTCCCTCTTCACTCTCCTATTTTAGGCTTTCTGCCTTATTAAAACATGTCTAACTTATAAATAAACATTGCTACT
This sequence comes from Procambarus clarkii, assembly GCF_040958095.1. Classification (NCBI taxonomy): domain Eukaryota; kingdom Metazoa; phylum Arthropoda; class Malacostraca; order Decapoda; family Cambaridae; genus Procambarus; species Procambarus clarkii. The sequence continues at coordinate 29,200,839 of NC_091199.1, forward strand.
GTCGCTGGGCACACGACCAACTACAAGCAATCACTATGAACTGGCGTATATCGTGCTTACCACAGATTAACTGATCGAGGGCGCTTTCCCTCTGACGGCGTCTGGTCAGGGGGCTCCACACAGCCCACGAAAATGCCTCTGAGCAGCTTATTAAACTCTCCTTGCCGTCCAAGACTTGACACCACAACGTTCTCAGCACAATTCCACAGCTGGCACGTCTGCACACTTCTCTTCTCTTAGAGATATATCACTAGGGGTTCCCTTCTGGCGGGAGCTCAAACGGAGCGCGGCTTCCCCCTGCGATGTCTGGCACTCAAGTGAGGTCAAGGTCCTCCGGAAACGAGCCTCACGCCTCCAGCAAAATGTCCACATCTCCTAGCCAGTCATTTATCTATTTTCTTCTGCATTGCCCATAATCTCAAACTGTTACACATATCCAAGCAACTATTTTACATATGCGTTATCACCTCAATATTCGCTAGACCTTCTAATCAGGTCAGGCTTGATGAATAACTCTCAAGGAGGGAGACTCGTTTCTCCTGCAGGCTGAGATCATAACAGCCTCCACCACATCACTTCCTAATGCATTCCATTTGTCAACCACTCTGACACTAAAAAAGTTTTTTCTAATATCTCTGTGGCTCATTTGGGCACTCAGTTTCCACCTGTGACCCCTAGTGCGTGTGCCCCTTGTGTTAAACAGCCTGTCTTTATCAACCCTGTCGATTCCCTTGAGGATCTTGAATGTGGTGATCATGTCCCCCCTAACTCTTCTGTCTTCCATCAAAGTGAGGTTTAATTCCCGTAGTCTCTCCTCGTAGCTCATACCTCTCAGCTCGGGTACTAGTCTGGTGGCAAACCTTTGAACCTTTTCCATTTTTGTCTTATGCTTGACTAGATATGGACTCCATGCTGGAGCCGCATACTCCAGGATTGGTCTGACATATGTGGTATATAATCTTCTGAAAGATTCCTTACACAAGTTTCTAAAGGCCCTTCTTATGTTAGCCAACCTGGCATATGCTGCTGCTGTCATCCTCTTGATATGAGCTTCAGGGGACAGGTCTGGCGTGATATCAACCCCCAGGTCTTTCTCTCTCTCTCTGACTCTTGAAGTATTTCATCTCCCAAGTGATACTTTGTACCTGGTATATATCTTAGTATCTTTGTATCTTTGTATCTCCTGCTTCCTACCCCTATCTTCATTACATTACATTTGCTTGGATTAAACTCTAACAGCCATTTGTTCGACCATTCCTGCAGCTTGTCCAGGTCTTCTTGAAGCCTCAAGCTGTCCTCCTCTGTCGTAATCTTTCTCATAATTTTGGCGTCGTCAGCAAACATTGAGAGGAATGAGTCTATACCCTCTGGGAGATCATTTACGTATATCAGAAACAGGATAGGTCCAAGTACAGAGCCCTGTGGGACTTCACTGGTGACTTTACGCCAGTCTGAGGTCTCACCAATCACTGTAACTCTCTGCTTCCTATTGTTTAGGTACTCCCTTATCCACTGGAGCGCCTTACCAGTTACTCCTGCCTGTTTCTCCAGCTTATGCATCAACCTTTTATGGGGTACTGTGTCAAAGGCTTTCCGACAGTCCAAAAAAATGCAGTCCGCCCACCCTTCTCTTTCTTGTTTAATCTTTGTCACCTGATCGTACAATTCTATCAAGCCTGTAAGGCAAGATTTACCCTCCCTGAACCCATGTTGGTGGGTTGTCACGAAGTCTCTTCTCTCCAGATGTGTTACTATGTTTTTTCTCACAATCTTTTCCATCACCTTGCATGGTATACAAGTTAAGGATACTGGCCTGTTGTTCAGTTCCTCTTGTCTGTCACCCTTTTTGTATATTGGTACTACATTAGCAGTCTTCCATATTTCTGGTAGGTCCCCCGTTTCCAGTGACATACTATACACTATGGAGAGTGGTAGGCAAAGTGCTCCTGCACACTCTTTCAATACCCATGGCGAGATTCCATCCGGCCCAACAGCTTTTCTCACAACCAGCTCCAATAGGGGCTTCTTGACTTCATCTCTTGTAATTTCGAACCTATCCAAGGTCACCTGGTTTGCTGCCACCTCTTCTAGCGCCGCGACATCTCCCTGTTCTATTGTAAAGACCTCCTGGAACCTTTTGTTGAGTTCTTCACACACCTCTTTGTCATTCTCTATGTACCTGTCCTCGCCCACCCTAAGTTTCATCACCTGTTCCTTCACTGTTGTCTTCCTCCTGATGTGACTGTGTAGTAGCTTTGATTCGGTCTTGGCTTTATTAGCTATATCATTTTCATACATTTTCTCAGCTGCTCTTCTCAAGCTGACATACTCGTTCCTGGTTCTCTGGTATCTCTCTCTACTTTCTGGTGTTCTGTTATTACGGAAGTTCCTCCATGCCCTTTTGTTCAGCTCCTTTGCTTTCATACATTCCTTATTAAACAACGGATTCTTCCTTTGCTTCTCTTTTTTTTCCTGTCGGGCTGGGACAAACCTGCTTACAGCCTCCTGACATTTTTGGGTGACATAGTCCATCATGTCTTGTACGGACTTGGTTCCGAGTTCTGTGTCCCAATGTATATCCCATAGGAATTTATTCATTTCCTCATAGTTTCCCTTTCGGTACGCCAGCCCTTTGGTTCCCAGTTCTTTTTTGGGGGTGATAATTCCCAGCTCAGCCAGGTACTCAAAGCTCAATACACTATGATCACTCATTCCCAAGGGGGCTTCCAACTTAACTTCCCTTATATCCGACTCATTTAGGGTAAATATCAGATCAAGCAAGGCTGGTTCATCCCCTCCTCTCATTCTTGTCTGTCCCGTGACGTGTTGACTTAGAAAGTTTCTTGTTGCCACATCCAGCAGCTTAGCTCTCCATGTGTCTGGGCCTCCATGTGGGTCTCTGTTCCCCCAATCTATCTTCCCATGGTTGAAGTCTCCCATGATTAGAAGTCTGGATCCGTTCCTGCTAGCCACAGAAGCTGCTCTCTCTATTATATTGATGGTGGCCAAGTTGTTTCTATCATATTCCTGTTTGGGTCTTCTGTCATTCGATGGGGGGTTATATATGACTACTATTATAATTTTCTGTCCTCCAGTTGCTATGGTGCCTGATATGTAGTCACTGAAACCTTCACAGTTCTGAATTACCATCTCTTCGAAACTCCAACCTTCTCTTAGTAGCAAAGCTACACCACCTCCTCCTCTCCCTTCTCTCTCTATCCTCACTACATAGTAGCCCTGTGGAAACACTGCGTTTGTTATGATTTTCGTTAACTTTGTTTCTGTGAGTGCTATTATGTCTGGGTTTTCTTCTAGTGCCCTTTCTCCAAGTTCATTTGTTTTATTTGAAATCCCATCTATGTTAGTGTACATCGCCTTGAAGCTCACTTTCTTCTGTTCATTTTCATGTCCCTTTCTTGGCGAGCATTCTGCTGGTGTGGGAAGCTGTTCTGTGGGTGAGAAGATCTGTGAGGTGGTTTGCAGGGTCTCAGAGGATTTTGGGGTGGGGGTGGGAGTTTAAGGGAAGGGGGGACAGAAGGTGTGGGTTAAGGAGGTAGGGGGGACATGGAGGATACGGGGTGAGGGGGGAGGAGGGATAGGGAGGGTATGGGATGAAGGGGGAGGGGGGGACAGAGGGGGAAAAGTGGAAGGAGGGACATGATGGGAATGGGGAAGGGGTGTCAGGGTCAGAATGGGGTTAATTTTGGGTGGGGGCAGGTAGGGTGAGGGGAAGGGAGGGTTTCTATGCAGAGGGGGGTGGTGGTGTTGCCCTCCCCTCTGGTGTTGCTGGGATGCTGGTTTTGGGTTCTCCTCTTGTCTCTGGGACTGTTGTGTTGAGGGCTGTGATTTCCTGGTTTGCTCCTCTCTCCCTGCGCTTCCTCCTTGCCTCTGCTGCCCTGGCTCTCTCCTCCTTCGTCCTGTCCCTCTGCAGGAATACTTTTTTGTATCCCTCCATATGCTGCAGACAACTCTTCCTTTCGAGAATGAACCTCCTTCGTGGTTTCGTTTGTAAACACCACCTTTACAAGTCGGTTTCTGTCCTTGTTGTACCAGCCCAACCTGAAAACCTTCAACCTTGTGTGTGTGTGTGTGTGTGTGTGTGTGTGTGTGTGTGTGTGTGCTGACCTATTTGTACTCACCTATTTGTGCTTGCGGGGGTTGAGCTTTGGCTCTTTGGTCCCGCCTCTCAACTGTCAATCAATTGGTGTACAGATTCCTGAGCCTACTGGGCTCTATCATATCTACATTTGAAACTGTGTATGGATTCAGCCTCCACCACATCACTGCCTAATGCATTCCATCTGTTAACTACTCTGACACTGAAAAAGTTCCCTCTAACGTCTCTGTGGCTCATGTGGGTACTCAGTTTCCACCTGTGTCCCCTTGTTCCCGTCCCACCAGTGTTGAAAAGTTTATCCTTGTATACCTGGTCGATTCCTCTGAGGATTTTGTAGGTTGTGATCATGTCTCCCCTTACTCTTCTGTCTTCCAGTGTCGTAAGGTGCATTTCCCACAGCCTTTCCTCGTAACTCTTGCCTCTTAGTTCTGGGACTAGTCTAGTGGCTTACCTTTGGACTTTTTTCAGCTTCGTCTTGTGCTTCACAAGGTACGGGCTCCATGCTGGGGCCGCATACTCCTGGATTGGTTTTACATATGTGGTGTACAAGATTCTGAATGATTCCTTATACAGATTCCTGAACGCTGTTCTGATGTTAGCCAGCCTCGCATATGCCGCAGACGTTATTCTTTTTATGTGGGCTTCAGGAGACAGTTTTGGTGTGATATCAACTCCTAGATATTTCTCTCTGTTCGTTTCATTAAGTACTTCATCTCCTATTCTGTATCCTGTGTCTGGCCTCCTGTTCCCATTGCCTAGTTTCAATACTTTGCATTTACTCGGGTAGAACTTCAACAGCCATTTGTTGGACCATTTACACAGTCTGTCTAGGTCATCTTGTAGCCTCCTACTATCGTCCTCATCGCGTGTGTGTGTGTGTGTGTGTTCGTGTGTGTGTGTGTGTGTGTGTGTGTGTGTGTGTGTGTGTGTGTGTGTGTGTGTGTGTGTGTGTGTGTGTGTGTGTGTGTGTGTGTGTGTGTGTGTGTGTGTGTGTGTGTGTGTGTGTGTGTGTGTGTGTGTGTGTGTGTGCGTGTGTGTGTGTGTGTGTGTGTGTGTGTGTGTGTGTGGTGTGGACGGTCCTCTGAGGGGTCCACTGTCCTCACATTAGGTGGAATCAGTAGTGTGTGTGTGATGTGGACGGTTCTCTGGAGTCAGCCTGCACTACATCACTTCCTAGTGCATTCCATTTACTGACTACTCTGACACTGAAAAAGTTCTTTCTAATGTCTCTGTGGCTCATTTGGGTACTCAGGTTCCTCCTGTGTCCCCTTGTTCGTGTATCACCCGTGTTATATAATTCATCCTTGTCTACCCCTGTCAATTCCCCTGAGAAATTTGTATGTGGTGATCATGTCTCCCTTAGCTTTTCTGTCTTCCAGTAACGTGAGGTGCAGTTCACGCAGTCTGTGTTCATAACCAACCCGTTCTCGCACTTGCTTTAGTCAATATTGGCTTATTTAATAAGTGCATATGTGAGATACTAATTGATTGTTAATATTTTAGTTTACCTTGAAAAGCTTCATAGAAAACACCGACCTCACCTAACCTTCTTAGTATGTTAAGATAAGCATCTTATTGCTTCAAATTTACAATTACTACTTAACCTATCAACGGTATAGGTTAAGTAATAATTGTAATTAAGAAGCAATAAGATGCTTATCTTAACATACTAAGAAGGTTAGGTGAGGTCGGTGTTTTCTATGAAGCTTTTCAAGGTAAACTAAAATATTCACAATCAATTAATATGTCACATATGCACTTATTAAATAAGCCAATATTGACTGAAGCAAGTGCGAGAACGGGTTGTCATAACTCATACCTCGCTGCATACTCCAGGATTGGCTTTACATATGTGGTATACAAGGTTCTGAAGGATTCCTTACACAGATTTCTGAAAACAGTTCTGATGTGAGCCAGCCTCGCATAGATCGCTGATGTTATTCTTTTGATGTGGGCTTCAGGAGACAAATTTGGCGTAATATCAACTCCTAGATCTTTCTCTCTGTCCGTTTCGTGAAGGACTTCATCTCCCATTCGGTATCCAGTGACTGGCCTCCTAGTTCCTCCTCCTAATTTCATATCTTTTTTGTTTTGGTAGGGACGCGTGTCTTATTTTCCTCGGCGTCATCCCTTTTATATGAAAGGAACCATCGGAAATGCATCCGAGGTGCCGTGTATTACCTTGAAGCTGGCTCCTTTCTGTCCATCCTCAGTAAACTTTGAGAATCCGGGATGGGAGGGGGTAGGGGGGAAGTGGGTGGTGAGGGGGTCTGATGGTAAGGGGTACCTGGGTTGTGAGGGGGCTGGGAGGATCTGGTTTGGCGAAGGTGGGGGGAGAAGAGAGGGCTTGGCTGAGTGGGAGAGAAGAGAGGGCTTGGTGGGGTTGGGAAAAGAGAGGGCTTTGGAGGTAAGGCCGGAGGTGGGGGCTTTGGGGGGCGGGGAAGAAAAGAGGGCTTTAGGGACAAGGGGAGAAAGAAGGGCTTGGGGGGGGGGTGAGAAAGAAAGGAGGGCATAGTGGGGTGGAGGAAAAGGGAGGGCTTAGGGGGGTGGGGGAGAAGGTAGGGGATAGGGGGTGGGAGAGAAGGGAAGGCTTATTGTGGTGGGGGAGAAGGGGGCTTGGGGTGGATAAGAAGGGTAAGAAGGATAGCTTGGGGGAGTAGGGAGGGTTTGGGGGTGGTGGAAAGGGGAAGCCTTGAGGAGAGGGGGAAGTGGGGTGTGGGTTGTCCAGGTGGCCACTCAGTGGGGGGCTCATAGGGGCTGGGGCAGGTAGGGCTTCTATTGGGTGGGAGGTGGGTGTGATCCTCTTCTCACTGGGATGTTGAAAAGGCCTGTGTAGGGTTCCCCACTCCCCTCTGTGATTGTAGGGTGCTGGGCTGTGGCTCCCTGATTCTTGTATCACTCCTTGCCCTCCTTACTCGCTGCTGCGGCCCTCAATCGCTCCTCCCTAGTCATATCCCTCTGCAGGATTACCTTTTTGAACTTCAGTACATTGAATAGGCTGCTTTTCTTTGCTAAAACTTCTGATTTTGTGGCCTCGCTTTGAAAAACCACTTTTTCAATCTCTGTCCTTGTTGTACTGGCCAATCCTCAAAACCTTTTCTATATTCTGTTCTTCCCTCTCCATCTGTACCCCTTCAAGGATTTCTTTAATTGTGGCTCTGTCCATATCTCTACTCTCCCCTGGGTTGGCCCCAATTTGCTCCTTAATACCTACTACAATTACTGTTCTTTTCCTCTCTATCAGTCGGCTAGTGCATCGTGCTGCTTCCTGAGAAGTAGCAACTTTCATGGCCATTTCTTGCACTGCAGAGACAACTTTTGGGGTCCTGCTAAGTATGTCTACAAATGAGGGTTGTGTTGTGGAAGTCCCTTTTGCGGATACATTACCATCTTCCTGAGGGCTGCTTCGTGTTTGAAAGTTGGGGAGGATTCTCTTTCAGGCTTTTAATCTCCTCCTTTGCCTCATTCAGCTCATCCTGCAGGTTGGCTACCTTCTCCTCCATTACCCTTAGCTCCTCCCTGATATCTCTCCACATTTGAAAAAGTATCTCCTGAAGCGAGTCATCTTGACCTTCTCCTCTGTGCTATGGTTTTCCCCTCCCATGTTTGTTTCCTATTCCATTTCTCCAATCCAATGAGTGGGATGACGTGTGTGTGTTTCCTATTCAAATTTTAAAATGTGTGTGTGTGTGTGTATTGATGTGTGTTTGTGTGCGTGTATGAGAGTGTTTGAGTATGTTAGTGTGAGTGTGTGTGGTGTGTGTAGTGGGTGAATGTGTGTAGTGGATGAGTGAGTGGGTGTACTGGATTGGGTGAGTGGGGGTAGTGAATGGGTGTGTGTAGTATGTATACTCACCTAGTTGTACTCACCTAGTTGTGCTTGCGGGGGTTGAGCTCTGGCTCTTTGGTCCCGCCTCTCTACCGTCAATCAACAGGTGTACAGATTCCTGAGCCTATTGGGCTCTATCATATCTACACTTGAAATTGTGTATGGAGTCAGCCTCCACCACATCGCTTCCTAATGCATTCCATTTGTCAACCACTCTGACACTAACAAAGTTCTTTCTAATATCTCTATATAATATCTCTATATATCTCTATATAAATATATATATATATATATATATATATATATATATATATATATATATATATATATATATATATATATATATATATATATTATATATATATATATATATATATATATATATATATATATATATATATATATATATATATATTGTGCTTTATTATGCATTTGATGGTTACAAGATATATATATATATATATATATATATATATATATATATATATATATATATATATATATATATATATATATATATATATATATATATCTGTGGCTCATTTGGGCGCTCAGTTTCCACATGTGTTCCCTAGTGCGTGTGCCCCTTGTGTTAAATAGCCTGTCTTTATCTACCCTATCATTTCCCTTGAGAATCTTGAATGTGGTGATCATGTTTCCCCCTAACAATTCTGTCTTCCAGCGAAGTGAGGTTTAATTCCCGTAGTCTCTCCTCGTAGCTCATACCTCTCAGCTCAGGTACTAGTCTGGTGGCAAATCTTTGAACCTTTTCCAGTTTAGTCTTATCCTTGACTAGATATGGACTCCATGCTGGGGCTGCATACTCCAGGATGGGCCTGACATATGTGGTATACAAAGTTCTGAATGATTCTTTACACAAATTTCTGAATGCCGTTCGTATGTTGGCCAGCCTGGCATATGCCGCTGATGTTATCCTTTTGTTATGTGCTGCAGGAGACAGGTCTGGCGTGTTATCAACTTCCAAGTCTTTTTCTTTCTCTGACTCCTGAAGAATTTCCTCTCCCAGATATTTGGAGAGGCCTCCTGCCAAATACAAGGCAGGAGGCCTTGTATTTGGCCTCCTGCTCCCTACACCTATCTTCATTATATTACATTTGGTTAGGTTAAACTCTAACAACCACTTGTTCGACCATTCCTTCAGTTTGTCTAGGTCTTCTTGAAGCGTCAAACAGTCCTCTTCTGTCTTAATCCTACTCATAATTTTGGCATCGTCCGCAAACATGTGCATGCGTGTGTGTGCGTGCATGCGTGTGTGTATGTGTTTGTGAATATGGTCACTTGTAGGGGGGTGGAGGGAGTGTATTTGGCGATGGAGATGGTGAGTGAATGAGTGTGTGTGCGCACAGGAGCGTGTATGTGATATTCTATGCAGTCATGTGCATTTGCTTTTGTGTGTGTGGGATGAGAGGTTCTGGGATGGTGTGTGTGTGTGTTCTTACCTAATTGCACTTACCTAATTGTGCTTGCGGGGGTTGAACTCTGGCTCTTTGGTCCCGCATCTTAACCGTTAATCAACAGGTGTACAGGTTCCTGAGCCTATTGGGCGCTATCATATCTACACTAGAAGATGTGTATGGAGTCAGCCTCCACTACATCACTTCCTAATGCATTCCATTTGTATACTACTCTGACTCTGAAAAAAATTCTTTCTAACGTCTCTATAGCTCATTTGAGCACTCAATTTCCACCTGTGTTCCCTAGTGCGTGTGCCCCTTGTGTTAAAAAGTCTGTCTTTATCTACCCTATAAATTCCTCTGAGAATCTTGTATGTGGTGATCATGTCCCCTCTAATTCTTCTGTCTCCCAGTGACGTGAGGTTTAATTTCCGTAGTCTCTCCTCGTAGCTCATACCCCTCAGTTCTGGTACTAGTCTGGTGGCAAACCTTTGAACCTTTTCCAGTTTAGTCTTATGATTGACTAGATATGGACTCCATGCTGGAGCTGCATGCTCCAGGATTGGACTGACTTATGTGGTATATAATGTTCTGAAAGATTTCTTACACAAGTTTCTAAAGGCCGTTCTTATGTTAGCCAACCTGGCATATGCCGCTGATGTTATCCTCCTGATATGAGCTTCAGGGGACAGGTCTGGAGTGATATCAACCCCCAGGTCTTTCTATCTCTCTGACTCTTGCAGGAATTCATCTCCCAAATGATACCTTGTATCTGGTCTCCTGCTCCCTAGACCTATCTTCATTACATTACATTTGCTTGGGTTAAACTCTAACAACCATTTGTTCGACCATTCCTGCAGCTTGTCCAGGACTTCTTGTAGCCTCAAGCTGTCCTTCTCTGTCTTAATCCTTCTCATAATTTGGGCGTCGTCAGCAAACATAGAGAGGAATGAGTCTATACCCTCTGGGAGATCATTTACGTATATCAGAAACAGGATAGGTCCGAGTAAAGAGCCCTGTGGGACTCCACTGGTGACTTCACGCCAATCTGAGGTCTCAACCCTCACTGTAGCTCTATGCTTCCTATTGCTTAGGTACTTCCTCGGGTACTCCGGTGTGTGTGTGTGTGTGTGTGTGTGTGTGTGTGTGTGTGTGTGTGTGTGTGTGTGTGTGTGTGTGTGTGTGTGTGTGTGTGTGTGTGTTTACTAGTTTACTAGTTGTGTTTTTGCGGGGGTTGAGCTTTGCTCTTTCGGCCCGCCTCTCAACTGTCAATCAACTGTTTACTAACTACTTTTTTTTTTTTTTTTTTTTTTTCCCACACCACACACACACACGTGTGTGTGTGTGTGTGTGTGTGTGTACTCACCTATTTGTACTCACCTATTTGTGCTTGCGGGGGATGAACTTTGGCTCTTTGGTCCCGCCTCTCAACTGTCAATCAACTGGTGTACAGGTTCCTGAGCCTACTGGGCTCTTTCATATCTACATTTAAAGCTGTGTATGGAGTCAGCCTCCACCTTATCACTGCCTAATGCATTACATCTGTTAACTACTTTGTCTCTTAAAAAGTTCCTTCTTACGTCCCTGGGGCTGAAATGTGTACTCACCTAGTACTCACCTAGTTGTGTCTGCAGGATCGAGCATTGACTCTTGGATCCTGCCTTTCGAGCATCGGTTGTTTACAGCAATGACTCCTGTCCCATTTTCCTATCATACCTGGTTTTAAAATTATGAATAGTATTTACTTCCACAACCTGTTCCTGAAGTGCATACACTTTTTTAAAATAAAATAATTTTTTTTTTTTTGCATACTCATAATTAAAATTATGAACAGTATTTGCTTCCACAACCTGTTCCAGAAGTGCATTTCATTTTCCCACTACTCAATCTAAAAGAAAACTTCCTAACATCTCTGTGACTCATCTGAATTTCAAGCTTCCATCCATGTCCCCTCGTTCTGTTACTATTCCGTGTGAACATTTCGTCTATGCCCACTCTGTCAATCCCTCTGAGTATTTTATACGTTACTATCATGTCCCCACTCTCCCTTCTTCTTTCTAGTGTCATAAGGCACAGTTCCCTTAGGTGCTCCTCATACCCCATCCCTCATAGCTCTGGGACGAGTCTCGTTGCAAACCTCTGAACCTTTTCCAGTTTCATTATATGCTTCTTCAGATGGGGACTCCATGATGAGGCGGCATACTCTAAGACTGGCCTCACGTAGGCAGTGTAAAGCGCCCTAAATGCCTCCTTACTTAGGTTTCTGAATGATGTTCTAACTTTTGCCAGTGTAGAGTACGCTGCTGTCGTTATCCTATTTATATGTGCCTCAGGAAATAGATTAGGTGTTACGTCCACACCCAGGTCTCTTTCGCGCGTCGTCACAGGTAGGCTTTTCCCCTTCATTGTGTACTGTCCCTTTGGTCTCCTATCTCCTAGTCCCATTTCCATAACTTTACATTTACTCATGTTGAATTCCAGTAGCCATTTCTCTGACCATCTCTGCAACCTGTTCAGGTCCTCTTGGAGGATCCTGCAATTCTCATCTGTCACAACTCTTCTCATCAACTTTGCATCATCCGCAAACATCGACATGTAGGACTCTACGCCTGTAAACATGTCATTAACATATACAAGAAATAGAATTGGTCCCAGCACCGATCCTTGTGGTACTCCACTTGTTACTGTTCGCCAGTCCGACTTCTCGCCCCTTACCGTAACTCTTTGGCTCCTTCCTGTTAGGTAGTTCCTTATCCATGCTAGGACCTTTCCCACCACCCCCGCCTGCCTCTCGAGTTTGAACAGCAGTCTCATGTGCAGTACTGTATCAAAGGCTTTTTGGCAGTCCAGAAATATGCAGTCTGCCCAACCATCTCTGTCCTGTCTTATCCTCGTTATTTTATCATAGAATACCAGAAGGTTTGTTAGGCACGATTTCCCTGTCCAGAACCCCTGTTGATGTTTGTTCACAAACCTAATGTTCTCCATGTGTGCAACCAGTCGTAGCCTAATTATTCTTTCCAGTATTTTACAGGGGTGGCTTGTCAGTGATACAGGTCTATAGTTAAGTGCCTCCTCCCTATCGCCTTTCTTGAAGATCCGCACATTTGCCTTCTTCCAGCAACTGGGCAATTCTCCCGACATAAGTGTCTCATTAAAGATCATTGCCAGAGGCACGCTGAGGGCCTGCACTGCTTCTTTTAGTATCCACGGTGATACTTTGTCTGGTCCAACTGATTTAGTTGCATCTAAAGTTGCCAACTGTTTCATTACCTCCTCTGCTATCATCTCTATATCTGATAGTCTTTCATCTAGGGTAACCCCTTCCAACAATGGGAGCTGCTCAGGCTCGGTAGTGAACACTCCATGGAAACTGGCATTCAGTGCCTCACAGATTTCCTTGTCACTTTCAGTATATGCCCCCTCTGTCTTCCTTAGTCTTGTCACTTGGTCGTTCACCGAAATTTTTCTTCTTATATGACTGTGTAGTAACTTAGGTTGTTTTTTCGCTTTGATTGCAATATCGTTCTCATAGTCCCTTTCCGATGTTCGTCTTATGTTAATGTAATCGTTCCTAGCTCTGTTGCATCTGATCCTGTTGTCCTCTGTACTTTGTCTTCTGTACTTCCTCCACTCCCGCCTGCTGACCATTTTTGCTTCCTGACACTGTCTATTAAACCATGGGTTATTATATTCCTTCTAATTTTTTCCCTTTACTGTTGGTATAAATCTCTCTTCGGCCTCCTGGCATTTCTGTATGACTAGGTCCATCATATCTTGGACTGTTTTTCCTCTAATTTCTTCCTCCCACTGCACTTCACCCAGATAGTCCCTTATCCTCTTATAGTTCCCTTTCCTGTAGTCAACTCTCCTTTCCCAGATCTCTTGTCCCATGGTCATAAGTTTGAATTCCGTCATGTAATCAAAGACTAGGACACAATGGTCACTGGCCCCTAGAGGTATTTCATGCTCTAATTTCTCGATATCTTCTACGTTCTGGGTGAAAATCAGGTCTAATAGGCTCGGTGCATCTCCTCCTCTTTCCCTTGTGTCTTCCTTCACATGTTGTGTTAGGAAATTCCTGTCTATAACATCTACTAATTTTGTTCCCCACGTTTCGTTCCCTCCATGGGGATTCCTTGATTCTCAATTTATCTCTCCATGATTTAGGTCCCCCCATGATCAGCAGCTTTGCTCTCATTCTGTGGGCTAGTGTTGCTGCCTTCTGCAGTTCATCTATACATGCCTTGTTGTTGTCATCATACTCCTGCCTGGGTCTTCTACTGTTTGGTGGAGGATTGTAGATTACCAAGATCACAATCTTCCTCCTATCTACTGTCAGAGTTCCATGAATCAAGCTTGTGCACTCATTGGTAACCCGATATCCCAGGTCTTCAAACTTCCATTTCCGCTTTATTAGGAGTGCCACTCCCCCTCCCCCTCCCTGTCTCTGTGTCCTCTCTTTTCGTATCACCTGGTACCCTTCAGGAAAGATTGCATCTGTGATCATGTCATTAATTTTAGTTTCCACAATTGCAACTATGTCAGGATCTGCCTCACTCACTCTTTCTTTTATCTCTTCTGCTTTATTAGATACCCCATCAGCATTGGTGTACCGAACCTTGAGATTCTTCATGGAAACTCTTGTACCAGAGTTCTCCCTTTCTCTGGGTGTCTGGGGGGATCTGGGGGGTGTCTGGGGGTGACTGGGGACAGGGGGGACCTGGGGGATCTGGGGGTGTCTGGGGGATGACTGAGGGCGGGGAAGATCCGGGGGGTGTCCGGGGGGATCCAGGGGGTGTCTGGGGGGTCCAGGGGTGTATGGGGGGTGAAAGAGATCTTGAGGGGTGCTTGGGGGGCTAATGGGGGCTAGGCTTCTAGGAAGGTAGGTAGGAGGGTCTGGGGTAGGGCCTGGGTAGGTAGGTCTGTAGTAGGAAGGGCATACTGGGTCTGAAGATTAGGGAGGGTCTGATAGGCATAGAGGGGTTGGGAGATAGCGTAAGGTTGGCAGTCAGATAGAGGTTGAAAGGTTGGGAGGGGGAAGGATAGAGGGGTATTGATGGTCACTGTATTGATGTGTGTGTGTGTGTGTGTGTGTGTGTGTGTGTGTGTGTGTGTGTGTGTGTGTGTGTGTGTGTACTCACCTATATGTACTCACCTATATGTGCTTGCAGGATCGAGCATTGACTCTTGGATCCCGCCTTTCGAGCATCGGTTGTTTACAGCAATGACTCCTGTCCCATTTCCCTATCATACCTGGTTTTAAAATTATGAATAGTATTTGCTTCCACAACCTGTTCCTGAAGTGCATTCCATTTCCCCACTACTCTCACGCTAAAAGAAAACTTCCTAACATCTCTGTGACTCATCTGAGTTTCAAGCTTCCATCCATGTCCTCTCGTTCTGTTACTATTCCGTGTGAACATTTCGTCTATGTCCACTCTGTCAATTCCTCTGAGTATCTTATACGTTCCTATCATGTCCCCCCTCTCCCTTCTTCTTTCTAGTGTCGTAAGGCACAGTTCCCTCAGGCGCTCTTCATACCCCATCCCTCGTAGCTCTGGGACGAGTCTCGTTGCAAACCTCTGAACCTTTTCCAGTTTCATTATATGCTTCTTCAGATGGGGACTCCATGATGAGGCGGCATACTCTAAGACTGGCCTTACATAGGCAGTGTAAAGCGCCCTAAATGCCTCCTTACTTAGGTTTCTGAATGATGTTCTAACTTTTGCCAGTGTAGAGTACGCTGCTGTCGTTATCCTATTAATATGTGCCTCAGGAGATAGATTAGGTGTTACGTCCACCCCCAGGTCTCTTTCACGCGTCGTTACAGGTAGGCTGTTCCCCTTCATTGTGTACTGTCCCTTTGGTCTCCTATCTCCTAGTCCCATTTCCATAACTTTACATTTGCTCGTGTTGAATTCTAGTAGCCATTTCTCTGACCATCTCTGCAATCTGTTCAGGTCCTCTTGGAGGATCCTGCAATCCTCATCTGTCACAACTCTTCTCATCAACTTTGCATCATCCGCAAACATCGACATGTAGGACTCTACGCCTGTAAACATGTCGTTAACATATACAAGAAATAGAATTGGTCCCAGCACCGATCCTTGTGGTACTCCACTTGTTACTGTTCGCCAGTCCGACTTCTCGCCCCTTACCGTAACTCTTTGGCTCCTTCCTGTTAGGTAGTTCCTTATCCATTCTAGGACCTTTCCCACCACCCCCGCCTGCCTCTCGAGCTTGAACAGCAGTCTCATGTGCGGTACTGTATCAAAGGCTTTTTGGCAGTCCAGAAATATGCAGTCTGCCCAACCATCTCTGTCCTGTCTTATCCTCGTTATTTTATCATAGAATTCCAGAAGGTTTGTTAGGCACGATTTCCCTGTCCAGAACCCATGTTGATGTTTGTTCACAAACCTAATGTTCTCCAGGTGTGCAACCAGTCGTAGCCTAATTATTCTTTCCAGTATTTTACAGGGGATGCTTGTCAGTGATACAGGTCTGTAGTTAAGTGCCTCCTCCCTATCTCCTTTCTTGAAGATCGGCACGACATTTGCCTTCTTCCAGCAACTGGGCAATTCTCCTGACATAAGTGACTCATTAAAGATCATTGCCAGAGGCACGCTGAGGGCCTGTGCTGCTTCTTTTAGTATCCACGGTGATACTTTGTCTGGTCCAACTGCTTTAGTTGCATCTAGAGTTGTCAACTGTTTCATTACCTCCTCTGCTGTCACCTCTATATCTGATAGTCTTTCATCTAGGGTAACCCCTTCCAACAATGGGAGCTGCTCAGGCTCGGTAGTGAACACTCCATGGAAACTGGCATTCAGTGCCTCGCAGATTTCCTTGTCACTTTCAGTATATGCCCCCTCTGTCTTCCTTAGTCTTGTCACTTGGTCGTTCACCGACATTTTTCTTCTTATATGACTGTGTAGTAACTTAGGTTGTTTTTTCGCTTTGATTGCAATATCGTTCTCATAGTCCCTTTCCGATGTTCGTCTTATGTTAATGTAATCGTTCCTAGCTCTGTTGTATCTGCTTCTGTTGTCCTCTGTTCTTTGTCTTCTGTACTTCCTCCACTCCCGCCTGCTGGCCATTTTTGCTTCCTGACACTGTCTATTAAACCATGGGTTATTATATTGCCTCTTATTTTTTCCCTTTACCGTTGGTATAAATCTCTCTTCGGCCTCCTGGCATTTCTGTATGACTAGGTCCATCATATCTTGGACTGTTTTTCCTCTAACTTCTTCCTCCCACTGCACTTCACCCAGATAGTCCCTCATCCTCATATAGTCCCCTTTCCTGTAGTCAGCTCTCCTTTCCCAGATCTCTTGTCCCATGGTCATAAGTTTGAATTCCATCATGTAGTCAAAGACTAGGACACAATGGTCACTGGCCCCTAGAGGTATTTCATGCTCTAAATTCTCGATATCTTCTACGTTCTGGGTGAAAATCAGGTCTAATAGGCTCGGTGCATCTCCTCCTCTTTCCCTTGTGTCTTCCTTCACATGTTGTGTCAGGAAATTCCTGTCTATAACATGTGTGTGTGTGTGTGTGTGTGTGTGTGTGTGTGTGTGTGTGTGTGTGTGTGTGTGTGTGTGTGTGTGTGTGTGTGTGTGTGTGTGTGTGTGTGGGCGTGTGTGTGGGTGTATGCGTGAGGGCATGTGGGTGCATGTGTGAGGGCGTGTGCGGGGGGGGAGGGGGTGGGGTTATGCATTGTGGGAAATGGGTGGGTGTGTTTTGGGAGAGTGTGAGGCGTGGGAATTTGGTGGGGATGGGTGTGGTGAGAGAGGGGTATTGATGGTCACTTGGGCCTATGTCGCATATAAGTGTCAAGGAACCTGTACCCGGAATGAGCCACCCGGAATTGTAGGTCTAAATATCTCAGATATATTTTAAATTAATTATTTTAAGTTACTCTGTACACCTTATTTGATGACCTAGAGAGGGTACGTACCATCAGCTCACCACGAGGAAGCACATACTAGGTGAGTTTGAGGAGATGTCCATATGATGGGGTTGGGTCGCCTGTCCTCTCCTGCTACTGTCATTCACGTGTTCCTGGTTGTCTCCACGTGTTCCTGGTATACTATTCGTTCCTATCTTCCTCACTATCATCAATCAACATTCGCAACATAGTAAACGTTTCTAAACGGTGCACACACTTTGGGGGATCGATCACTATGTATGCTATAATCTGCCTCACAACACAATACTCGGCAATGCAATTCGTAGGTCCCGACTAAACTGTCCCACAATACGGCACTGATCTTCCCACTCAACCTCATTATTTTTTCTTGATTGATCTACCGCTGTAGAAGCTCATTATACACTTGATCACTGCATTTGTATACACTTCTGTAAAAAACAACTATGCTTCTTGTCTCTGTAATACTTCAATGTCTTGGGACAAATGATGTTATTCGCGGACGCCTAATGACACACGTGCGTCTCTCACGACTTCAGTCTGCAGGTGTGTGTGTGTGTGTGTGTGTGTGTGTGTGTGTGTGTGTGTGTGTAGTGTGGATGGTCCTCTGAGGGATCGTCTGTCCTCACACTTGGTGGGTTCAGCAGTGTGTGTGTGTGTGTGGTGTGGAAGGTCCCCTGAGGGGTCCACTGTCCTAACACTTTGTAAAAACAGTAGTGTGTGTGTAGTGTGGATGGACCTATGAGGGGTCCACTTTCCTCACACTTAGTGGGAGCAGTAGTGTGTGTGTGTGTGTTGTGTGGACAGTCCTCTGAGGGGACCACTGTCCTCTCACTTGGTGGGTTCCAGTAGTGTGTGTGAGTGTGAATGGCCCTCTGAGTGGACCACTGTCCTCACACTTGGTGGGAGCATTAATGTATGTGTGTGGTGTGGACTGTCCTCTGAGGGGGGGCCACTGTCCACACTTGGTAGGTGCAGTAGTGTGTGTGTGTGCGTGTGTGTGTGTGTGGTGTGTGGACGGTCCTCTAAGGGGTCCACTGTCCTCACACTTGTTGGGAGCAGTAGAGTGTGTGTTTGGAGTGGACGGTCCTCTGATGGGTCCACTGTCCACACACTTGCTGGAAGCAGGAGTGAGTGTGGTGTGTGTGTGTGTGGTGTGGATGGTCCTCTGAGGGTACACTGTCCTTTATTTGGTGGGTTCAATAATGTGTGGGTGGTGCGGAGGGTCCTCTGAGTGGTTACACCACACCACCCCCCTCTTTGGGTGGTGTGCGTGCTGATGGGCACCATGTAGGGGCCTTGTGAGCCATCGGACCACCCGCTGAGGGGTCGCCTGTGAGAGGCCGCCCTGAGTGGATGGTTGGGTGTTCAGGCTGGGGCGATAGGGGGACTGGGGTCTTAGCACCGGTGTTGGAGAATGGACGATGTGGTAGGACTCCCCTGTTGAAAAGGGGTAGCACCGCTGGGGACGACGCACCCTTCCTGCACTGGCCCGCGCTCGGCCTCATTGGCTGCGCTGATAGGTGGTATCCCTTGGTTCCAGGTCCCAAACTTTGATTTTGTTTGCTATATGGATGACGACACGACTTCTCCTACCCAGGCTCATAGGGTGGGCGACCAGGCCCCTGAGTTGGACCGTCCTGGAAGGACGGGATCTGTAGCCCTCGCGACAGGGCCCGGTTTAGGCCCCGACCGGACTCTTCCTCCCTGCTCCCCTCCCTCCTCTGTGGTTGGGTCGAGCCCCAAGCCTGCTGTGGTGACCGCCTCGTCCCCTTGAACGGCTCCATCTCTTATTGAGACTACTGTGCCTTTGACCCGTCTCTCTCTAAAGGTTCTCATCACCGTCACCGCCACGGCCGTTCTTGTATGCTCCCTTCCCATACTAATTCGTACCATGCTTTGTTTGGTCCTGATATGTGGACTAAGTACTTTGACATCCACCCTTTGGATTCAACTCCTGACGATTTTTTCCTTCATAGGCATCTTGTAGATTCAGTAGATGCCTCTGTTACCTTTAACCCCACCCGTCTTGGTACCCGTGTCGTTGCTGCTCCTTCTCAGGATGCAGCCACCCTCTTGGCCGCCTTATCCTGCATTCGCGAGACCCCTGTTCGGGTCTCAAAGACAGCTTGGTTGAATGCCAGTGTTGGCACTGTTCTCTTCCTGCACCATGTTGCGCCTGGTGTTAGGAATCTAAAAGACTGCCACGAGGATATCAAGCATATCCTCGAGGCCCAGTCATTCTGTCCTCCAGGTGGATATGTTTACTCGTCCCCCTCGTGGTCATCGCCGTCTGCCCCTTCGGGTTGTGAAGGTTACTGTTGATAATCGGACCCTTCCGCCCTCTGTCATTCTTGCTGGTGCTAGAAGCTCCGTTCAGGAGTATGTTCCATCTCCTCGGCTCTGCAAGTGCTGGAGGTTTGGGCATGGTGCCCTCAGATGGTCTAGTCCTGTCTCTCTCTGTCCCATGTGTGGAGGCGAGGGTCACTCTAAGTTGGAGTGCACTTCTCCCCAGGCCCACTGCCTCAATTGTGGTAAGGCCCACCCTATCTTCTCCCGCATGTGTATTCATTACAAACTTGAGGCGGCCGTCCTCAACTTGAAGCACCGGGACCGTTTGTCTTTTCCTGAGGCTCGACGCCAAGTTCATCATATCCCCTCTTTTGCTGGCGTCTCCTATGCTTGCATGGTGCGCTCTTCCTCTCCTCGTCCTTCCCACCTTCCTCAGTCTCACAACCGTTTCCAAGCCTTAGACCCGGACACGCCCACCACCACCTGCCCTGTTTCACTCCGTTCTGTCCCGGAGGGTCCCCCTCTTGGTTCTCTGTCTAGGGCTCCCCTTCTTTCTACCCAGTCTGTCATGTCTCCTGTGTCTTCTTTCTCCTCTCTCTCTCTCTCTCTCTGGTCCTCCTACCGATCATTCTCCTCTGTGTCTTGGCTCTCTACGCCTCCTGACTGTGCGGGCTGATGTCCATTGCTCTCCTGGTGGTCGTGTTGTTCGCTCTCGCTCTTCTCCTATCGAGACTCTGGAGTCTGTTGCCCAATACATTGCTGCTGGGACACCTGTGTTTTTGAGTCAGAAGCGGAAACCTGGCTCCTCTCCTTCCTCCTCCCCGGTAGGTAAGAAGGCTTCGCTTTCTTCCTCTCTGATTCTATCGTTCCTTTCCCTCCCACTTCAGTGGTGAGGCCCCCTTTTCCTGCTGTGGGGGTTTCTTTAGCCCCCCGGTTCCAGCCCTTGCTGAGGTGCGCTCCCCTCTTTCTGCCCCTCCTCCTCCTCCTCTTCCTTCTCCTCCTCCAGACCCTGCTCGTCCGCCTCTGGTCTGTCCTTCCACTTCTTTCTCTCCGTCTTTACTCAGTTTACCCATGCCCCCTAACCCTGACTTCGCTGACCCTGATTCTGACCCTGTGCTTCTTTGATGTGCTGTGTTCCTTTTTCACCTTTGATTCTTCTTTGCTCTCTGTTGCTCTCCTCTCTCTTTTTGCCGATGTCTATTCTTCAATGGAACATCCGTGGATATTACGCCAATTTACTTGACCTCCAACTTCTAATTTCACAGTTTTCGCCCCTTTGTGTCTGTCTCCAGGAGCCAATGCTTGGTGCTCGTCCTGGTCGCTTCCGTGGCTATTCTCTTGTCTCCCCCCCCCAGCAACGGGGCCCATAATTTTTCTGCTCTCTTGATTTGCTCAGATGTTCCTTTTGTCCCCATACTTTTTTCCACGCTTCTCCACTGTTTTGCTGCCCGTATCTTTGTGCGTAGATGGTTCACGGTTTGTTCCATTTATCTCCCCCCCCTACTCGCCCCCCCCCCCCGCTGTCCCATTTTCTCTTCCCGATCTTAAGCACCTCTTAGACTCCTTGCCGGAGCCTGTGCTCCTGGTGGGTGATTTCAATTGTCTTCATGCCCTTTGGGGTGATGTGCTGATAAACCCCCGGGGTCGCCTCCTTGAACCTTTCATCCTCTCTTCTTCCCTGTCCCTTCTTAATTCTGGTGAGCCCACTCATTTGGACTCTCAGACTCACTCCCTCTTTTGTCTCAATCTTTCTCTGTGCTCGTCATCCCTTTCCTTAGATTTCGGTTGGTGGGTCCTTGATGACTTTCATGGCAGTGACCATTTTCCTATCCTTGTTACTTTTTTCTCTTTGCACCCTCCTCTCTCCTTCCCTAGGTGGTGGTTTGCCGAGGCTGACTGGTGCTTCTTTACTCTCCGTGCTACTATTTCCGACCTCTCCATTCTGCCTCTCCCTCGCGCCCTCCTTCTTTTTCATGACACTGTGTTTGACGCTGCCCTCCGCTCTATTCCTCGCTCTTCCTCTCGGGGAACGTGGAAGTGCATTCCCTGGTGGAATGTGGACTGTGCTTGGGCTGTCCGCTGTAAGCGTGCGGCCGGGAAGAGACGGCTGATTCTTTTCTTTTGTTTCGGAAGGCGAGTGCGATGGCCCGTAGGACCATCCGTGCGGCTAAACGTGCTTGCTGGATGTCTTATGTCTCCACCGTTACGTCCGAAACTCCTCTGCCACTGGTCTGGAAGCGTATCCACAAGATTGCGGGTAAGTTCGTTCCCGATGTTTCGCCAGTAATTCGCCTCAATGATGCTCTTGTGGCGGACCCATTGCAGGTCGCGACTGAACTGGGTTCCCATTTTTCATCTGTTAGTTCAGGTTCTCATCTTCCCCAATCCTTCCTTCTTCATAAGCCTATTCTTCAATCTCGTCCTTTAAATTTCTGTACTTCGCCTTCCCTATAATGTTCCTTTCTCTCTCTCTGAGCTTCAGTCTGCCCTAGCCCTTTGCAGTTCTACGGCGGCGGGCTCCGATGGCATTCATTATGAAATGCTTTGCCATCTCCCTCCGTGCACGTCTCAGTATTTACTGAGTCTGTACAATCGGGTCTGGGAGTCGTCGTCAGTCCTTGAAGACTGGCTCGATGCTGTTGTCCTCCCTGTTGTCCTCCCTGTTCGGAAACCAGGGTCTCTCGGGTCATCCCCTAAGGACTTCGCCCTATCCCCTCATGAGTTGTGTCTGCAAGCTCTTTGAATGTATGGTTAACGTTCGTTTGATGTGGTTCCCAGAACACTATCACCACCTCTCCCCTTCTCAATTTGGTTTTCGCAAGTGCCACAGCACAACAGATGTCCTGGTGAACCTTGAGGTCTATATTCGTACTGCTTTTCCTGCAAAGACCTCCATTGTTGCCGTCCTTTTTGACCTGGAAAAGGTTTATGACACTACCTGGCAGTATCGTATTCTGTCTCAACTTCATTCTTTTGGCCTTCATCTCCCTCTCTTCCTCCAAAGTTTTCTCTCTCGTCGTTCCTTTCGTGTGCGGCTTGGTACCACTCTCTCTGCCCCTTTTCGGCAGTATGAGGGTGTACCCCAGGGTAGTGTTCTGAGCACTACTCTTTTTCTAGTTGCCCTCAATGATCTTCTTTCCTCTCTTCCTTCTGGCGTCTTCTCCGCTCTTTATGTTGACGATCTTATCCTTTGCTGCCAGGGTGATGATTCCCCTCTCCTTCAATGGCGGCTTCAACTTGCGATTGATGTCCTGTCGTCTTGGGCCACCTATCCTGGCTTCAAGTTCTCTACGTCCAAGACTTGTGCTATGACTTTTACTCGGAAGAATGTAGTTCTTCGTCCCTCTTTGTCACTTTTTGGTCATCCCCTTGTGTATAGAGATTCCGCTAAGCTTTTGGGGTTAGTTATTGACACTTGTTTGTCTTGGTCAGCCTGTGTCTCTTACCTTCGAGTTGAATGCTCTAAGGACTTTAACCTACTTAAGGTTTTGTCCCATACTTCTTGGGGAGTGGATAGGCGCACGCTCCTCCACTTGCACTCCTCTCTTGTCCTGTCTAAACTCGATTATGGTTGTCCTGCATACTCTTCTGTTTCTCCTTGTACTCTTTGCCGTCTTGATGCTTTGCACCATACTAGGATGTGTCTCGGCTCTGGTGCCTTTCGTTCGACTCCCGCCCTCATTTTGTATGTTGACACTGGCTTCCTCTCTCTTCAGGACCACCGTGATCGCTACTGTCTTCGCTATCCTGCGCGGTCTTTACAACTTCCTTCCCTCGCCTCTGTCGTGCTTTAACTTTTATCCCTTCTGTAGCTCCTGTTCCTCTTCATCGTCTCCCTCTTTCTATCCAGTTATCTCGCTTACAGTATTCTCTTTCTGTTCATATTTCTAATGTTTCTCCTCATATTGTTCCTTCCTTGCCTCCGTGGAAAGTCCCCCTTTTGAAGTTTTGTACGTCCTTGACTTGTATCACTAAAGCCTTTACCCCTCTGACGATTCTGAAAAGCCTCTTCCTTGAGCACTTTTCCTCGCACTCCCACTCTATTTACATCTTCACCGATGGGTCTAAGTCTGCAGATGGTGTGGGCTACTCTGTTGTTTTTCCTGACCGCACTTATATGTGTCACCTCCCTTCGGAGGCTAGCGTCTTCACAGCAGAACTTTATGCTATTCTCTATGCTCTCCGTCTCTTGCTTTCTCATTCTCATTCCTCCTTTGTGGTTGTAGTTGACTCTCGTAGTTCCCTCATGGCTCTAGGGTCCTTTAATTCTGTCCATACAGTGGTCATCGAGATTTAACATTGGCTGTTTCTTATTTCTAGTAAATTTAAATCAGTAGAGTTTTGCTGGGTTCCCAGCCATATTGGTGTTTCTTTCAATGAGCATGCGGATGCTGCCGCTAAGGAAGCTATCCGTTCTTGTCCCATCTCCCATAAAGGTATTCCTTATTCCGACTTTTATCCTGTTATTCATTCTTCCATCCTTGCCCGTTGGCAGGGTTGTTAGTACTCTGTGGTTGGTAACAAGCTGTGTACTCTCAAACGTAGTGTGTCCTTGTGGCCTTCCTCCTACCATCGTAACAAGCGGTGGGAAACTGCTTTGGCGAGGCTGTGTATTGGCCATACTCATTTAACCCACCGTCACTGAATGGAGCGCCGCCCTGCTCCTTATTGTCCATATTACTTTGTCCCTCTGACAGTTGTGCATATCCTTGTTGAATGTCCTGACTTCTAGGACGAGCGTGTGTCTTGCTTTCCGACCATTCCTCGCGGTCACTTGTCCCTCAATAGAATTCTAGGTGAATCGGATACTTTTGATATCGTTCGCCTTATGCGTTTTTGTTCTTATATTGGCATTCTTGGTGATATTTAGCGCCCTCTGATTATTTTGCACTTTGATGGTGCAACATAGCCTTCCCGGTTTGGTACCTTATTTTGATAATTACCTTACCTTAGTACTCACCTAATTGTGCTTGCGGGAGTTGAGTTTTGTCTCTTTTGTCCCGACTCTCAACTGTTAATCAACTAGTGTACAGATTCCTGAGCCTACTGGGCTCTATCATATTTACATTTGAAACTGTGTATGGAGTCAGCCTCCACCACATCACTTCCTAGTGCATTCTGTGGGAAAAAACCTGATGGGATTGATATGAGAGGAGATCTACCAGGGACTTGTACTGTACTAAATTAAAATTACTGTCTGCAAATTAATTCAACTAAAGTCTCTAGCTAGGGTCGTAAATCGTAGTTCCTCTTTTCCTATGACAGATTGTGGGCTGTAAGGGTCAGGTGGGGTGAATAAATTAGTTGATAGGCTGATTGAAGATCCACAGTCCACCTGCAGACAAGTATCTCACATTAACTTGTATTTTATACAAGGATCAGATTTTAATAAATTCAGTTCTATGACTGAACACTGGTTCTGTTTAATGCAGGGATTTAAACATATACATAGTCCAGCCTAGCACCATAACTATCAACAGCCAATATATTCTTATACTAATAACACAACAATTTAAATTGTAGAAGTTTGATAAAGGACCTTAAATGTAGTCGAAGTACTGTTAACTAAGCACTAAAGATTATATTCAATTAGATAAACTTATATGATAAATTAAAGATAACTAAGCAAGCAATTGTTGACTTAATTTATATATTGAAGGATATATATAGATATATTCAATTTCAGTAGCTAGAGAGAGTCAGTAGCTGCAATATTAATGAATACTCACTGAAATATGAGGCATAGCCTCACCATATAACCGACAGACAGATTTATTGGATATATTAAAGTTATACAAGCATACAATTGGACAATTAGTACACTAATAACATTCAATATACTTCTCTGAATGCCGGTGCCTGTTTGAAAAGTGTGCCAGAAAAATCTCTTGTCGAGTTTAGGCACAATATTTTATATCACAGCTTTGCTGAAGATTGTTCTGGTAGCATTGCTACGTGATTGTCCTTAATTGCGTTTGCAGTAGGATGATAGCTGATGATATTGGAGGTGGAGACAGCGTCACATTGTGTGCTCTACTGTACACTTATTAGATATATTTTAGGAATTTTTCCTTGTAGATATATTGTCCAAGTACTCCCCAAGTTCTAGAGGTGGTGATAAAGATAATTGGATAAGGTGTACTGAGCTAATTAATGTCCGCAAGGCACCGTCACACATGTTCACTGTTTGTAAACACACGCGTTCTGCCCCGGGGCTCTCCCGTCAGTGGTTTGCTCCCGAGTTGGCTCCTCCCTCTCCCTTGAGAGGGGTAACTTTCAATGTATGTTGATTGATTATTTTTACTGTCTAGACATATGACTGAGATAAGATGTGATTATAATATAATTAGATATAGGATATTAAGATTATAAGTAGTACTGGATAGTACTATTGATTCTTATTAAGGATTCGTTTAAATCCCTACCAGAAATCGATTCAATCGTTCCAAATTTTTTTAATTAAGAAATCCTTCCAGAAGCTACTGGATCCTTGAGAAATCATGCACAAAGTCACGTAGGCAACCAAGGGCCCTATGGTCTACATGATCATAGGCATTGTCATCTAGGATCCAGATGTATAATGAATCTATTGAGATTCTGATATGATTTTGATATGGTTTTGTTATGATTTAGATATGATATAGAAATATTACATTTCATAGATAATAATATAGATATAGTGGGTAAAAATTTCCCACACATTCCATTTATTAACTACTCTGACACTGAAAAAATTCTTTCAAACGTCTCTGTTGTTCATCTGTGTACTAAATTCCCACCTGTGTCCCTTTGTTTGTGTCCCACCCGTGCTGAATAGTGTCTTTGTCCACCCTGTCAAATACCCTGAGAATTTTGAAGGTGGTTACCATGTCTCCCCTTACTCTTCTGTTTTCCAGGGATGTGAGGTTCAGTTCCTTTAGCTTTTCCTCGTAGCTCATTCCTCTCAGTTCCGGGACGAGCCTGGTGACATACTGCTGAATCATCTCTAACTTTGTCTTCAGTTTAACTAGGTATGGTCTCCAGGCTGGAGCTGTATATTCCAAGATTGGTCTAACATAAGTGGTATACAGGGTCCTGAACGATTCCTTACATAAGTTTCTAAAGGCAGTTCTTATATAGGCTAGTCTAGCATATGCCACTGATGATATTCTCTTGATGTGGGCCTCTGGGGACAGGTTCGGTGTGATATCAACCCCCTAGATCTTTCTCTCTATTTGACTTTTGCAGGATTTCACCTCCCAGATGGTACCTTGTGTTCAGCCTACTGCCCTTCGCCTAATTTCATTTCCTTACACTTTCCTTAGTTGAACTTTAGCAACCATTTTCTAAACCATTCCTCCAGTTTTTCCAGGTCATCCTTTCGTCTCTGTCTATCTTCATCCGTCTTGATTCTTCTCATAAATTTTGCATCATCAGCAAACATTGAGAGGAACGAGTCTATACCCTCCGGAATATCGTTTCCATATATTAGAAACAGGATGGGTCCAAGTACTGAACCCTGTGGGACTGCGCTGGTGACATCTCGCCACTCTGATGTCTCCCCCCCTCACCGTTACTTGCTGTTTCCTTTTGCTTAAGTACTCCCTTATCCACTGAAGCACCTTCCCTTTTACTCCAGCCTTTTGCTCCAACTTTTTTAAGTCTTTCATGGAATTCTGTGTCAAAGGCTTTTTGGCAGTCCAGGAAAATGCAGTCGGCCCACCTCTTTCCTGCATAATTTTTGTTGCCTGGCCATAGAATTCTTTTAAACCTGTGAGGCATGATTTACCATCCCTGAAACCATGTTGGTGGTGGTGCATTACAAAGTTATTTCCCTCCAGATGCTCTACGAGCCTTTTCCTCACGATCTTCTCCATCACCTTGCATGGTATATACGTTAGGGAAACTGGCCTGTAGTTCAGTGCCTCTTGCCTGTGACCCTTCTTGTATATTGGAACTACGTTAGCTGTCTTCCAACTTTCTGGTAGGTCTCCTGTTACCAGTGACCTGTTATACACCATAGAGAGTGGCACACTTAGTGCTTCTGCACCTTCCTTTAGTATCCATGGTGAGATTCTGTCAGGCCCAATAGCCTTTGTCACATCCAACTCTAGCAGACACCTTTTGACCTCATTACTGGTGAGGTCAAATTCCTCCAAGGTTGCTTGGATTGCCTTCTCCTCATTTAGTGCAGGGGTTTCCCCTTGTTCTACTGTGAATACCTCTTGGAATCTCTAGTTGAGTTCTTCATCTTGTCATTCTCTGTTTATCTGTTCTCCCCCTTTTTTCAATTTCATCACTTGTTCCTTTACTGCTGTTTTCTTCCTGATGTGGCTGTAGAGCAGCTTTGGTTGGGTCTTGGCTTTACTCGCTATGTCATTTTCATACTGTCTCTCTGCTTCCCTCCTCACTCTGAAGTACTCATTTCTGGCCTTCTGGTATCTCTCCCTGCTCTCCGGTGTTCTGTTATTTCTATAGTTTCTCCATGTTCTTTTACTCAGTTGCTTCGCTACCTTGCATTCCTGGTTGAACAATGGGTTTTCCTGTTGTTTATCGTTTTTCTCCTTTTGGACCGGGATAAACCTGTCTGCAGCTTCCTGGCACTTCTGGGTGACAAAATCCATCATGTCCTGTACTGTCTTGTCTCTAAGTTCTGTTTCCAATGGTATTTCCCTTAGGAAGTTCCTCATCTCTTCATATTTTCCTCTGCGGTAATTTAGTGTTTTCCCCTCTGATTCCATCCTTGGATAGGTTATCCCTACCTCCACCAAGTACTCAAAAGTCAGTACACTTTGGTCACTCATTCCTATGGGGGCTTCAACTTTGACTTCCCTTATTTCTGACTCATTCAGGGTGAATTTCAGGTCGAGTCTAGCTGGTTCATTGTTCCGAACCTTACCTCCTGTGGAGGTTAGTTTCAAGTATAAAATGTTGGTGGACACAGTGGATAATTTTTATAAGAAAATATCTACAGCTGGTTTCTGGGAGGCCGCGAGTTACCAGTAATACTCCGCCCAGCAAAGTAGTACCTTCTCAGCTGGAGATGGTCAGGAATAATGTGAACTGGAATAGTCTAACTATGTGAGGGAAAAATGGACTCAATCTAAAAGCATGCGTGGGGAATATGGTAAATAAAGTCAATAATGGATTTAATTGCAAATGAAAATCATAGAGTATTTAGGGGCGATGACGCAAGAGAGGTGGACGCCATCTTGACTGGAGGGGGAGGTGTATCGCTGCCGACCCGGTCCTGCTATTTGAAGGGTTTGCTCCGGTCGTACAGTCAGATAAGCCCTTCCTTGTATAAAAACAGGGTTGCAAGATAGGGTAGAGTAGGTATACAAATTTTGGAGAGGTTTTATACAGGTTTTGGAGAGGTCCAGGTTTCCTAAAGGTGTAAATATATGTGTCACTGGGTTGACGGCTGTGTGTATGGTTCCACGTTTGGGACGATGAGGCTTAGGGTATCTAGAGCCCGCTAGGGACCTTTCCATAATACTAAACGACCATGTATTGTAAGGATATACCATTATTGAATATGTTTGTGTCTTTTGCATATAAACACTGAAAAAGTTCCTTCTAACGTCCTTGTGGCTAATTTGGGTACTCAGTTTCTACCTGTGTCCCCTTGTTCGCATACCACCAGTGTTGAATAATTTATCCGTGTTTATCCTGTCAATTCCCTTGAAGATTTTGTAGGTAGTGATCATGTCTCACCTTAATCTTCTGTCTTCCAGTGTCGTAAGGTGCATTTCCCGCATCCATTCCTCGTAACTCATACCTCTTAGTTCTGGGACTAGTCCAGTCGCATACCTCTGAACTTTTTCCAGCTTCGTCTTGTGCTTGACAAGGTACGGGCTCCATGCTGGGTCCGCATACTCGAGGATTTGTCTTACATATGTGGTATACAAGATTCTGAATGATTCCTTACAAAGGTTCCTGAAGGTTGTTCTGATGTTAGCCAGCCTCGCATATGCCGCAGACGTAATTCTTTTAAGTGGGCTTCAAGAGACAGGTTTGGTGTGATATCAACTCCTAGATCTTTCTCTCTATCCGTTTCATGAAGTACTTAATCTCCTATTCTGTATCCTGTGTCTGGCCTCCTGTTTCCACTGCCAAGTTTCATAACTTTGCATTTACTCGGGATGAACTTTAGCAGCCATATGTTGGACCATTCATTCAGTCTGTCTAGGTCATCTTGTAGCCTCATACTATCATCCTCTGTTTCAATCCTCCTCGTGATTTTTGCGTCGTCAGTAAACATTGAGAGAAACGAGTCTATACACTCTGGGTGATCATTTACATATATCAGAAACAGTATAGGTCCAAGGACTGACCCTTGCGGGACTTCACTTGTGACGTCTCGCCAATCTGAGACCTCACCCCTCACAGTGACTCGTTGGCTTATGTTACTATAGTTATTCCCTTATCCAATGGGCTACCTTCCCTTTCACTCCTGCTTGTATCTCCAGCTTTCACACTAGTCTCTGGTGTGAAATTGTGTCAAAGGCTTTCTGGCAATCCAAAAACATGCAGTCGGCCCACTCCTCTCTTTCTTGTCAGATGCTTGTTGCCTGATTGTACAATTCAATTAATCCTATGAGGCATGTCTTGCCATTCCTGAAACCATGATGGTGTTGTGTCACAAAGTTCCTTCGCTCCAGATGTTCCATTAGCTTTTTTCGCACAATTTTCTCCAATAACTTGCATGGTATGCAAGTTAGTGATACTGGCCTGTAGTTCAGTGCCTCCTGTCTATCCCTCTTCTTGTATATCGGGACTACGTTTGCCGTCTTCCAAAAGTTTTGGCAGTTCCCCTGTTGACAGTGATTTGTTATACACCGTAGAGAGTGGCAGACATGGTGCTTCTGCTCTTTCCTTTAGTATCCATGGCGATATTCCATCCGGGCCTATAACCTTTGTCACATCCAACTCTAGCAAATGCTTCCTTTCATCCCCACTGATAATCTCAAATTCCTCTAGTGGTGCCTGGTTAACTATTTCTTCTCTTATCTCTGGAACTTCTCCTTGCTCCATTGTGAAAACTTCCTGGAATTTCCTATTGAGTTCCTCGCACACGTCTTTGCCATTTGTAGTGAATCAGTCTGCACCTATCCTCAGTTTCATTACCTGTTCCTTCACTGTTGTCTTTCTCCAGATATGGCTGAGTAGCAATTTGGATTGAGTCCTAGTTTTGCTTGCTATGTCGTTTTCATATTGCCCTTCTGCCTCTCTTCTCACCATGATGTATTCATTCCTGGCTCCCTGGTATCCTTCTCTACTCTCAACTGTCCTGTTATTTCTATAGTTTCTCCATGCTCTTTTACTTAGTTGCTTAGCTAACTTACTTCTCTGATTAAACCATGGGTTTCTCATCTGCATTTCATTTTTTACCTTTTGGGCTTGGATAAACTTTTCTACTGCCTCCTTACATTTCTGTGTGATGTATTCAATCATGTCCAGGACCGTCTTTCCCCTTAGCTATGTTTCCCATATTACATCCATTACGAATTTTTTCATCTCCTCACAGTTTTCCTTACAGAATGCTAGACTTTTGCTTTCAGTTCCCCTTTCTCGAGTACTTTAACCCTTCTTCGAGCAGATATTCATATGTCAGTACGCTGTGATTTCTCATTCCTACTGAGGTCTCGAAGTCAATTTCACTTATGTTGGAGTCATTCAGAGTGAATACTAGGTCGAGTCTCGCTGGTTCATCGTTTCCCCTCATTCTCGTGGTTCCCTGACATGCTGGCTTAAAATGTTTCTTGTTGCCACCTCTAGTAGTTTAGCTCTCCACGTTTCCTCTCCTCCATGTGGATCCTTGTTCTCCCAGTCTATTCTTCCGGGATTGAAGTCACTCATGATGAGCAGATGGGATCGAATTCCACAGGTAGCAGAGGCTGCCCTCCCAAGTATATTGTTAGCTGCTAAGTTGTTTCGGTCATACTCTTGCCTGGGTCTTCTGTCGTTTGGTGGAGGGTTATATATCACTGTTACTACTACTCTTGGTCCTCCCATCGTCATGGTGCCTATTATGTAGTCTCTAAACCCTTCACAGCCTGGGATAACAATCTCCTTGAAACTCCATTCCTTTTTCATGAGTAGTATCACGGCCTGTGTCTTACTGATGTTATCAGTAGTGATACGATTTTGTTGTCAAAGAGAGCTATCGAGAATTTGGTGGTGGTGGTCCTTAAAATGTTGTCTAGGGAGTAGAGAGTAAGGAAAACAGCCTAGTACACAAGTCACAAATTTATACGTATAAGTCACACAGGAATACATTCAACAAGGCGTTTTCCTCACAACATAAGATCACTATGTATTATAACCTCAAGTGGTTCTGACCACCCCACGGCTCACTGTCCCATACCTGGTACCGTGCACCCAGCCACCACCGCTATCATCCAATGACACATATATTTTACCCTCTAGGAAACCTGGACTCTTATAAAACCTCTCCAACTTCTGTAATATTACTCTACCCAATCTTGCAACCCTGGTTATATACACGGATAGGCTTATCTGACTGTACGGCCGGAGAAAACCCCTCAAATAGCAGGATCGGTCGGCAGCGATACACCTCCCCCTCCAGTCAAGATGGCGTCCACCTCTCTTGCATCATCGCCCCTTAATACTCTATTCTTTACATATGCTATCAAACACATTAATGATTTTATTTACTATATTCCCCATGCATACTTTTTGATAGAGTCCATTTTTCCCTTACATAGTTAGGCTATTCCAGTTCACATTATTTCTGATGATCTCCAGCTGAGAAGGCACTACTTTACTGGGCGGAGTAATAATGATGACTCGCGGCCTCTCTGATCTCAGCTGGGGATTTATTCTAATAAACACTCGCCACTGAGTCCACCAACATTTTACAACCGAAACCAACCTCCACAGGAGGTAAGGTTCATAACAAGTAGGGCCACTCCACCTCCTCCCCTACCCTCCCTCGCTTTCTTTATTACAGTGTAGTCCTGGGGGAACATCGTATTTGTGATGATTCCTGAGAGTTTTGTTTCTGTGAGTCCAACTACATCTTTGTTTACTTCCTGTGCTCTTTCCCTAAATTCCCTTGCCCTGCTTGTAATCCCATTAATGTTTGAGTACATCACCTTGAAGCTGACTCTCTTCTGTCCATCCTCAGTTTCTGTTGATTCCACTGGAGTAGGTAAACATGGAGGGTCTAGGATGGGGAAGGGGAAGGGTGGGCCCTGGGTTGTGAGGGGGGGGGGCTGAGGGTGAGGAGGACCTGGGTTGTGAGGGGGCTGGGAGGATCTGGTTTGGGGAGGGCAGGGACGAATGGAGGGCTTGGAGGGGGTGGGTGAGAAGGGAGGGCTTGGGGGGTGGGGAAAAGAAGAGTGCTTGGGTGGGTAGGGGAGGAGGGAAGGCTTGGGGGGGGGGCAGAATGGGGGGCTTGGGGGGAGGGGGAGAAAGGAGGGCTTGTGTGGGGCAGGAGAGGAGGGAGGGCTTGGAGGGGGGGTGAGGGAGAAAGGAGGGCTTATTGGGTTGTGGGAGAGAAGGGAGTACTTAGAGGGGGTGGGGGAAAAGGGAGGGCTTCGGGTGGTGGGGGAGCATAGGGGCTGGGGCAGGTAGGGCTTCTATTAGGTGAGAGGTGGGTGTGATCCTCCTCCCACTAGGGATGTTGAACTGCATGTGGAGGGTTCCCCACTCCCTTCTGGGATCAAATGCTGTGGTTCTCGGATTCCTGTCTCTCTCCTAACATTCCTTTGTCACTGCTGCTGCCTTCACTCTCTCCTCCCTGGTCCTATCCCACTGCAGGAATACCTTCTTGAACTTCTGTACATTGACTAGGCTGCTCTTCTTTGCTAGAATTTCTTCTTTTGTGTCCTCGCTTTTGAAAACCACTTTTATCAATCAATCTTTGTCCTTGTTGTACCGGCCAAGCCTGAAAACTTTTTCTATATTCTGTGATTCCCTTCCATCTGTACCCCTTCAAGGATTTCTTTGACTGTGCGTTTGTCCATATCTCTCTTCACCCCTGGACTGGCCCCTATTTGCCTACTACGACTACTGCTCTTTTTCTCTCTATCAGTTTTGCATCTTGCTGCTTCCTGAGAAGTAGCAACTTTCATAGTCATTCCCTGTACTGCAGAGACAACTTCCAGGGTTCCTCTAAGTATGTCTGAAAATGAGGGTTGTATTGTAGAAGTCCCTTCTATTACCATCAGTAATAGATACAGTACCATCTTCCTGCGGGCTGGTATGTGTCTGATATTGGGGATTCTCTTTCAAGCTTTTAATCTCCTTCCTTGCCTCATTCAGTTCATCTTGCAGGTTAGCTACCTTTTCCCCCATTACCTTTAGTTACTCTTTCATATCTCCCAACATTTAGAAGAGTATCTCCTGAAGCGAGACATCTCCTTCTCCTCTCTGTGTTTTGTCTTCTCCCCGCCATGTTTGTTACCTTTTCCAATTCTCCAATCCAATGTGTGTGTGTGTGTGTGTGTGTGTGTGTGTGTGTGTGTGTGTGTACTCACCTAATTGTACTCACCTAATTGTGCTTGCGGGGGTTGAGCTCTGGCTCTTTGGTCCCGCCTCTCAACCGTCAATCATCTGGTGTACAGATTCCTGAGCCTATTGGGCTCTATCATATCTACATTTGAAACTGTGTATGGAGTCAGCCTCCACCACATCACTTCCTAATGCATTCCATTTACTAACTACTCTGACACTGAAAAAGTTCTTTCTAACGTCTCATTGGCTCATTTGGGTACTCAGCTTCCACCTGTGTCCCCTTGTTCGCGTCCCACCAGTGTTGAATAGTTCATCCTTGTTTACCCGGTCGATTCCCCTGAGGATTTTGTAGGTTGTGATCATGTCCCCCCTTACTCTTCTGTCTTCCAGTGTCGTAAGGTGCATTTCCCGCAGCCTTTCCTCATAACTCATGCCTCTTAGTTCTGGGACTAGTCTAGTAGCATACCTTTGGACTTTTTCCAGCTTCGTCTTGTGCTTGACAAGGTACGGGCTCCATGCTGGGGCCGCATACTCCAGGATTGGTCTTACATATGTGGTGTACAAGATTCTGAATGATTCCTTACACAGGTTCCTGAACGCCGTTCTGATGTTAGCCAGCCTCGCATATGCCGCAGACGTTATTCTCTTTATGTGGGCTTCAGGAGACAGGTTTAGTGTGATATCAACTCCTAGATCTTTCTCTCTGTCTGTTTCATTAAGTACTTCATCTCCTATTCTGTATCCTGTGCCTGGCCTCCTGTTTTCACTGCCTAGTTTCGTTACTTTGCATTTACTCGGGTTGAACTTCAACAGCCATTTGTTGGACCATTCACTCAGTCTATCCAGGTCATCTTGTAGCCTCCTACTATCATCCTCTGTTTCAATCCTCCTCATAATTTTTGCATCGTCGGCAAACATTGAGTGGAACGAATCTATACCCTCTGGGAGATCATTTACATATACCAGAAACAGTATAGGTCCAAGGACTATGTGTGTGTGTGTGTGTGTGTGTGTGTGTGTGTGTGTGTGTGTGTGTGTGTGTGTGTGTGTGTGTTTGTTTGTGTGTGTTTGTTTGTGTGTGTGTGTTTGTGTGTGTGTGTGTGTGTGTGTGTATGTGTGTGTGTGTTTGTGTGTGTGTGTGTGTGTGTGTGTGTGCGTGCGCGTGTGCGTGTGCGCGTGTGCGTGTGCGCGTGTGCGTATGTGTGCGAGGAGAGTAGGGGAAGCAGGAAGAGAGGGAGAGAGAGAGAGGAAGGAGAGGGAGAGGAAGGAGAGGGAGAAAGAGGAAGCAGAGGGAGAGAGAGAGGGAGAGAGAGGGAGGAGGAGAGAGGGGAGAGGAGGAGAGTAGGAGAGGGGGAGAGGGGGAGAGAGGGAGAGAGGGAGAGAGGGAGAGAGGGAGGGAGAGAGAAAGGGAGAGACGTGAGGTGAGGTTTAATTCCTCCCAGTGACGTGAGGTGTGCCCCTTGTGTTAAATAGCCTGTCTTTATCTACCCTATCAATTCCCTTTCAGAATCTTGAAGGATGTGATCATGTCCCCCCTAACTCTTCTGTCTTCCAGCGAAGTGAGGTTTAATTCCCCGTAGTCTCTCCTTGTAGTTCATACCTCTCAGCTCGGGTACTAGTCTGGTGGCAAACCTTTGAACCTTTTCCAGTTTAGTCTTATCCTTGACTAGATATGGACTCCATGCTGGGGCTGCATACTCCAGGATTGGCCTGACATATGTGGTATACAAAGTTTTGAATGATTCTTTACACAAGTTTCTGAATGCCGTTCGTATGTTGGCCAGCCTGGCATATGCTGCTGATGTTATCCTCTTGATATGTGCTGCAGGAGACAGGTCTGGCGTGATATTAACCCCTAAGTCTTTTTCTTTCTCTGACTCCTGAAGAATTTCCTCTCCCAGATGATACCTTGTATCTGGCCTCCTGCTCCCTACACATATCTTCATTACATTACATTTGGTTGGGTTAAACTCTAACAACAATTTGTTCGACCATTCGTTCAGCTTCTCTAGGTCTTCTTGAAGCCTCAAACAGTCCTCTTCTGTTTTAATCCTTCTCATAATTTTAGCATCGTCCGCAAACATTGAGAGAAATGAATCGATACCTTCCGTGAGATCATTTACATATATCAGAAACAAGATAAGACCTAGCACAGAGCCCTGTGGGACTCCACAGGTGACTTCACGCCAATCGGAGGTCTCACCCCTCACCGTAACTCTCTGCTTCCTATTGCTTAGGTACTCCCTTATCCATTGGAGCACCTTACCAGCTACACGTGCCTGTCTCTCCAGCTTATGTACCAGCCTCTTATGCGGTACTGTGTCAAAGGCTTTCCGACAATCCAAGAAAATGCAGTCCGCCCAGCCATGTGTGTGTGTGTGTGTGTGTGTGTGTGTGTGTGTGTGTGTGTGTGTGTGTGTGTGTGTGTACCCACCTATTTTTACTCACCTATTTGTGCTTGTGGGGGTTGAGCTTTGGCTCTTTGGTCCCGCCTCTCAACTGTCAATCAACTGGTGTACAGATTCCTGAGCCTACTGGGCTCTATCATATCTACATTTGAAACTGTGTATGGAGTCAGCCTCCACCACATCACTGCCTAATGCATTCCATCCGTTAACTACTCTGATACTGAAAAAGTTCTTTCTAACGTCCCTGTGGCTCATGTGTGTACTCAGTTTGCACCAGTGTCCCCTTGTTCGCGTCCCACTAGTGTGTGTGTGTGTGTGTGTGTGTGTGTGCGCGCGTGTGCGTGTGTGTGCGAGGAGAGAGGGGGGAGCAGAAGGAGAGTGGGAGAGGGAGAGGAAGGAGTGGGAGAGAGAGGAAGCAGAGGGAGAGAGAGAGGGAGGAGAGGGAGAGAAAGGGAGTAGAGGAAGAGAGGGGGAGAGAGTAAGAGGGAGAGATAGGGAGATAGCTAGAGAGAGAGAGAGAGAGAGAGAGAGAGAGAGAGAGAGAGAGAGAGAGAGAGAGAGAGAGAGAGAGAGAGAGAGAGAGAGAGAGAGAGAGAGAGAGAGAGAGAGGAAGAGAGGGAGAGGGGGGGGGAGAGAGGAGAGAGGGGATGAGAGGAGAGAGGGGAAGAGAGAGAGGGGGGAAGAGTGAGGGGGGAGGGGTAGAGGGAGACGAGGAAGAGAATGCGGGTGCGGGTGCGTGTATTGTGTGGTGTGGTGTTTAAGGAGTGTGTGTATGGGAGAGGTTTGAGGGAGAGATATAGGTAGAAAGGGAGAGAGGCACAGAAAACATCTATCTTTGTATGTTTAGGGGAAGGAGGGGAGGAGGAGGAGGAGGGTGAGAGATTGGAGGTATGGTCAGTGTGTACTCCCCTAGTTGTACTCACCTAGTTGTGTTTGCGGGGGTTGAGCTCTGGCTCTTTGGTCCCGCCTCTCAACTGTCAATCAACTGGTGTACAGATTCGTGAGCCTATTGGGCTCTATCATATCTACATTTGAAACTGTGTATGGAGTCAGCCTCCACCACAACACTACTTAATGCATTCCATTTGTTAACTACCTTGACACTGAAAAAATTCTTTCTAACGTCTCTGTGGCTCATTTGGGTACTAATTTCCACCTGTGTCCCCTTGTTCGTGTTCCAACCGTGCTAAAGAGTTTGTCTTTGTCCACCCTGTCAATTCCCTTGAGAATTTTGTAGGTGGTTATCATGTCTCCCCTTACACTTCTGTTTTCCAGGGTTGTGAGGTTCAGCTCCTTTAGCCTTTCCTCATAGTTCATTCCTCTCAGTTCCGGGACCAGTCTAGTGGCATACCTCTGAATCTTCTCTAACTTCGTCTTGTGTTTAACTAGGTATGGACTTCTGGCTGGAGCTACATACTCCAGGATTTGTCTTACATAAGTGGTGTACAGGGTCCTGAACGATTTCTTACACAAGTTTCTAAAGGCAGTTCTTATATTGGCCAGTCTAGCAATATGCCGCTGATAATATCCTTTTGATGTGGGCCTCTGGGGACAGATTCGGTGTGATATCGACCCCCAGATCTTTCTCTCTATTTGACTCTTGCAGGATTTCACCTCCCAGAAGGTACCTTGTGTTCAGCCTTTTTCTCCCTTCGCCTAATTTCATTACTTTACACTTTCCTGAGTTGAACTTTAGCAGCCATTTTCTAGACCATTCCTCCTGTTTGTCCAGGTCGTCCTGTAGTCTCTGTCTATCTTCATCTGATTTGATTCTTCTCGTAATTTTTGCATCATCAGCAAACATTGAGAGGAATGAGTCTATACCCTCTGGAAGGTCGTTTACATATACTTGAAAAAGGATGGGTCCGAGTACAGAGCCCTGTGGAACCCCGCTGGCGACATATCGCCACTCTGATGCCTCTTCCTATCACCGTTACTCGCTGTTTCCTATTGCTTAGATACTTCCTTTTCCACTGGAGCACCTTACCTTTTACTTCTGCCTGTTGCTCCAACTTTTGTAACAGCCATTTGTGAGGTACTGTGTCAAAGGCTTTCTGACAGTCCAAGAAAATGCAGTCTCCCTACCCTTCTCTTTCCTGCCTAATTTGTGTTGATTGGTCATAAAATTAATTCTATTAGGCCAGTGAGGCACGATTTACCATCTCTGAACCCATGCTGGTGGTGTGTTAAAAGCTGTTTCCCTCCAGATGCTCTACGAGCCTTTTCCTCATAATCTTCTCCATCACCTTTCATGGTATACAAGTTAGGGAAACTGGCCTGTAATTCAGTGACTCTTGCCTGTCACCCTTTTTGTAAATTGGGACTACATTAGCTGTCTTCCAGTTTTCTGGAAGGTCTCCCGTTTCCATTGACCTGTTATACACTATAGATAGTAGCACACTTAGTGCTTCTGCACCTTCTTTTAGAACCCACGGTGAGATTCTGTCAGCCTCAACAGCCTTTGACACATTCAGCTCCAACAGATTCCTTTTGACCTCATCACTAGTGAGATAAAATTCCTCCAAGGTGGCTCGTTTTACCTCCTCATTTAGTCTAGGGACCTCTCCTTGTTCTATTGTGAAGACTTCCTGGAATCTCTTGTTGAGTTCTTCACACACCTCTTTGTCGTTCTGTGTATCTGTTCTCCCCTTTTCTTAGTTTCATCACTTGTTCCTTCACTGCTGTTTTCCTCCTGATGTGGCTGTTGAGCAGTTTTGGTTGTGGCGGTGTGTGTGTGTGTGTGTGGGTGTGTGGGTGGGTGTGTGGGTGTGTCTATGGGGGAGGTAGGAGGGAGGGCGGGTGTGTATAGGGAAGGTGTGGAGGAGGAGCGGGTAGATAAGTGTGTGTTTGTGCATGTGTGTGTGTTTGTAGGGGGGGGGGATGCGTGGGAAACTTGGCAGAGACAGTCACTTCAGGTCAGGTGGTTAGATGGTGGGAGGGAGTGAGGGAGATGGAGGGAGTCCCACTGTGAGGGGAGGGTATTTGGTTTAGGAGGGAGGGGAAATCTGGTATGCTACAGAGGAAGTGTGAAAAGGAGGGAGGGGGGGGGGGGTAATGTATATGTGATTGTGTGTGTGTGTATTTGTGGTCAGTTGTAGGATAAGCACCTCCAGATGGATAAGCAGATAGATAAGCACCTCCAAAGGATACCTGATCAACCAGGCTGTGACTCATACGTCAGGCTGCGAGCAGCCGCGTCCAACAGCCTGGTTGATCAGTCCAGCAACCAGGAGGCCTGGTCGACGACCGGGCCACGGGGACGCTAAGCCCCGGAAGCACCTCAAGGTAAGGTAGGGGTGAGTGGGAGAGGGGGGGGAGTGTTTTGGGAGAGTGAGATGGGGGGGGGGTGAGAGAGGGGGTGGAGTATAGGTGTTTTGGACCTTATCACCTTTGCTACAAAGGTGTTAAGACTTTCCTACCCTGACTGAGCGTGAGTGTGTGTGTGTGTATGTGTGCGTGTGCGTGTGTGTGCGTGCGTACGTGCATGTGCGTGCGTGCGTGTGTGTGTCATGAAGGCCCCTTAACTGTCAACCTCTACCCGAAATGAGCCACTTTGAGATTTTAAATATATATGATATACTGAACAGGAATTTGATAAAATTTTACCTCACTCTGTACTCCAGAATACTGACAATAGGCGGTACATACCAGTCAGGGCCGCCTGCTCACACAACTGCCTGCTCACAACGTTTCTGCCCGAAACGCTATGCGTAATAGTGGCTTTAGGCATTGTATGTACTGGCTCTATCTATTAATCCAACAAACTTTGTGAAATCTCTTTATGTATGTACCTTACCTAAATAAACATTTATTTATTTTATTTATAACTA
Organism: Procambarus clarkii; assembly: GCF_040958095.1. Taxonomy (NCBI): domain Eukaryota; kingdom Metazoa; phylum Arthropoda; class Malacostraca; order Decapoda; family Cambaridae; genus Procambarus; species Procambarus clarkii. The sequence continues at coordinate 29,241,123 of NC_091199.1, forward strand.
GGTGAATATGAGAGATGTCTGGATGACGAGGTGATCCTCGTCCCTCCCACGTGGTGCTTCCCTAAGTGTTTGTAGAGTGATGATGGCGGTTCTTCTGTATGTAACACAAAGCTCTGGAGTCAGTCACTGTATCGTTATGTCTGTTGTGTTACAGATCACTAATTTACTGTGCCACTGTTCACTATAGTCCAAATATCACTTGGTACCAATAAGTAAACAAAGCCTCGTAGCCCTCCCACGTGCCCTGTACTGGTGATTGATCACTGTTTAACACAAAGTTCTAGTGATAGCACAGTATTTTTCTCTCCTATGTGTGGTTATACACTTTGTGACAACCTAGAACAGTGATCTATCACTGTAGCCTTAAATAAACCCATAAACCCTGTAAACCTTAAATAAACACACTACTGCACCCTACCAAGTTATATTTGGTGGGGTGCAGTAGTGTGTGTGTATGTGTGGTGTGGACGGTCCTCTGAGGGGTCCACTGTCCTCACACTTCGTAGAAGCAGTAGTGTGTGTGTTGTGTGGGCGGTCCTCTGATGGGTCCACTCCCTGGAAACACAAACCGAAACTGTCTCTATTTTCCGCTTGTTACAACTTGTAATAAAGTTGTTACATCTTGGCTTAACGTGTTTATGACGTATTAGAACGTTGTTACAACTTGCTATATTGGTTGTTATAACTGGTTAGGAGATGTTAAAACTTGTTCGAACGTTGTACCAACGTCGTAGTTTCGCTGTGTGTTTGGCGGGCTGTCCTCACACTTGGTGGGTTCAGTAGTGTGTGTGTGTGGTGTGGACGGCCTTGTGATTAGTCCATTGTCCTCAAACTTCGTGAGAGTAGTAATGTGTATGTGTGCTGTGGACGGTCCTCTGAGGGGTCCACTGTCCTCACACTTGGAGGGTGCAGTAATGTGTGTGTGTGTGTGTGTGTGTGTGTGTGTCTGTGTGTGTGTGTGTGTGTGTGTGTGTGTGTGTGTGTGTGTGTGTGTGTGTGTGTGTGTGTGTGTGTGTGTGTGTGTGTGTGTGTGGACGGTCCTCAAAGTGGTTCACTGTCCTCACACTTGGTGGAGGTAGTAGTGTAGTGTAAAATCTCTTATATTTATGTACCTTACCTAAATAAACATTTTATTTTATTTTATTTTATTTTTAGTGTGTGTGTGGTGTGGACAGTGGACAGCCCTCTGACGGTGTCCACTGTCCTCACACTTGGTTAGAGCAGTAGTGTGAGTGTGGTGTGGACAGTCCTCTGAAGGGTCCACTGTCCTCACTCTTGGTGGGAGCAGTAGTGTGTGTGCGTCGTGTGGACGGCCCTCAGAGGGGTCCACTGTCCTCACACCTATCAGCATTGGTGTCACTGATCCTGTACCCACTAGCAGCAACAGTGTCACTGATCCTATACCCACTAGCAGCAACAGTGTCACTGATCCTGTACGCACTAGCAGCAACAGTGTCACTGATCCTGTACCCACTAGCAGCAACAGTGTCACTGATCCTGTACGCACTAGCAGCAACAGTGTCACTGATCCTGTACGCACTAGCAGCAACAGTGTCACTGATCCTGTACCCACTAGCAGCAACAGTGTCACTGATCCTGTACCCACTAGCAGCAACAGTGTCACTGATCCTGTACCCACTAGCAGCAACAGTGTCACTGATCCTGTACCCACTAGCAGCAACAGTGTCACTGATCCTGTTCCCACTAGCAGCAACAGTGTCACTAATCCTATACCCACTAGCAGCAACAGTGTCACTGATCCTGTACCCACTAGCAGCAACAGTGTCACTGATCCTGTACGCACTAGCAGCAACAGTGTCACTGATCCTATACCCACTAGCAGCAACAGTGTCACTGATCCTATACCCACTAGCAGCAACAGTGTCACTGATCCTGTACCCACTAGCAGCAACAGTGTCACTAATCATGTACCCACTAGCAGCAACAGTGTCACTGATCCTGTACCCACTAGCAGCAACAGTGTCACTGATCCTGTACCCACTAGCAGCAACAGTGTCACTGATCCTGTACCCACTAGCAGCAACAGTGTCACTGATCCTGTACCCACTAGCAGCAACAGTGTCACTGATCCTGTACCCACTAGCAGCAACAGTGTCACTGATCCTGTACGCACTAGCAGCAACAGTGGCACTGATCCTGTACCCACTATCAGCAACAGTGTCACTGATCCTGTACCCACTAGCATCAAACAGTGTCACTGATCCTGTACCCACTAGCAGCAACAGTGTCACTGATCCTGTACCCACTAGCAGCAACAGTGTCACTGATCTGTACCCACTAGCAGCAACAGTGTCCACTGGATCCTTACCCACTAGCAGCAACAGTGTCAACTGATCCTATACCCACTAGCAGCAACAGCCTCACTTATCCCGTACCCACTAGCAGCAACAGTGTCACTGATCCTATACCCATTAGCAGCAACAGTGTCACTGATCCTGTACCCACTAGCAGCAACAGTGTCACTGATCCTGTACGCACTAGCAGCAACAGTGTCACTGATCCTGTACCCACTAGCAGCAACAGTGTCACTGATCCTGTACACACTAGAAGCAACAGTGTCACTGATCCTGTACCCACTAGCAGCAACAGTGTCACTGATCCTGTACCCACTAGCAGCAACAGTGTCACTGATCCTGTACGCACTAGCAGCAACAGTGTCACTGATCCTGTACCCACTAGCAGCAACAGTGTCACTGATCCTGTACCCACTAGCAGCAACAGTGTCACTGATCCTGTACCCACTAGCAGCAACAGTGTCACTGATCCTGTACGCACTAGCAGCAACAGTGTCACTGATCCTGTACCCACTAGCAGCAACAGTGTCACTGATCCTGTACCCACTAGCAGCAACAGTGTACTGATCCTGTACCCACTAGCAGCAACAGTGTCACTGATCCTGTACCCACTAGCAGCAACAGTGTCACTGATCCTGTACCCACTAGCAGCAACAGTGTCACTGATCCTGTACCCACTAGCAGCAACAGTGTCACTGATCCTGTACCCACTAGCAGCAACAGTGTCACTGATCCTGTACGCACTAGCAGCAACAGCCTCACTTATCCCGCACCCAATAGCAGCAACAGTGTCACTGATCCTATACCCACTAGCAGCAACAGTGTCACTGATCCCGTACCCACTAGCAGCAACAGTGTCACTGATCCTGTACCCACTAGCAGCAACAGTGTCACTGATCCTGTACCCACTAGCAGCAACAGTGTCACTGATCCTGTACCCACTAGCAGCAATAGTGTCACTGATCCTGTACCCACTAGCAGCAACAGTGTCACTGATCCTGTACGCACTAGCAGCAACAGTGTCACTGATCCTGTACCCACTAGCAGCAACAGTGTCACTGATCCTGTACGCACTAGCAGCAACAGTGTCACTGATCCTGTACCCACTAGCAGCAACAGTGTCACTGATCCTGTACACACTAGCAGCAACAGTGTCACTGATCCTGTACGCACTAGCAGCAACAGTGTCACTGATCCTGTACCCACTAGCAGCAACAGTGTCAGTGATCCTGTACCCACTAGCAGCAACAGTGTCACTGATCCTGTACCCACTAGCAGCAACAGTGTCACTGATCCTGTACCCACTAGCAGCAACAGCCTCACTTATCCCGCACCCAATAGCAGCAACAGTGTCACTGATCCTATACCCACTGGCAGCAACAGTGTCACTGATCCTGTACCCACTAGCAGCAACAGTGTCACTGATCCTGTACGCACTAGCAGCAACAGTGTCACTGATCCTGTACCCACTAGCAGCAACAGTGTCACTGATCCTGTACCCACTAGCAGCAACAGTGTCACTGATCCTGTACCTACTAGCAGCAACAGTGTCACTGATCCTGTACGCACTAGCAGCAACAGTGTCACTGATCCTGTACGCACTAGCAGCAACAGTGTCACTGATCCTGTACCCACTAGCAGCAACAGTGTCACTGATCCTGTACCCACTAGCAGCAACAGTGTCACTGATCCTGTACCCACTAGCAGCAACAGTGTCACTGATCCTGTACGCACTAGCAGCAACAGTGTCACTGATCCTGTACCCAATAGCAGCAACAGTGTCACTGATCCTGTACCCACTAGCAGCAACAGTGTCACTGATCCTGTACCCACTAGCAGCAACAGTCACTGATCCTGTACCCACTAGCAGCAACAGTGTCACTGATCCTGTACGCACTAGCAGCAACAGCCTCACTTATCCCGCACCCAATAGCAGCAACAGTGTCACTGATCCTATACCCACATAGCAGCAACAGTGTCACTGATCCTGTACCCACTAGAGCAACAGTGTCACTATCCTTACACTAGCAGCAAACAGTGTCACTGATCCTGTACGCACTAGCAGGCAAACAGTGTCACTGATCCGGTACCCACTAGCAGCAACAGTGTCACTGATCCTGTACCCACTAGCAGCAACAGTGTCACTGATCCTGTACGCACTAGCAGCAACAGTGTCACTGATCCTGTACCCACTAGCAGCAACAGTGTCACTGATCCTGTACCCACTAGCAGCAACAGTGTCACTGATCCTGTACCCACTAGCAGCTACAGCCATCACTTATTCCCGCACCCAATAGCAGCAACAGTGTCACTAATCCTATACCCACTAGCAGCAACAGTGTCACTGATCCTATACCCACTAGCAGCAACAGTGTCACTGATCCTGTAACCCCACTAGCAGCAACAGTGTCACTGAATCCTGTACCCACTAGCAGCAACAGTGTCACTGATCCTGTAACCCACTAGCAGCAACAGTGTCACTGATCCTGTACCCACTAGCAGCAACAGTGTCACTGATCCTGTACCCACTAGCAGCAACAGTGTCACTGATCCTGTCCGCACTAGCAGCAACAGTGTCACTGATCCTGTACGCACTAGCAGCAACAGCCTCACTTATCCCGCACCCAATAGCAGCAACAGTGTCACTAATCCTATACCCACTAGCAGCAACAGTGTCACTGATCCTGTACCCACTAGCAGCAACAGTGTCACTGATCCTGTACCCAATAGCAGCAACAGTGTCACTGATCCTATACCCACTAGCAGCAACAGTGTCACTGATCCCGTACCCACTAGCAGCAACAGTGTCACTGATCCTGTACCCACTAGCAGCAACAGTGTCACTGATCCTGCACCCACTAGCAGCAACAGTGTCACTGATCCTGTACCCACTAGCAGCAACAGTGTCACTGATCCTGTACACACTAGCAGCAACAGTGTCACTGATCCTGTACCCACTAGCAGCAACAGTGTCACTGATCCTGTACCCACTAGCAGCAACAGTGTCACTGATCCTGTACGCACTAGCAGCAACAGTGTCACTGATCGTGTACCCACTAGCAGCAACAGTGTCACTGATCCTGTATCCACTAGTCAGCAACAGTGTCACTGATCCTGTACCCACTAGCAGCAACAGTGTCCCTGATCCTGTACGCACTAGCAGCAACAGCCTCACGTTATCCCGCACCCAATAGCAGCAACAGTGTCACTTGATCCTATACCCACTAGCAGCAACAGAGTCACTGATCCCGTACCCACTAGCAGCAACAGTGTCACTGATCCTGTACCCACTAGCAGCAACAGTGTCACTGATCCTGCACCCACTAGCAGCAACAGTGTCACTAATCCTATACCCACTAGCAGCAACAGTGTCACTGATCCTGTACCCACTAGCAGCAACAGTGTCACTGATCCTGTACCCACTAGCAGCAACAGTGTCACTGATTCTGTGCCCACTAGCAGCAACAGTGTCACTGATCCTGTACGCACTAGCAGCAACAGTGTCACTGATCCTGTACCCACAAGCAGCAACAGTGTCACTGATCCTGTACGCACTAGCAGCAACAGGTGTTCTGATCCTGTACGCACTAGCGGCAACAGTGTCACTGATCCTGTACCCAATAGCAGCAACAGTGTCACTGATCCTGTACCCACTAGCAGCAACAGCCTCACTTATCCCGCACCCATTAGCAGCAACAGTGTCACTGGTCCTGTACCCAATTAGCAGCAACAGTGTCACTGAATCCTGTACCCACTAGCAGCAACAGTGTCACTGATCCTGTACCCAACTAAGCAGCAACAGTGTCACTGATCCTGTACCCACTAGCAGCAACAGTGTCACTGATCCTGTAAGCACTAGCAGCAACAGTGTCACTGATCCTGTACCCACTAGCAGCAACAGTGTCACTGATCCTGTACGCACTAGCAGCAACAGTGTCACTGATCCTGTACCCACTAGCAGCAACAGTGTCACTGATCCTGTACGCACTAGCAGCAACAGTGTCCTGATCCTGTTACGCACTAGCAGCAACAGTGTCACTGATCCTGTACCCACTAGCAGCAACAGTGTCACTGATCCTGTACGCACTAGCAGCAAACAGTGTCACTGATCCTGTACCCACTAGCAGCAACAGTGTCACTGATTCCTGTCGCACTAGCAGCAACAGTGTCTCTGATCCTGTACGCACTAGCAGCAACAGTTGTCACTGATCCTGTACCACTAGCAGCAAACAGTGTCACTGATCCTGTACGCACTAGCAGCAACAGTGTCTCTGATCCTGTACCCACTAGCAGCAACAGTGTCACTGATCCTGTACCCACTAGCAGCACAGTGTCACTGATCCTAGTACCCACTAGCAGGCAACAGTGTCACTGATCCTGTACCCACTAGCAGCAACAGCATCACTTATCCCGCACCAATAGAAGCAACAGTGTTACTAAGTCCTAGTAACCCACTAGCAGACAACAGTGTCACTGATTCCTGTACCCACTAGCAGCAACAGTGTCACTGATCCTTGTACGCACTAGCAGCACCAGTGTCACTGATCCTGTACCCACTAGCAGCAACAGTGTCACTGATCCTGTACCCACTAGCAGCAACAGTGTGACTGATCCTATACCCACTAGCAGCAACAGCCTCACTTATCCGTACCCACTAGCAGCAACAGTGTCACTGATCCTGATACCCACTAGCAGCAACAGTGTCACTGATCCGTACCCATCTAGCAGCAACAGTGTCACTGATCCCGTAACCACTAGCAGCAACAGTGTCACTGATCCTGTACCCACCTAGCAGCAACAGTGTCACTGATCCTGTACCCACTAGCAGCACAGTGTCACTGATCCTGTACCCACTAGCAGCAACAGTGTCACTGATCCTGGTACGCACTAGCAGCAAACAGTGTCACTGATCCTGTACCCACTAGCAGCAACAGTGTCACTGATTCCTGTACGCACTAGCAGCAACAGTGTCACTGATCCTGTACCCACTAGCAGCAACAGTGTCACTGATCCTGTAACCCACTAGCAGCAACAGTGTCACTGATCCTGTACCCATAGCAGCAACAGTGTCACTGATCCTGTACGCACTAGCAGCAACAGCCTCTCTTATCCCGCATACCCACTAGCAGCTACAGTGTCACTGATCCTGTAGCCACTAGCAGCAAACAGTGTCCTGATCTGTACCCACCTAGCAGCAAACAGTGTCACTGATCCTGTACCCACTAGCAGCAACAGTGTCACTGATCCTGATACCCACTAGCAGCAACAGTGTCACTGATCCTGTACCCACTAGCAGCAACCAGTGTCACTGATCCTGTACCCACTAGCAGCAACAGTGGTCACTGATCCTGTACCCACTAGCAGCAACATGTGTCCACTGATCCTGTACCCACTAGCAGCAACAGTGTCACTGATCCTGTACCCACATAGCAGCAACAGTGTCACTGATCCTGTACCCACTAGCAGCAACAGTGTCACTGATCCTGTACCCACTAGCAGCAACAGTGTCACTGATCCTGTACCCACTAGCAGCAACAGTGTCACTGATCCTGTACCCACTAGCAGCAACAGTGTCACTGATCCTGTACCCACTAGCAGCAACAGTGTCACTGATCCTGTACCCACTAGCAGCAACAGCCTCACTTATCCCGCTACCCAATAGCAGCAATCAGTGTCACTGATCCTATACCCACTAGCAGCAACAGTGTCACTGATCCTGTACCCACTAGCAGCAACAGGTCACTGATCCTGTACCCACTAGCAGCAACAGTGTCACTGATCCTGTACGCACTAGCAGCAACAGTGTCACTGATCCTGTACCCACTAGCAGCAACAGTGTCACTGATCCTGTACCCACTAGCAGCAACCAGTGTCACTGATCCTGTACCCACTAGCAGCAACAGTGTCACTGATCCTGTCGCACTAGCAGCAACAGTGTCACTGATCCTGTACCTACTATCAGCAAACAGTGGTCACTGATCCTGTACCGCACTATGCAGCAACAGGTGTCACTGATCCTGTACCCACTAGCAGCAACAGTGTCACTGATCCTGTACGCACTAGCAGCAACAGTGTACACTGATCCTGTACCCACTAGCATGCAACAGTGTCACTGATCCTGTAGCCCACTAGCAGCAAGCATGTCCCCTGATCCTGTACCCACTAGCAGCAACAGTGTCACTGATCCTGAAACGCACTAGCAGCAACAGTGTCACTGATCCTGTTACGGCTACTAGCGACAAACAGTGTCGATCTGATCCTGTCACCCACTAGCAGCAACAGTGTCACATGATCCTGTACCACTAGCAGCAACAGTGTCACCTGAATCCTGTACCCACTAGCAGCAACAGATGGTCACTGATCCTGTTAACACACATAAGCAGACAGTTGTCACTGAATCTCCTGTAGCCCACTAGCAGCAACAGTGGTCACTGATCCTGTACCTACTAGCAGCACAGTTCACTGATCCTGTACCACTAGGGAGGAAAAGACTAGCAGCAACAGTGTCACTGAGTCCCTGTACGCACTAGCAGCAACAGTGTCCACTGATCCTGTACCCACTAGCAGCACAGTGGTCACTGATCCTTGTACCCACCTAGCAGCAACAGTGTCACTGATCCTGTACACACTAGCAGCAACAGTGTCACTGATCCTGTACGCACTAGCAGCAACCAGTGTCACTGATCCTGTACCCACATAGCAGCAACAGTGTCACTGATCCTGTACCCACTAGCAGCAACAGTGTCCACTGATCCTGTACCCACTAGCAGCAACAGGTCACTGATTCCTGTACCCACTAGCAGCAACAGTGTCACTGATCCTGTATCGCACTAGCAGCAACAGCCTCACTTATCCGCACCCAATAGCAGCAACAGTGTCACTGATCCTATACCACTAGCAGCAACAGTGTCACTGATCCTGTACCCCTAGCAGCAACAGTGCCACTGATCCTGTACGCACTAGCAGCAAACAGTGTCACTGATCCGTACCCACATAGCAGCAAACAGTGGCACTGATCCTGTACCCACATAGTCAGCAACAGTGTCACTGATCCTGTACGCACTAGCAGCAACAGTGTCACTGATCCTGTACCCACTAGCAGCAACAGTGTCACTGATCCTGTACCCACTAGCGCAACAGTGTCACTGATCCTGTACCACTAGCAGCAACAGCTCACTTATCCGCACGCCAATAGCAGCAACAGTGTCACTATCCTATACCCACTAGGCAGCAACAGTGTCACTGATCCTATACCCACTAGCAGCAACAGTGTCACTGATCCTGTACCCACTAGCACAACAGTGTCACTGATCCTGTACCCACTAGCAGCAACAGTGTCACTGATCCTGGTACCCACTAGCAGCAACAGTGTCACTGATCCTGTACCCACTAGCAGCAACAGTGTCACTGATCCTGTAGCCCACTAGCAGCAACAGTGTCACTGATCCTGTCCGCACTAGCAGGCAACAGTGTCACTGATCCTGTACGCACTAGCAGCAACAGCCTCACTTATCCGCACCCAATAGCAGCAACAGTGTCACTAATCCTATACCCACTAGCAGCAACAGTGTCACTGATCCTGTACCCACTAGCAGCAACAGTGTCACTGATCCTGTACCCACTAGCAGCAACAGTGTCACTGATCCTGTACCCAATAGCAGCAACAGTGTCACTGATCCTGTACCCACTAGCAGCAACAGTGTCACTGATCCTGCACCCACTAGCAGCAACAGTGTCACTGATCCTGTACCCACTAGCAGCAACAGTGTCACTGATCCTGTACACACTAGCAGCAACAGTGTCACTGATCCTGTACCCACTAGCAGCAACAGTGTCACTGATCCTGTACCCACTAGCAGCAACAGTGTCACTGATCCTGTACGCACTAGCAGCAACAGTGTCACTGATCGTGTACCCACTAGCAGCAACAGTGTCACTGATCCTGTATCCACTAGCAGCAACAGTGTCACTGATCCTGTACCCACTAGCAGCAACAGTGTCACTGATCCTGTACGCACTAGCAGCAACAGCCTCACTTATCCCGCACCCAATAGCAGCAACAGTGTCACTGATCCTATACCCACTAGCAGCAACAGTGTCACTGATCCCGTACCCACTAGCAGCAACAGTGTCACTGATCCTGTACCCACTAGCAGCAACAGTGTCACTGATCCTGCACCCACTAGCAGCAACAGTGTCACTAATCCTATACCCACTAGCAGCAACAGTGTCACTGATCCTGTACCCACTAGCAGCAACAGTGTCACTGATCCTGTACCCACTAGCAGCAACAGTGTCACTGATTCTGTGCCCACTAGCAGCAACAGTGTCACTGATCCTGTACGCACTAGCAGCAACAGTGTCACTGATCCTGTACCCACAAGCAGCAACAGTGTCACTGATCCTGTACGCACTAGCAGCAACAGTGTCTCTGATCCTGTACGCACTAGCAGCAACAGTGTCACTGATCCTGTACCCAATAGCAGCAACAGTGTCACTGATCCTGTACCCACTAGCAGCAACAGCCTCACTTATCCCGCACCCATTAGCAGCAACAGTGTCACTGATCCTGTACCCATTAGCAGCAACAGTGTCACTGATCCTGTACCCACTAGCAGCAACAGTGTCACTGATCCTGTACCCACTAGCAGCAACAGTGTCACTGATCCTGTACCCACTAGCAGCAACAGTGTCACTGATCCTGTACGCACTAGCAGCAACAGTGTCACTGATCCTGTACCCACTAGCAGCAACAGTGTCACTGATCCTGTACGCACTAGCAGCAACAGTGTCACTGATCCTGTACCCACTAGCAGCAACAGTGTCACTGATCCTGTACGCACTAGCAGCAACAGTGTCACTGATCCTGTACGCACTAGCAGCAACAGTGTCACTGATCCTGTGCCCACTAGCAGCAACAGTGTCACTGATCCTGTACGCACTAGCAGCAACAGTGTCACTGATCCTGTACCCACTAGCAGCAACAGTGTCACTGATCCTGTACGCACTAGCAGCAACAGTGTCTCTGATCCTGTACGCACTAGCAGCAACAGTGTCACTGATCCTGTACCCACTAGCAGCAACAGTGTCACTGATCCTGTACGCACTAGCAGCAACAGTGTCTCTGATCCTGTACCCACTAGCAGCAACAGTGTCACTGATCCTGTACCCACTAGCAGCAACAGTGTCACTGATCCTGTACCCACTAGCAGCAACAGTGTCACTGATCCTGTACCCACTAGCAGCAACAGCCTCACTTATCCCGCACCCAATAGAAGCAACAGTGTTACTAATCCTATACCCACTAGCAGCAACAGTGTCACTGATCCTGTACCCACTAGCAGCAACAGTGTCACTGATCCTGTACCCACTAGCAGCACCAGTGTCACTGATCCTGTACCCACTAGCAGCAACAGTGTCACTGATCCTGTACCCACTAGCAGCAACAGTGTCACTGATCCTATACCCACTAGCAGCAACAGCCTCACTTATCCCGTACCCACTAGCAGCAACAGTGTCACTGATCCTATACCCACTAGCAGCAACAGTGTCACTGATCCCGTACCCTCTAGCAGCAACAGTGTCACTGATCCCGTACCCACTAGCAGCAACAGTGTCACTGATCCTGTACCCACTAGCAGCAACAGTGTCACTGATCCTGTACCCACTAGCAGCAACAGTGTCACTGATCCTGTACCCACTAGCAGCAACAGTGTCACTGATCCTGTACCCACTAGCAGCAACAGTGTCACTGATCCTGTACCCACTAGCAGCAACAGTGTCACTGATCCTGTACCCACTAGCAGCAACAGTGTCACTGATCCTGTACCCACTAGCAGCAACAGTATCACTGATCCTGTACCCACTAGCAGCAACAGTGTCACTGATCCTGTACGCACTAGCAGCAACAGTGTCACTGATCCTGTACGCACTAGCAGCAACAGTGTCACTGATCCTGTACGCACTAGCAGCAACAGTGTCACTGATCCTGTACCCACTAGCAGCAACAGTGTCACTGATCCTGTACCCACTAGCAGCAACAGTGTCACTGATCCTGTACCCACAAGCAGCAACAGTGTCACTGATCCTGTACCCACTAGCAGCAACAGCCTCTCTTATCCCGCACCCAATAGCAGCTACAGTGTCACTGATCCTATAGCCACTAGCAGCAACAGTGTCACTGATCCTGTACCCACTAGCAGCAACAGTGTCACTGATCCTGTACCCACTAGCAGCAACAGTGTCACTGATCCTGTACGCACTAGCAGCAACCGTGTCACTGATCCTGTACCCACTAGCAGCAACAGTGTCACTGATCCTGTACCCACTAGCAGCAACAGTGTCACTGATCCTGTACCCACTAGCAGCAACTGTGTCACTGATCCTGTACCCACTAGCAGCAACAGTGTCACTGATCCTGTACCCACTAGTAGCAACAGTGTCACTGATCCTGTACCCACTAGCAGCAACAGTGTCACTGATCCTGTACCCACTAGCAGCAACAGTGTCACTGATCCTGTACCCACTAGCAGCAACAGTGTCACTGATCCTGTACCCACTAGCAGCAACAGTGTCACTGATCCTGTACCCACTAGCAGCAACAGTGTCACTGATCCTGTACCCACTAGCAGCAACAGCCTCACTTATCCCGCACCCAATAGCAGCAACAGTGTCACTGATCCTATACCCACTAGCTGCAACAGTGTCACTGATCCCGTACCCACTAGCAGCAACAGTGTCACTGATCCTGTACCCACTAGCAGCAACAGTGTCACTGATCCTGTACGCACTAGCAGCAACAGGGTCACTGATCCTGTACCCACTAGCAGCAACAGTGTCACTGATCCTGTACCCACTAGCAGCAACAGTGTCACTGATCCTGTACCCACTAGCAGCAACAGTGTCACTGATCCTGTACGCACTAGCAGCAACAGTGTCACTGATCCTGTACCTACTAGCAGCAACAGTGTCACTGATCCTGTACGCACTAGCAGCAACAGTGTCACTGATCCTGTACCCACTAGCAGCAACAGTGTCACTGATCCTGTACGCACTAGCAGCAACAGTGTCACTGATCCTGTACCCACTAGCAGCAACAGTGTCACTGATCCTGTACCCACTAGCAGCAACAGTGTCACTGATCCTGTACCCACTAGCAGCAACAGTGTCACTGATCCTGTACGCACTAGCAGCAACAGTGTCACTGATCCTGTACGCACTAGCAGCAACAGTGTCACTGATCCTGTACCCACTAGCAGCAACAGTGTCACTGATCCTGTACCCACTAGCAGCAACAGTGTCACTGATCCTGTACGCACTAGCAGCAACAGTGTCACTGATCCTGTACCCACTAGCAGCAACAGTGTCACTGATCCTGTACCCACTAGCAGCAACAGTGTCACTGATCCTGTACGCACTAGCAGCAACAGCCTCACTTATCCCGCACCCAATAGCAGCAACAGTGTCACTGATCCTATACCCACTAGCAGCAACAGCGTCACTGATCCTGTACCCACTTGCAGCAACAGTGTCACTGATCCCGCACCCACTAGCAGCAACAGTGTCACTGATCCTATACCCACTAGCATCAACAGTGTCACTGATCCTGTACGCACTAGAATCAACAGTGTCACTGATCCTGTACGCACTAGCAGCAACAGTGTCACTGATCCCACACCCACTAGCAGCAACAGTGTCACTGTACCTATACCCACTAGCATCAACAGCGTCACTGATCCTGTACCCACTAGCAGGAGGGTGTGTATCTTTGATCCTGAACTCAATAACAGGAGGGAGTGTTAAATTGATCCCAAATCCAAAAAATAGGAGGGGAATGTATTGTTGGTCAGAAACTCACACCTACAGTACAGTTGGTCAGAAACTCACAAACAAGAGGGGGTGCTCCGTTGATCTCAAACTCACAAGCTGCAGGGAAGGTTCCGTTGGTCCCAAGCTCACAAATAGTGTATCCGTGTTCCCAAACAAACAAAGAGAAGAGAGTGTACGGTTTATCCCATACTCACAAAGAGGAGAGTGTTCAGTTCTTCCCAAACTCTCCCTCTTCCAACATCCTCCCAGCGACTATGAGAAATATTGCCTGAACAACCGTGGACATCTTGAAGAGAAAACTAGATAGTTTTCTCCAAGGGGTTCCGGAGTTCAAGGAGTTCCATATACCCACCACAGACCAATCGATCTGTGGTTGTATGTGAGCCTGCGGGCCGCTCCAAACAACAGCCTGGTGGACCAAACTCTCACTAGTCAAGCCTGGCCTCGGGCTGGGCTTGGGGAGAAGAAGAACTCCCAGAACCCCATCAACAGGTATCAAGCAGGCAGGTAAGCTCACAAACAAGAAGGAAAGTACCGTTGATCTCAAACACTAAAACAGGACGGAATGTACCGTTGGTCCCAAACTCATAAGCAGGAGAGAGTGTATCGTTGGTCCCAAACTCATAAGCAGGAGAGAGTGTATCGTTGGTCCTAAACTCATAAATGGGAGGAAGTGTACCGTTGTTCCCAAACCTCACAAACAAGAGGGAGTGTACCGTTGTTCCCAAACCTCACAAACAGGAGGAAGTGTACCATTGGTCCCAAACTAACAAACAGCATGTAGTGTATCGTCTCCAATGACCCCTTCAGGTGCAGGGTCCTGACACAGCGAACGTAATGTACACCTGATGCACCGAGCGTAATATACACCTATATATATGCGGCGCCGGTGGCTGTGTGGACAGCATAAAGGACCTGTAATCCTGTGGCCCGGATTCGATTCCCGGCGCCAGCGAGAAACGAAAATGGGCAGAGTTTCTTTCACCCTGTTACCTAGCAGTAAATAGGTACCTGGGAGTTTGACAACTGTTATGGGCTGCTTCCTGGGGTGTGAGTGCGCGTATGTGGGGAAAAAATAATAGTAACAGTTGATTGATTGAGCGTTGATTGTTGGCAGTTGATTGACAATCATATTCACCAGACGAAGCGAGCGTAATGTACTCATGACCCCTGCAAGCAAAATATAATCCTGACCCAGCGGTCGTAAAATGCAACTGACGCTGTGATCATAATATACACCTGACCCAGTGAGCATAATGTACACCAGACACAGGGAACGTAATATACACTGAACCAGTGAGCGTAATACACTGACCCAGTGAGCATAATATACACATATACACCTGACCCAGCAAGCTAAATATACACCTGACCCAGCAAGCATAATATACACCTGACTAAGCGAACGTAATATACACCTGATGCAGCGACATTAATATGCACATAATACACCGCGCATAATACAAACCTGACCCAGTGAGCGTAATATAAACCTGACCCAGTGAGCGTAATACAAACCTGATCCAATGAGCGTAATATAAACCTGACCTAGCGAGCGTAATATAAACCTGACCCAGCGAGCGTAATATAAACCTGACCCAGCGAGCGTAATATAAACCTGACCCAGCGAGCGTAATATAAACCTGACCTAGCGAGCGTAATATAAACCTGACCCAGCGAGCGTAATATAAACCTGACCCAGCGAGCGTAATATAAACCTGACCTAGCGAGCGTAATATAAACCTGACCTAGCGAGTGTAATATAAATCTGACCCAGTGAGCATAATATACACCTGACCAAGCGGGCATTATATACAACTGTCCCAGCGAGCGTAATATACACCTGACCCAGCGAGCGTAATATACACCTGACCCAGCAAGCGTAATGTACACCTGACCCAGCAAGCGTAATGTACACCTGACCCAGCGAGCGTAATGTACACCTGACCCAGCAAGCGTAATGTACACCTGACCCAGCGAGCGTAATGTACACCTGACCCAGCGAGCGTAATATACACCTGACCCAGCAAGCGTAATGTACACCTGACCCAGCAAGCGTAATGTACACCTGACCCAGCAAGCGTAATATACACCTGACCCAGCAAGCGTAATGTACACCTGACCCAGGAAACGTAATATACACCTGACACAACAAGCATAATGTACACCTGACCCAGCGAGCGTAATATACACCTGACACAGCAAGCATGATATACACCTGACGCAGCAAGCATAATATAAACCAGCGAACACAATATACACCTGACACAGTGATCGTAAAATACACATGACCCAGCGAGCGCAATATACACCTGATCAAGCGGGCATTATACACAACTGACCTAGCAAGCGTAATACACACTGACCCAGTGAGCATAATATACACCTGACACAAAGAGCATAATATAAACCAGACCCAGCGAGCGTAATATACACCTCAAGCAGATAGCATAATATACACCTGTCCCAGCGAGCGTAATATACAAATGACCAAACGAGTGCAATATACACCTGACACCGCGAAAATAATATAAATCTGACCCAGCGAGTATAATATGCACCTAACCCAGAGAGTGTAATAAAGACCTGACCCTGAGCGAAATACACCTGACCCAACATGGTGTAATATACACCTGACCCAGCCAGCGTCATGGACAGCACCGCTCCTGTGGTCTTACGGGCTCCTGTGAGCCCGTAAGTCCACTACGGGCTCACCATAGCCCGTGTTACGTGGAACTTATTCCGAGTAGCTGAATCTATAACAACAACAGCGTAATGTAAATCTTATCCAGCGAGCCCCCTCCCTGTCCAGCTCATTGTTGCCGTGAGTGGGCTTCGTGGGCGGCTGCCGGAGTGTGATGCTCCTTGGGGCGGTCCCCTGTACTTTTGTATCCTTGTGCTCCTGCTGCTGTTCTCACAAATTTTGCTGGACGCCTTTTACTTTTCCTTCTGTTTCGTTTTTCTCCCCTCTCTTCTCCTTTCTCTCCCCCTAACTGTCTGCCTCGTTGTCGCCGTGAGGGGGCTTGGTGGGCAGCTGCTGGAGTGTGATGCTCCATGGGTCAGTCCTCTGTCCTTTTGCAGCCTTATGCTCCTGCTGCTGCCTTTACCAATTTTGCCAGACCCCTTTTCCTTTTCCTCGTGTTTAATTTTTCTCACCCCCTCTTCTCCTATCAAATTGTCATTTCCTGCCGACCTTTTGCCTGTTTTGATTATTCTTTCGACCTTCTTTTGTTTTGACGCCCGGGTGTTTGAGGAGGTATTCTCTTGCACCCGTAGAACTGTAGTACCCAACGTCTCGAGCGAGGGGACCCTTTTATTGTCAATCCTCCTTTCGTCACTGAACCCGCTCTCGACAGACTCACGGTTCTTAAGGTGGTGTTTGTGGGGCGTATACTCACGGTGCACCCCTGGGGGGGCCCGGCAAGATCGGCGATAGCTTCTTGTTGGGTTGACCAGACCACACACTAGAAATTGAAGGGACGACGACGTTTCGGTCCGTCCTGGACCATTCTCAAGTCGATTGTGATGAGGACAGGCAGGGACAGGCATTAAATAGGCAAGAGAGAGCTGAGGAGGAAAGGCAGGTGTAGGGGATAGTAGTAATGAGAACTGCATCAGGCCTATTGGCCCATACGAGGCAGCTCCTATTATAACCACCGAAGGAGAATAATAGGAATAAGAAGAGGATAGCAAGGGAGCGTAGAAGACAATGAACAGAAAAAGGGAGAAGAGAGAAAGAAAGGGAAAGAGAAAGAAAGAAATGGAAGGGGGAAAGCTTATGTTAAGTCACGTTTGTTAGAAAGATTAGAGCATTTGAGTATATACTGTGAAAGGGAAGAGTCCACAGCAACAAAGCCAGGACTCAAGTTCATGTTGGGTACATTGTTAATAAGAGCCGATTCTACAAGACGGCGTCTGTGTAGAATAGATGCAGGAAAGATTATTTTGGAGGAAGACCAATCAATGGGATGATTAGAATCCCTCACATGGCAGAAGAGAGCATTGTTAGTGTTTGCAGACATAACACTTATCTTGTGTTCTTTAAGTCTGTCATTCAGTGTACGGCCAGTTTCGCCAAAGTATTGGAGAGGACAAGATGAACAGGAAATAGAGTAGACACCAGCAGCATTAGAAGCAGGAGGAGCAGTGTGAACTAGATTGCTACGAAGTGTGTTAGTTTGTCGAAAGGCGAGTTTAATGTCAAGAGGACGAAAGGTATTGGTAAAAGTTTTGAGTTCAGATATGAAGGGAAGGCATAGTACAGTGCTACTAGTGTTGGAAGCAGGTTTAGGATGAAAGAAATTTCGTTTAGCTTGAGAGTGGGCACAGTTGATGAAATGCAAAGGATAACCAAGGCGAGAGAATGATTTGTAGATAAAGGCAATTTCAGAATCAAGAAACTGAGGGTCGCTGATGCGTAGAGCGCGGAGGAAGAGAGAGACGAGGACACTTTTCTTAACAGAAAGAGGATGGTAGGAAAAGAAGTGAATGTACATGCCACTATGCATGGGTTTACGGTAGACAGAGAAAGAGAACCCAGACACAGAGCTGTGAACATGAACATCAAGAAAAGGAAGGAGGGAATTAGATTCCCACTCGACTTTGAAATGGATAGAAGGAGCCAGATTGTTAAGAGAGGCGAGGAAAGGCTGGAAAAGATTAAGGTCATGAGGCCATAAAGTAAAAATGTCATCAACATAGCGAAGCCGGAGAGAGGGACGAGTATCAATAGAAGGAAGAAGAACAGTTTCGAAGTATTCCATGTAGAAATTAGCAAGAACAGGGGAGAGAGGGGAACCCATAGCGACACCGAAAGTTTGAGTGTAATATTTACCGTTGAAAGAGAAAGAGTTAGATTCAACACAGAGTCTAATGAGATCGAGGAAAACGTCAGTGGGAAGTGGGAGAGGAAGGAGACCCTCTGACGCCTTCTGTCTGAGGAAAGAGAGAACGTCATCGAGCGGAACATTAGTGAACAGAGAGTCGACATCAAGACTAAGCATTTTACAAGAAGGTTGCAGGCGCAGTCTTTCTATGAAGTCCTGAGAGTGACGAAGGTGGGCAGGGGAAAAAGTGCCAAGATAAGGTGTCAGGGTTTTAGCGAGCCAGGAGGCAAGAGGATAGCTGACAGAGCCCCGTGAAGAAATGATAGGACGAAGAGGAACACCAGGTTTATGAGTCTTAGGAAGACCATAGAAATAAGGAAGAGAAGGGCAGATGACACGGAAACGTTTAATGAGATCAAAGTCAGGAAGGCAAAGACTAGAGAGCTGTCTTAGTTTGCGGTTAAAGGAAGTTTTGAGGCGATCCAAAGGGTTAGAAGTCAGAGGAGCATAAGTGTGAGAGTCAGAGAGCAAGACATCTGCTTTTCGGAGGTAGTCCTCACGGTCAAGGACAACCACCGAATTGCTTTTGTCTGAAGGAAGGATAAGAATAGAGTTGTTAGATTTCAGGGAGGCAAGGGCAAGCTGGAAGCGACGAGGAAGGTGGTTATTTTTAGAAAACAAGCTGTCAAGAACGGGGATAAGGGCCCCTCTAAAGGCAGACAGGTCCGAAAGAGTACTAGAGTTAGAATTGACAAACCTGTCAAAGGAACTAATGAGATCAATGCCACAGCGTGGGCCAGGGGAAGTAGCAAAAGACAGACCAAGACCAAGAAGTTCTTGCTGGTGCTTAGAAAGAGAGTAGGACGAAAGGTTGCTAACACAGTCAGAGAGAGAGAGTATTTGGCCCAAGGACTGTTGGAGATCAGGCGTTGAAGTTTGTTGTGTAGTGTGGAGGAGTGATGGGAAGAGGAGACGTGAGCAGTGTCAAATGCAATTGGAAAAAAGACACCCTTCTTGTTGGGTGTCCTGCCTCTAATTGTGGCTCCATTGTGGGTGTGGGGGCACATTCGTGAAAGAAAGTTTTCCCTCGTTTTCATGGCTGATAATGTTTCCCTTGTACTTTCTCAGGCTCGTGGGGTGGGCGACCAAGCCCCCGAGTTGGACTGTGTTGGAAGACCGGACCCTGTAGCCCCTGCTGCATTGGGCCCCGACGACCTGACTACTCTCCTCAGCTCCCCTCCCTCCTCTGCGGTAGGGTCGAGTCCCCAGCCCCCAGTGGTGACCACTTCGTCCCCTGGCATGGCTTCGTATCTCATTGTGACTACTGCGCCTTTTACCCCCAAGAACTCCGGGGGTTCTCAACGCCGTTCCCGCCACGGCCGCACTCGCACAATCCCTTCCCGTAATAGTACTTACAACGCCTTGTTTGGTCCCGCTACATGGGCTAAATACTTTGATCTCCACCATCTGGATTCGAGTCCTCCTGACGATTTCTCCCTCCATAAACACCTTGTTGATTCAGTAGATGCCTCTGATACTTTTAACTCCACCAGTTACGGTACGCGTGTTGTCGCTGCTCCTTCTCAGGATGCAGCTACTCGCTTGGCCGCTTTGTCCTGCATTGGGGAGACCCCTGTTCGGGTCTCCAAGAACGCTTGGTTAAATGCCCGTGTTGGCACTGTTCTCCTCCCACACCATGTTGCAACTGGTGTTCGGGACCTCAAAGATTGCCATGAGGATATTAAATATATCCTCGAAGCCCAAGGCCATTCTGTCCTCCAGGTGGACACGTTTACTGGACCCCCTCGTGGTCGTCGCCGTCAGCCCCTTCGAGTTGTAAAAATCACCTTTGATAGTAGGGCCCTTCCGCCCTCTATTATTCTTGAAGGTGCCAGATGCTCCGTTCAGGAGTACATTCCCTCTCCTAGACTATGCAATAAGTGTTGGAAGTTTGGGCACGGTGTCCTCAAATGCACCAGTACTATGTATCTGTCCCGCCTTGTGTGGGGACAATAGTCATTCTAAGTCCGAGTGGACTTCTCCCCAGGCTCGCTGCCTCAATTGCGGTAAAGCCCACCCAACCTTCTCACGCTTGTGTATGCACTACAAACTCGAGGAAGCCGTCCTCAACTTGAAGCACCGAGATCGTTTGTCTTTTCCTGAAGCGAGACGCCAAGTTCGTCGTTTCACCCCTTTCACGGGCGTCTCCTACGCTCGCGTGTTGTGTTCCACCTCTCCTCGTCCTTCCCGTCTTCCTCAGTCTCACAACCGTTTCCAGGCCTTAAACCCGACCACACCCACCACCTCTTCCCCTATTCCTTTGCCTCCAGTCCCAGATGGTCTCCCTCCCGGTACTCCATCTGGCATTTCCCCCCTTCCTACCCAGTCCGCTATATCACCTTTGTCTTCTTCCCCATCTCCCCCACTCTTTCTTCCCGACTCTTCCCCCAGTCTCTTGACCCTCCACGCCACCTGTCTGTCCCGGCTGATATCCATCATCCTCCCAGCAATCTTTGTGTTGTTCGCTCTCGTTCCTCTTCTCCTGCTGAGATCATTGAGTCTGTCACCCGTTACGTTGTTACTGGAACGCCTGTCTCTTCGAGTCAGAAACGTAAGCCTGGCTCCTCTCCTTCTTCCTCTCCAGCGGGTAAGGTTTCACTTTCTTCCTCACGCCCTCCCTCTGACTCTGTCACTAGATCCCCTCCCATTTCAGTAGTCGAACCCCCTGTCTCTGATATGGAGGTTTCTTCCGCCCCGGATTCCCTCTCTGTTGCTGCCCTTCCTGAGGTGCACTCCCTGATTTCTGCCCCCCTCCTCCAACCGTCCTTGCCTGCCCCTCTCAGTTGTCTCCTTTTCCTCCGGACCCCATCAGTCCGCCTCTGGTCTGTTCTCTCGCTCCCTTCCCTCTCTTCTTTCTAAGTTTACCCATGCCAGGTGTTGAGGTTGGGAGTGTCTTAAGGTTGGCCAGGTGTTGAGGTTGGGAGTGTCTTAAGGTTGGCCAGGTGTTGAGGTTGGGAGTGTCTTAAGGTTGGCCAGGTGTTGAGGTTGGGAGTGTCTTAAGGTTGGCCAGGTGTTGAGGTTGGGAGTGTCTTAAGGTTGGCCAGGTGTTGAGGTTGGGAGTGTCTTAAGGTTGGCCAGGTGTTGAGGTTGGCAGTGTCTTAAGGTTGGCCAGGTGTTGAGGTTGGGAGTGTCTTAAGGTTGGCCAGGTGTTGAGGTTGGGAGTGTCTTAAGGTTGGCCAGGTGTTGAGGTTGGGAGTGTCTTAAGGTTGGCCAGGTGTTGAGGTTGGGAGTGTCTTAAGGTTGGCCAGGTGTTGAGGTTGGGAGTGTCTTAAGGTTGGCCAGGTGTTGAGGTTGGGAGTGTCTTAAGGTTGGCCAGGTGTTGAGGTTGGGAGTGTCTTAAGGTTGGCCAGGTGTTGAGGTTGAGAGTGTCTTAAGGTTGGCCAGGTGTTGAGGTTGGCCAAGTGTTGAGGTAGGGAGTGTCTTAAGGTTGGCCAGGTGTTGAGGTTGGGAGTGTCTTAAGGTTGGCCAGGTGTTGAGGTTGGGAGTGTCTTAAGGTTGGCCAGGTGTTGAGGTTGGGAGTGTCTTAAGGTTGGCCAGGTGTTGAGGTTGGGAGTGTCTTAAGGTTGGCCAGGTGTTGAGGTTGGGAGTGTCTTAAGGTTGGCCAGGTGTTGAGGTTGGGAGTGTCTTAAGGTTGGCCAGGTGTTGAGGTTGGGAGTGTCTTAAGGTTGGCCAGGTGTTGAGGTTGGGAGTGTCTTAAGGTTGGCCAGGTGTTGAGGTTGGGAGTGTCTTAAGGTTGGCCAGGTGTTGAGGTTGAGAGTGTCTTAAGGTTGGCCAGGTGTTGAGGTTGGCCAAGTGTTGAGGTAGGGAGTGTCTTAAGGTTGGCCAGGTGTTGAGGTTGGGAGTGTCTTAAGGTTGGCCAGGTGTTGAGGTTGGGAGTGTCTTAAGGTTGGCCAGGTGTTGAGGTTGGGAGTGTCTTAAGGTTGGCCAGGTGTTGAGGTTGGGAGTGTCTTAAGGTTGGCCAGGTGTTGAGGTTGGGAGTGTCTTAAGGTTGGCCAGGTGTTGAGGTTGGGAGTGTCTTAAGGTTGGCCAGGTGTTGAGGTTGGGAGTGTCTTAAGGTTGGCCAGGTGTTGAGGTTGGGAGTGTCTTAAGGTTGGCCAGGTGTTGAGGTTGGGAGTGTCTTAAGGTTGGCCAGGTGTTGAGGTTGGGAGTGTCTTAAGGTTGGCCAGGTGTTGAGGTTGGGAGTGTCTTAAGGTTGGCCAGGTGTTGAGGTTGAGAGTGTCTTAAGGTTGGCCAGGTGTTGAGGTTGGCCAAGTGTTGAGGTAGGGAGTGTCTTAAGGTTGGCCAGGTGTTGAGGTTGGGAGTGTCTTAAGGTTGGCCAGGTGTTGAGGTTGGGAGTGTCTTAAGGTTGGCCAGGTGTTGAGGTTGGGAGTGTCTTAAGGTTGGCCAGGTGTTGAGGTTGGGAGTGTCTTAAGGTTGGCCAGGTGTTGAGGTTGGGAGTGTCTTAAGGTTGGCCAGGTGTTGAGGTTGGGAGTGTCTTAAGGTTGGCCAGGTGTTGAGGTTGGGAGTGTCTTAAGGTTGGCCAGGTGTTGTGGTTGGGAGTGTCTTAAGGTTGGCCAGGTGTTGAGGTTGGGAGTGTCTTAAGGTTGGCCAGGTGTTGAGGTTGAGAGTGTCTTAAGGTTGGCCAGGTGTTGAGGTTGGCCAAGTGTTGAGGTAGGGAGTGTCTTAAGGTTGGCCAGGTGTTGAGGTTGGGAGTGTCTTAAGGTTGGCCAGGTGTTGAGGTTGGGAGTGTCTTAAGGTTGGCCAGGTGTTGAGGTTGGGAGTGTCTTAAGGTTGGCCAGGTGTTGAGGTTGGGAGTGTCTTAAGGTTGGCCAGGTGTTGAGGTTGGGAGTGTCTTAAGGTTGGCCAGGTGTTGAGGTTGGGAGTGTCTTAAGGTTGGCCAGGTGTTGAGGTTGGGAGTGTCTTAAGGTTGGCCAGGTGTTGAGGTTGGGAGTGTCTTAAGGTTGGCCAGGTGTTGAGGTTGGGAGTGTCTTAAGGTTGGCCAGGTGTTGAGGTTGGGAGTGTCTTAAGGTTGGCCAGGTGTTGAGGTTGGGAGTGTCTTAAGGTTGGCCAGGTGTTGAGGTTGGGAGTGTCTTAAGGTTGGCCAGGTGTTGAGGTTGGGAGTGTCTTAAGGTTGGCCAGGTGTTGAGGTTGGGAGTGTCTTAAGGTTGGCCAGGTGTTGAGGTTGGGAGTGTCTTAAGGTTGGCCAGGTGCTGAGGTTGGGAGTGTTTTAAGGTTGGCCAGGTGTTGAGGTTGGGAGTATCTTAAGGTTGGCCAGGTGTTGAGGTTGGGAGTGTCTTAAGGTTGGCCAGGTGTTGAGGTTGGGAGTGTCTTAAGGTTGGCCAGGTGTTGAGGTTGGGAGTGTCTTAAGGTTGGCCAGGTGTTGAGGTTGGGAGTGTCTTAAGGTTGGCCAGGTGTTGAGGTTGGGAGTGTCTTAAGGTTGGCCAGGTGTTGAGGTTGAGAGTGTCTTAAGGTTGGCCAGGTGTTGAGGTTGGCCAAGTGTTGAGGTAGGGAGTGTCTTAAGGTTGGCCAGGTGTTGAGGTTGGGAGTGTCTTAAGGTTGGCCAGGTGTTGAGGTTGGGAGTGTCTTAAGGTTGGCCAGGTGTTGAGGTTGGGAGTGTCTTAAGGTTGGCCAGGTGTTGAGGTTGGGAGTGTCTTAAGGTTGGCCAGGTGTTGAGGTTGGGAGTGTCTTAAGGTTGGCCAGGTGTTGAGGTTGGGAGTGTCTTAAGGTTGGCCAGGTGTTGAGGTTGGGAGTGTCTTAAGGTTGGCCAGGTGTTGAGGTTGGGAGTGTCTTAAGGTTGGCCAGGTGTTGAGGTTGGGAGTGTCTTAAGGTTGGCCAGGTGTTGAGGTTGGGAGTGTCTTAAGGTTGGCCAGGTGTTGAGGTTGGGAGTGTCTTAAGGTTGGCCAGGTGTTGAGGTTGGGAGTGTCTTAAGGTTGGCCAGGTGTTGAGGTTGGGAGTGTCTTAAGGTTGGCCAGGTGTTGAGGTTGGGAGTGTCTTAAGGTTGGCCAGGTGTTGAGGTTGAGAGTGTCTTAAGGTTGGCCAGGTGTTGAGGTTGGCCAAGTGTTGAGGTAGGGAGTGTCTTAAGGTTGGCCAGGTGTTGAGGTTGGGAGTGTCTTAAGGTTGGCCAGGTGTTGAGGTTGGGAGTGTCTTAAGGTTGGCCAGGTGTTGAGGTTGGGAGTGTCTTAAGGTTGGCCAGGTGTTGAGGTTGGGAGTGTGTTAAGGTTGGCCAGGTGTTGAGGTTGGGAGTGTCTTAAGGTTGGCCAGGTGTTGAGGTTGGGAGTGTCTTAAGGTTGGCCAGGTGTTGAGGTAGGGAGTGTCTTAAGGTTGGCCAGGTGTTGAGGTTGGGAGTGTGTTAAGGTTGGCCAGGTGTTGAGGTTGGCCAGGTGTTGAGGTTGGGAGTGTCTTAAGGTTGGCCAGGTGTTGAGGTTGGGATTGTGTTAAGGTTGTGCATGTGTTAAGGTAGAGAGTGTGTTAAGGTTTTGCAGGTGTTAAGGTTTTGCAGGTGTTAAGGTTGTGCATGTGTTAAGGTTGGGAGTGTGTTAAGGTTGTGCATGTGTTAAGGTAGGGAGTGTGTTAAGGTTTTGCAGGTGTTAAGGTTGGGAGTGTGTTAAGGTTTTGCAGGTGTTAAGGTTGGGAGTGTGTTAAGGTTTTGCAGGTGTTAAGGTTGGGAGTGTGTTAAGGTTGGCCAGGTTTTAAGGTTGGGAGTGTGTTAAGGTTGCGCAGGTGTTGAAGTAGGGTCTGTATTCATCTATTTGTACTCACCTATTTGTGCTTGCGAGGGTTGAGCTCTGGCTCTTTGGTCCCGCCTCCCAACTGTCAATCAACTGGTGTACAGGTTCCTGAGCCTATTGGGCTCTATCATATCTACACTTGAAACTGTGTAAGGAGTCTGCCTCCACCACATCACTTCCCAATCCAATCCATTTGTCAACCACCCTGACACTAAAAACGTTCTTTCTAATATCTCTGTGGCTCATTTGGGCACTCAATATCCACCTGTGTCCCCTAGTGCGTGTGCCCCTTGTGTTAAATAGCATATCCTTATCAACCCTATCAATTCCTTTGAGATTCTTGTATGTGGTGATCATGTCCCCCCTAGCTCTTCTGTCTTCCAGCGACATGAGGTTTAGTTCCCGTAGTCTCTCCTCGTAGCTCATACCTCTCAGCTCGGGTACTAGTCTGGTGGCAAACCTTTGAACCTTTTCCAGTTTAGTCTTATCATTGACTAGATATGGACTCCATGCTGGGGCTGCATACTCCAGGATTAGTCTGACATATGTGGTATACAAAGTTCTGAATGTTTCCTTCACAAGTTTCTAAATGCGGTTCTTATGTTGGCCAACCAGGCATATGCCGCTGATGTTATGCTCTTGATATTGGCTTCAGGGGACAGGTCTGCCGTGATATATGCTACGAACCTGTTATCTCATTTAAATAATAACTGATTCGTAACGTTTATTAGAGTAGTAAGTAGTATATATATTATATTTTAGAGGAAATAATGATAGTAGTGTGATTATTTTACCTATTATTGTTGTTTTGTGAGAGTATTATTATGTGTCTTGGATGATTAGCGTATTCATGTTGGATATATGAGGGAGCGCACGAGCGCCAGGCAAGGAGTCAAGTGGTACTTTAGAGGTCACGCTAGGCTTGACCGAATGCTGTGGGATTAAGATACCAACCTTGTCGTTGAGTGAGGGGTATGAGTATGTTGTTGGCTGTTCCTTGACCCCCAAGCTGTGTTTGTGCGAGTGGGAGTCATCAGTATAATGTATGGATGATTTGCCGGCTTGCTAAATATGTTTTTGCATTCTGTGTATTAACTAGTATTAGTGATTTACCAGTTACTAAGGGGAAGAGTGTAAGTCATCTCCCCACATGTTGTACATGCGGTCTGCTGCCAAGTTTGGGCATGTTAGTTCCTGTACTTTTGTATATGTCAGTATTTCAGTTGTAGGCTTACATTATGGAATCTATGTTACTTATACCTTTCACCTGTGAGGGTAAATTAAGTTAGTAGTCGTGTGTAACAGTCATGCTACACTCAGTCTTGTGTCCAGGTGGCAGCAGTCAGAGCCAGGGGAGGCCTACCACCTCAAGTCTGTGTGGAGCCCTAGAGTTAGATACTATGTTGTTAAGTAGTACTACTTCATTTACTTAGATGTTGGGCCAGTAATAATCAGCTGATTTTGCTTTACCGTTTCTAAGTAAATGAAGGTTAGCCTTGCAAAGATAGCTTACCAAGGAATTAATTAGGCCTAGGGCGTTCGAACACATTTGTCTGAATGCAGGCTGCAGGCAGGCAGCTGCGCGAGTGTTTTGAGCCAGATGTGACGCTGGAGCTGTTGATGGGAGACGAGGACTGGTGATTCTCAGGGCATGGCACATTAAGGTTAAGTAGGGTTACGGTCTTTTTGTTAGTAGAACATTAGTGAAGTTTTGCCATTCCTTTAAGCATTTCCCGGCTGAGTGGGAATTTTCATTAATTGTGTTTTGCTTAGAGAGCCAAGTGCACGAGCTTATTTTATTATAATATGTAGTCTGGAAGAATTATACTGGAGAAATTTTGTCACGAGTTTTTTCTACCCCCGTTTCGTGCCACAGTATAGAGTTTGGTATTTTTTCATTTGGGTGACTAACTATTCTCGAGCCTTAATCGAACCAGGTGTTACGAACCCGGATCCAGCTTCCGAGCCTGGAGCAGTGACAACCACGCCATCTGTGGGTCAGCTCCCGAAACCCCCGCCAAACGGACGACGACACCTAGTGAGGACAGCGTGTACTGGCCTCGAGGACCAGTTTCCAGTCCTGTGCAGCTCATAACACAGCCGCTCCTGACCTCTGGTGAGGTGGTGCTCCGACGACAGCGCCATCTATGGACTGGATACGTCAAGCGTTTGTATCTGAGCCCGTAAGTGAGATGTATTAGTGTCCCGGTTATTGATGACGTGTCTGCTTACAGAGTCGACCTGGGACCACTGTGTTGACGATTGAGTCAGTCTACCCGAGGCAGCCAGTCTCCATACAGTGAAGTTTGCTGCAGCTGTTGTGACGTCGTCCCCCCGGAAGAACACTGTGGTGTGTTAAGCCTGCCAGTGGAGTGGCAGTGAAAGGATTTACCCGGGACCGACTGTTGGAGACGATCATCCACTGGGGTATTGAGGACAGGAGGGTGATTTGTGATATCACACGAGACTCCTGTCTAGGGCGTACCCCTTTTATCGTTCGTGGAGTGGCCGTAACAGCCTTGGTGGCTCAGTACCTGCCAGCAGACCTGCTGGACGTGTGGTTGACGGCCTCCACGACGGTGCCCCCAGTGGACCTGTGTTTTGGCTGACCTGTGGCCAGGGTAGGCTCGGCATTCTCAGAAGACACGTCTTGAGGCCACGAAGAAAGCACCGCGGACTCAGCACCTAGCTTCTTGATCAAGAGTCTTCAGCAGAAGACTAGATTGTGCACGATCCCCATGTAAAGTGTTAATACCCCTCCCCCTTGTGTACTCTTTTATTATATATATTTAATCGGTGATGGTGAACATTATATTATATTAAGTTCTTAGCTTTCTTTCCCTACTCCCTTTAAGTTAATTGCGTCACGGATCTCATCCCTTGATAGCCAATACTGGCTTGGGAACGGATACATATATCTTCCTCTAACAACATCAGAGCAAGAACCCCGTTGCGTCCCGAGAGGGCCGTAACACCAGGTCATAACAATATCAACCCCCAAGTCTTTCTCTCTGACTCTTGAAGAATTTCATCTCCCAAATGATACCTTGTATCTGGCCTCCTGCTCCCTACACCAATCTTAATTACATTACATTTGCTTGGGTTAAACTCTAACAGCCATTTGTTCAACTATTCCTTCAGTTTGTCTAGGTCTTCTTGAAGCCTCAAGCAGTCCTCCTCTGTCTTAATCTTTCTCATAATTTTGGCATCGTCATCAGCAAACATTGAGAGGAATGCGTTTATACCTTCCAGGAGATCATTTACGAATATCAGAAACGGGATAGGACCGAGCCCTGTGGGACTCCACTGGTGACTTCACGTCAATCTGCAGTCTCACCCCTCACTGTAACTCTCTGCTTCCTATTGTTTAGGTACTCCCTTATCCACTGGAGCACCTTACCATGCACTCCTGCCTGTCTCTCCAGCTCCTTACCTCTCCAGGCAGGGAGCGAGTTAAGGTTGTGTAGGTCTTAAAGTTGTGCAGGTGTTCAGATTAGGAGTGTGTTCAGGTTGTGCAGGTGTTGAGTTCGGGAGAGTGTAAAGGTTGGGCAGGTGTTCAGGTTGGGAGTATGTTAAGGATTTTCAGGTGTTAAGGTTGTGCAGGTGTTGAGGAAGGGAGCGTGTTAAGGTTGTTTATGTGTTAAAGTAAGGAGTGTGTACCATACGTAAATATGGTTTGCATATGTTAAAATTGTGCATGTGTTCAGATTAGGAGCGTATGAAGGATGTGCAGGTGTTGGGGTAGGTAGTATGTTAAGGATTTGCAGGTGTTAAGGTTGTGCAGGTGTTGAGTTTGGGAGTGGAGTGTGTTAAGGCCTAGAGTGTGTTAAGAGTGTGTTGAAGTAGGGATTGTTTTACAATCACTTCTACAAGCTCGGCTGGTGTGTAGGGCAGCTGGGGGAGGAGGTGCTGGTGCTGTTGACCATGGTCACTGGTGTGTAGGGCAGCAAGGGTGGTGCTGGTGCTGTTGACCATGGTCACTGGTGTGTAGGGCAGCTGGGGGAGGAGGTGCTGGTGCTGTTGACCATGGTCACTGGTGTGTAGGGCAGCTAGGGAGGAGGGGCTGGTGGTGTTGACCATGGTCACTGGTGTGTAGGGCAGCTAGGGTGGTGCTGGTGCTGTTGACCATGGTCACTGGTGTGTAGGGCAGCTAGGGAGGAGGTGCTGGTGGTGTTGACCATGGTCACTGGTGTGTAGGGCAGCTAGGGAGGAGGGGCTGGTGGTGTTGACCATGGTTACTGGTGTGTAGGGCAGCTAGGGAGGAGGAGCTGGTGCTGTTGACCATGGTTACTGGTGTGTAGGGCAGCTAGGGAGGAGGGGCTGGTGGTGTTGACCATGGTCACTGGTGTGTAGGGCAGCTAGGGAGGAGATGCTGGTGCTGTTGACCATGGGCACTGGTGTGTAGGGCAGCTAGGGAGGAGGTGCTGGTGGTGTTGACCATGGTCACTGGTGTGTAGGGCAGCTAGGGAGGTGGTGCTGGAGCTGTTGACCATGGTCACTGGTGTGTAGGGCAGCTAGGGAGGAGGTGCTGGTGCTGTTGACCATGGTCACTGGTGTGTAGGGCAGCTAGGGAGGAGGTGCTGGAGCTGTTGACCATGGTCACTGGTGTGTAGGGCAGCAAGGGTGGTGCTGGTGCTGTTGACCATGGTCACTGGTGTGTAGGGCAGCTGGGGGAGGAGGTGCTGGAGCTGTTGACCATGGTCACTGGTGTGTAGGGCAGCTAGGGAGGAGGGGCTGGTGGTGTTGACCATGGTCACTGGTGTGTAGGGCAGCTAGGGTGGTGCTGGTGCTGTTGACCATGGTCACTGGTGTGTAGGGCAGCTAGGGAGGAGGTGCTGGTGGTGTTGACCATGGTCACTGGTGTGTAGGGCAGCTAGGGAGGAGGGGCTGGTGGTGTTGACCATGGTTACTGGTGTGTAGGGCAGCTAGGGAGGAGGAGCTGGTGCTGTTGACCATGGTTACTGGTGTGTAGGGCAGCTAGGGAGGAGGGGCTGGTGGTGTTGACCATGGTCACTGGTGTGTAGGGCAGCTAGGGAGGAGATGCTGGTGATGTTGACCATGGGCACTGGTGTGTAGGGCAGCTAGGGAGGAGGTGCTGGTGGTGTTGACCATGGTCACTGGTGTGTAGGGCAGCTAGGGAGGTGGTGCTGGAGCTGTTGACCATGGTCACTGGTGTGTAGGGCAGCTAGGGAGGAGGTGCTGGTGCTGTTGACCATGGTCACTGGTGTGTAGGGCAGCTAGGGAGGAGGTGCTGGAGCTGTTGACCATGGTCACTGGTGTGTAGGGCAGCTAGGGAGGAGATGCTGGTGCTGTTGACCATGGGCACTGGTGTGTAGGGCCGCTAGTGAGGAGGAGCTGGTGCTGTTGACCATGGTCACTGGTGTGTAGGGCAGCTAGGGTGGTGCTGGAGCTGTTGACCATGGTCACTGGTGTGTAGGGCAGCTAGGGAGGAGGTGCTGGTGCTGTTGACCATGGTCACTGTTGTGTAGGGCAGCTAGGGTGGAGGTGCTGGAGCTGTTGACCATGGTCACTGTTGTGTAGGGCAGCTAGGGAGGAGGTGCTGGAGCTGTTGACCATGGTCACTGGTGTGTAGGGCAGCTAGGGAGGAGGTGCTGGTGCTGTTGACCATGGTCACTGGTGTGTAGGTGTTATGATCTCAGGCAGCCGAAAACGAGTCTCCCCTTTGAGAATTATTCTATCAGGCCTGACCTGACTAGGAGGTCGGAGTTATACTGACATGAAGATCCGTACGTAAAATAATTGGGTAAATTTTACAGAGAGTTTAAGAATATGGGCAGTGAATAATAAAATAGATAAATGACTGGTTATGAGATGTGGATAATTTGCTGGAGGCGTGAGGCTCGCTTCTGGTGGGCTCTGACCGCACTTGAGTACCAGACATCGTCCGGGGAAGGTGCGCTCCATTTGAGCTTCCGTTGGAGATGATCCCCTGTTGGATATACATTCAAGAGAAAGGAAGGGTGCAGACGTTCCAGCTGTGGAATCGAGCTGGGAATGTGAGGTCTCAAGTCCTGGACGACAAAGAGAGATTGTTAAGCCGCCCAGAGATATTATCGTGGGCTGTGGGAGCGCCCTGAGCAGACTCGGTCAGAGGGAGAGCACCCTCGACTAGACAATCTGTGGTAAATACAATTTTAAGCCAGTTTATAGTGATTACTTGTAGTTGGTTGTGTGCCCAGCGACAGTAGCGAATGTTTATTGATAAGTTAGACATGTTTTGGTAAGGCAGAAGGCCTAAAACAAGAGTGAAGATGGAGGAACGTCCTGGAGGACGCAGTGACGTCCGTCTCCTCTGAGCGCTGGCAGATGACTGAGGGAGCCCAGCTCCTGGCAGGTAGCTGCCTCGAGGACCGCCGAGCAAGGCGGAGCATGGACCAGCCCAAACGGGGAAGTCCGCTCTCACAGTATGTAGCGAGCAGATAGATGTTGGATGCAAACATATTGTGTGGATTATTTCGTCTTTGTTTATAAGGAAACGTTTTATTGGCGTGTCAATGGGTTGCAGGTTTGTCTTTGGAAGAAGTTGCTGAGAACTTCGAAGCCAGCACAGAGGGAGTAGTTGATGAGACTCCAAGGTAGTGGAAAGCACTGAGCTCTGTGGGAGAGCAGCCATACAGTGAGGAAGAGAACCTCAAGCTGTGAGAAGAGGAGTAGTGGAATGAAGTTTCACAAGTTTTTGTGATACCAGTGTTGAAGCACCATTGTTGATCAAGGAGGACTTCATGTTGTAGTAGCCAGGAGAGCTGTGGAGGACCCTAGTAGAAGTGTTGAAGCGCCATAGTTGCTCAAGGAAGACTTCATGGTGTAGCAGCCTGGAAGAGCTGCGAAGGATCCTGGTAGATAAGCCCGGAAGAACCTGAAGATGTCAGGGTAGTGAGCTTCCAGATGTGGATGGGAAGTTCTAGTTGATTACTTGTAGGGAGTTGGTAGAGTGTTTGGTTGTCATTAGCGTGCAAGACGCAGTGAAAGGTGAGTGATTGTTTGCCATTTTTGTGCCAAGGAGTACTTATACTGAAATATAGGGTTACAGTCGTAAGTCGGATTACCTACAGAGACATACATATGTGTTCTAGTACATATAGGGTGATCGATTGATCATTGTTGTATATCAGGGAACATTTATACTAACATTTATGTTATTGCATTGTTACGCTGATTTTCCTTGCACATGTTTACAGATATATATTCTCTTGCTGATAGTGCAACATTGTGTTATAAGATTTGACCTACTTGAGGAGGTTGCTAGCACTAGGTGGTGAATCAGGAGATAGGATGCCACTTGATAAGCAGATGATAGAGTTCTGATGGTGTTGGAGTGCAACCTGACTGAAATAGTATAGAGTGTAGGATTCATTATTATTATTATTATTATATGTGTGTATGTACTCTGTCCAGTAAATGTATTTAAATTTGCTGGAGTTTGCTCTTGTCCTAGTGAGGCTTCCCAGGAAGTAGGAAAGAAGGAGAGAGAGAGAAACAACCAAGAACCACCACTGTGGACAGGGTAGAATGTAATACTAATAAGTCAAAGGGGATTGAGGAGATCATATCACCTAAGGAGAGAGTGGGGAGTCACAGCGGCTCGAGTGCGTGTGTGCACGTGACAACGAGGCTAAGTATTGGAGCCGCATCCCCTAAACGTGTGACGTTTAGCCCCTCTCCAAGAGCCAGAAGTGCCCAGGGTGATCTCTTGGTAAAGTATAAGCACTCTACCGAGTTTTGGGTTGGGTTGTCCGTAGAGAAGGATCAACGACAACACCACCCAACCCATAATAATAAATTGGGGGCCTGTCTGGGAGAGTGAACTGACACACCCACACCCTGTCCAGGAGTGGATTGGTACACCCCTTGTTGAAATAGATTAACTGTGTGACCGCAGGTGTATATTCTCTCTCTTGGGAAGACTCACTGGACAAGATGGATAAGGTGCAGGCATTTGTGGAGTCAGGCAAGCCTGAGGACTTGGAAGGTTACACCAGGGATCAGTTAAAACAAATAACAGAACAATGTGGCATTAGGTTGAAAGCATCTAAAATAGCTGGGATGAAGGATGAGATCCTGAGGCAGTTAAGAGCAAAGAGTGAAGCGGCAGAACAAGGAGCCCAGAAAGAAGCTGAAAGTGGAAAGGAGAATGATGGGCAGGATGAAGTGAGATCCCAAGGATCGAGTAGGAGCAGTAAGAGTAGCCGCAGTAGCAGGAACAGGAGTCTGGAAAGGTTCCAGTTAGAGCTCCAGATGCAGCAACAACGAAAGGACAAGGAGAGCCAGTTCCAGTTGGAAAAGATGAAATTAGAACTTGTTACGGCGATAATAAGACACAATCGGGTTCTTTTCTGATGGTATTAGTTTTTGGGTATCCGGCCCCAAGTTAGTAGAGGCTTTCAAGGGGTGAGCTCCATAATGCAAGTAAAATATACAGGGGAGGTACATTAAATACACAAAATTATCACTTTTCTTTATATATATTATTTTCCCACCACCATATACAAATTAAAAGTCACAAACGGGAACTATTACTACACAATATATCTCTTCGTCTCCCTCTGAAGACGCTGAACACTTGGCGACGCTTACTCTGTGTAGTCGTGCCTGGTTTCCTATTCCGTGGCCCAGAACCCACGATGAATCTACCCTGGCCACAGACCAGCCAAATCAGAATCCCACTGGGTGCCCCGTCGTGAAGGCCCACAACCACAGTCCAACCTGTAGCTGGCAGGTACCAATCAGCCTCGCTGTTAGGCCATTTCACGACGAATACTAGGGTTGCGAGCCCTAGGCAGGAGCCTCGTGTTACTCACAGGTTACTCTCCTCGGTCGGCACCGCAGTGGGTTGTCTCTTCCACCAGCCAACCCTGGGTACGGCGAATCCCGTCACTGCCACTCCTCAGGCAGACAATTGAACACTCAGCAGTGCTCGTCCGGGGGCGGCTCACAGCTTCTACAAAGCAGACTGGTGAAGAGACCTTGGCTGCCTTGGGTAGACTGATTCATCGTACATCACAGCCGTTCTAGGTTGACTCTGTGAAAGCAGACACGTCATCAGTACTGGGACACTACATGGGAACCACTAGGAAACATCACTTACTAGCTTAGACACAAACGTCCACCTTTTCGCTCCATAGATGGCATTCACTGTCTAAGCGCCACCTCACCAGAGGTCAGCAGCGGCTACTTCACGAGCTGACTAGGACAGGAATCCAGCACCTATTGCCGGCATATCCCGTCATCACTAGATGGCGTTGTCCATGTTGTGGGGGTTTTCGGGAGCGGACTCACAGATGGCGTTGTCGTCACTGCTCCGTGTTCCGACGGTAGACTTGGGTTCGTAACAAAACTCCAGATGAAAAATGAAGCCGAGAAGGAAAATGAGAAAACCAGACTGGAAGTAGAAAAAGAGAAACCCAGACTGGAGGTAGAAAAAGAGAGAGCAAGACTAGAGGTCGAGAAAGAAAAAGCCCAAGTCGAAAAAGAAAAAGCCCAGGTCGAAAAAGACAAAGAGAGAACAAAACAAATACAGATAGAAGCGAATAGAACCTTGGCTGAACAAAGGATCGAACATGGGTTGCCAGAGAGCACCACCCAGGTATCACACCCACCAGATAATAAGGTTAGGGAAAAGGACATTCCCCTGTTTGTGCCCGAAGAGGCAGAGAGCTTCTTCGATCATTTTGAAAAAGTAGCCAGTATCAAAGAGTGGCCACAGGAGGAATAGGCCCAACTGGTCCAGTTAAGATTGACCGGTGCAGCCAGGGAGGCATACACCCAATTGTGACTGGAAGAGTGCCAGGATTATGCCACAGTAAAGAGCAGCATACTGCGCTCGTTTCAGCTAACCCCAGAAGCTTATAGGAAGCGCTTCAGAGAGATGGTGAAAGTTGGAGCATGTACTTTTGCTGAGACAGCAAGGGATCTTGAAAGACGATTCCAGAAATGGATTGAGGCTGCCGGAGTTAGATCTTACGCTGACCTGAAGCAATTGATGGTCATGGAAAAGTTCTTAGAAATGATGCATCCTGAAACAAAGTTCAAGATCCAAGAAGCGGGGGTAAAGGAGGTGAAAGATGCCGCAGATAAAGCAGATATGATTACTGAAGCATACAGGAGCTTGAGGGAGAACAGAGTGAGAAGCGAGGCGAGACGCAGCAATAGCAGACCCGGTGGAGTCTGGGGAGGAAAAGGTTTTGGGGGACAGACGAGCAGACCTGCTAATTTTAAGCCCCAGGAAGGAAAGTTGCTGAGTCTGCCTGCTGGAGGTAAGCAGGAAAATAAAAATGTGCAGAGGAGACAAGAGTCCAGTGATGCTCCACAGAGTACGAGTAGTACGCCTGGCCTGAGGAACTCCAATACGAGTGGGCAGAGTCAGGGCCACTCGGGGGCGTATAGGAGAAATTTATCCCAAGTGAGATGCTACAAATGCAACAGATCGGGTCACATGATGCGCGATTGTCGGCAGGGCAGGAGAGTCGTGACCCTGACCACGTGTGATCCCCGGAAGAAGTACGTTGATGCACAACAAGACAAACCACAGAGGGTAGATTTGATGAACGAGCGGTATAGGCTGTTCATTAGTAAAGGTTGGGTCAGCATAGAGGGTCAACCCGAGGTGGAGGTTAGTATCCTCAGGGATACTGGAGCCAATCAGAGTTTGATTCTGAGGCCTAATCGGAAACGATCGACTGTTAGCTGGCAATAGGAGGGTCAAGGTACATGGAATGTTGTCTAAGAGTGACATACCCATGTGTGCTGTCCAGTTGAAGTTAGATTATTTGTCGGCAGAGGTGATGTTGGGAGTGTGCCCCAGCATACCTGTTCCAGGAGTTCAAGTGATACTGGGGAACGACTTATGTGGGTCCAAGGTGTTGCCAGAGCTGATAGTAAAAGCTGTGCCGGAGGAGTACCGGAAGGACCACAGTACAAGTGGAACACCGGACAAGGTAGATCTAGCCAGCATCCTCGAAGATGAAACAGAGGACAATCAAGTCATTGTATACCCGGCCTGTGTAGTGACAGAGTCAAAAGTAGCCGCCGAGATCGACACTGAAGATGATATGGCAGTGTCGACTCCACTAAGGGAGGAGGTCAACATGGGCATTTCTGGGCTGTTCGGTGAAGATCCAGCTCAGAAGAATGAGGATTCGAGGAGACAGGAAGTGAAGATGACCCTACCTAAAAGGTTCAGCGTGAACCGAGCGGACCTGATTAGGGCTCAGAAAGAGGAGTCTGTAGATCTAATCAGGGAGGCAAAAGAGGGGAAACTCATGTCCGGTGTCCCCCCGTGTATTACTACTTGGACGATGACGTACTAATGAGGAAGTGGCGATCGGACAAAGCCGGCACAGATAAGGTATGGTTGGAGAAGCACCAAGTGTTAGTGCCGAAGGAGTTTAGGGCGGCAGTGTTAAAACTAGCCCACTCTGTAGATATGGCAGGGCACTTAGGGGTGAAGAAGACCTTAAATAAGGTGCAGGAGCACTTCTACTGGCCGAACGTGAGGAAGGATGTAAGGAAATATTGTTGGACATGTTTGGCATGCCAATGAGTGGGTAAGCCGGCTCCGGGTATACCGAAGGCACATTTAAAGCCCATACCGGCATTTGGCGAGCCTTTTGAGAGAGTCTTGAAGACTGTGTAGGTCCGTTGCGAAGGACCAGAAGAGGCCACGAGTATTTACTGACCATAATGTGCACAGTCACCCGTTTCCCCGAAGCGATCCCCCTGAGAAGAGTGACGTCGAGAGCTGTTCGGGATAGACTACAGAACTGCATTGCGTGGCTAGGCATGCCCAAGGTTATCCAGACGGACCAGGGGAGTGTCTTCCAGTCGAAGTTGTTTAGGGAAACTGTGATAGGATGGACGGTAGAGCAAGTGCGCTCGTCACCAAATCACCCTCAGTCGCATGGAGCATTGGAACGTTTTCATGGAACGCTAAAGAGCTTGTTGAGGATATACTGTGCTGAGGAAGGGAGTAGTTGGGACGAGGCATTACCATCCGTGTTGTTCGCCATCAGGGATGCGGTAGTAGAATCACTCGGATTCACCCCATTTCAACTGGTGTACGGACACTCCGTGAGGAGCCCAGTGGGTGCGCTGAAGGAGCAGCTCACCATGGATAGGCCTAAGGTGGACGTGGGACAATATGTGAAAACTTTTAGAGAGCGACTCTCTAGGGCCAGAGATTTGGCCAAAGAAAATTTGAGAACGTCCCAGGCAGAGATGGTAAGGTACCACGACAGGAAGGCGAAGGGCAGGAGATTTCAAGAAGGAGATCAGGTGTTAGTCCTACTGCCGGTGAAAGGAAGTATATACGAGTCGAGATTTTGTGGACCATATACCATCCAAAAGGCGCTAGGGGATGTGAATTATGTAATACACATGCCCGATCGTCCGAGGAAGTCACAGGTTTGCCACATGAACATGATAAAGAAGTACTATGACAGAAATAAGCCTCTAGGCGAAGAGCAGATGAAAACCCCATTGCAGGCGACTGTGCTTTGTGTGGGAGACGGCAAAGGAATAGAAGAGGAGAACTGTAAGTTAGAGAGGGCCGATGGCGCGAAGATATCGAATACGGAAAGCCTAGCCAAGATAGGTGAGCGTCAGGGTCATTTGGAGGATGACCAACGCCAAGAACTAGTGAAGATCCTCCAGAGGAATAAGTCGTTATTTACGGACGTGCCCAGAAGACACTGTGGAACGGTGCACGAAGCAAATGTAGGGAGTGCTGACCCCATCAAGCAGCACCCTTACAGAGTTAACCCGGAGAAAGCAGCGGCGATGAGAGCAGAAGTAAAGTATGTGCTAGACAACGACTGGCAGAGGTTAGCGACAGTGACTGGAGTTCGCATTGCCTCCTCGTGAGGAAGAGTGATGGCACATACCGGTTCTGCACCGATTACAGGAAAGTAAATGCAGTCACCGTCGCTGACTCGTTCCCGATACCACGCATAGATGATTGCATAGATCGGATTGGGAGTGCACGGTATGTCTCGAAAATAGACCTGCTGAAGGGATACTACCAGATTCCCCTGTCTGAGGAGGCCAAGATGATCTCAGCTTTTTTGACACCCGACGGCTTGTACCAATAAAAAGTGGTGCCGTTCGGAATGAAGAATAGTGGTAGTTGTTTCCAACGAGTAATGAATCAGGTATTACAAGGCGCGACCGGATGTGCAGTGTACATCGATGATATTGTAGTGTTCGCTGATTGCTGGAAGGATCATGTGGATCGACTTTTAGATTTGTTCGATCGATTGGAGAAGGCCAACATGACGATCAACTTAGCAAAAAGCGAGTTCCGGAGAAACCGCCTGGAGTACCTTGGATATATAGTAGGGCAAGGCGAGGTTGCTCCGGTAAGAACAAAGGCCTAGACTAGGAGGCCATTGACAACTTCCCGGTGCCCAGGAGTAAGAAAGAATTGTTGAGATACCTCGGTATGATTGGATATTACCGGAGGTTCTGCCGAAATTTCTCCACCATAGCCGCTCCTATGACAGGTTGCTATCAACGAGCAAGAAGTGGGAGTGGAATGGAACAGCACAAGAATCGTTTGAAAAGACCAAAAGACTGTTGACTGAGGCGGCTGTACTAGTGTCGCCAGATTTTTGAGCGCCGTTTACGTTATTTGTAGATGCCAGTGATATAGGGGCCGGAGCTGTACTGACGCAGCAGAATGATGAAATTTACCGCCCTGTGTCCTTCTTCTCGAAGAAGTTCGTTAAGCACCAGAGGTCGTACAGTATGGTCGAGAAAGAGACTTTGGCCCTGGTGACGCATTGAAACATTTTGAAGTGTATGTGAGTGGAGGAGAACACCCAGTGACGGTCTATACAGACCATAATCCCCTAGTTTTTCCTGAGAAAAATGAAGCATGCGAACCAGAGGTTAACCAGATGATTTTTATTACTCCAAGAGTATGACCTGGTGATAGCGCACATAAGAGGGCGAGACAATGTAGTAGCTGATGCATTATCTCGAGCCTTGCCACTAGAATAATTCTCAAAAACAAGGGGGAGGGAGTGTTATGATCCCAGGCAGCCGAAAAACGAGTTTCCCCTTTGAGAATTATTCTATCAGGCCTGACCTGACTAGGAGGTCGGAGTTATACTGACATGAAGATCCGTACGTAAAATAATTGGGTAAATTTTACAGAGAATTTAAGAATATGGGCAGTGAATAATAAAATAGATAAATGACTGGTTAAGAGATGTGGATAATTTGCTGGAGGCGTGAGGCTCGCTTCTGGTGGGCTCTGACCGCACTTGAGTACCAGACATCGTGAGGGGAAGCTGCGCTCCTTTTGAGCTCCCGTTGGAGAAGATCCCCTGTTGGATATACCTTCAAGAGAAAGGAAGGGTGAAGATGTTCCAGCTGTGGAATCGAGCTGTGAACGTAAGGTCTCAAGTCCTGGATGGCAAAGAGAGTTTGTTAAGGGGGCATATTCATGTAAAATTAAAAGTGGTTCAGTTTGCTTATAAATTTTTTTATGAAATGGTTATAGAAAGGGCTGCAGCTGGTCCAAGTTTCATCATCACACCCTAAACAGAAAAGGAGAAGAGATATAAACAACGAATTATGCAACGAATTTTCAAATAGTTTCAGGGAACACATGTGTCAACTAAAATCATTTCTATAACACTCAGATAATAAATTAAGCACATAATAAAGGATTCTAGTGATCAGTTTTATCAAAGAAGTGTTTAGTGCAATAATATAATTTTTCAAAGTTACCCTACTAAAAAAATATGCAATTTATGATATTTATAAAATTTTATAAAATCAACAAATAGACTTTGGACTAAAATGTCTACCAGAGTCTGTACAAGCACAAACGCTTCATATAAGGTGTATTTTGCATGTAAATTGATTAATAAATGAAAGCTCTGAAGTACTTTGGTGTAAATTACTTTCCAGAGTAAAATAAAGATCCAAGTTCGGCCACCTGTAGCTGAGCTTGACTTCGACAGATTTCGTTCATAATTAGCACCCTTGCAGATAGGCATCCATTGAGAAAGGTGTGCAAGTTTCATGAAAATCCCTTGATAACAAACGAGAAAAAAAATTTGGCAAAAAAAAAAAATAAAAAAAAATAAAAAGGAAAAAAAAAAAATTTAAATATAAATATATTGAACATACATATTACAATTATTACAAGAGTTTGTGCTTCTACAGCACATAGTAGACATTTTAGTTGACAGATGTGTTCCCTGAGATTATTTGAGAATGTTGAACATTTGTTGCATAATATGTTGTGTATTTTTTTTCTCCTTTTCTGTTTAGGGTGTGATGGTGAAACTTGGACCAGTTGCAGCCCTTTCTATAACCATTTCATAAAAAAAATTATAAGCAAATTGAACAACTTTCAATTTATAACGATTTAGAATGATATGCCCCCTTAAGCCACCCAGATATATTATCCTGGGCTGTGGGAGCGCCCTGATCAGACTCAGTCAGAGGGAGAGTGCCCTCGACTAGACAATCTGTGGTTAGCACGATTTTAAGCCAGTTTATAGTGATTACTTGTAGTTTGTCGTGTGCCCAGCGACAGTAGCGAATGTTTATTGATACGTTAGACATGTTTTGGTAAGGCAGAAGGCCTAAAATAAGAGAGTGGAGATGGAGGAACGTCCTGGAGGACGCAGTGACGTCCGTCTCCTCTGAGCGCTTGCAGATGACTGAGGGAGCCCAGCTCCTGGCGGGGTAGCTGCCTCAAGGACCGCCGGGAAAAGCGGAGCATGGACCAGCCCAAACGGGGGAGTCCGCTGTCACAGTATGTAGAGAGCAGATAGATGTTGGATGCAAACATATTGTGTGGATTATTTCGTCTACGTGTTTATAAGGAAACGTTTTATTGGCGTGTCAATGGGTTGCAGGTTAGTCTTTGGAAGAAGTTGCTGAGAACTTCGAAGCCAGCACAGAGGCAGTAGTTGATGAGACTCTAAGGTAGTGGAAAGGACTAAGCTCTGTGGGAGAGCAGCCATACAGTGAGGAAGAGAACCTCAAGCTGTGAGAAGAGGAGTAGTGGAATGAAGTTTCACAAGTTTTTGTGATACCAGTGGTGAAGCACCATTGTTGATCAAGGAAGACTTTATGTTGTAGTAGCCAGGAGAGCTGTGGAGGACCCTAGTA
The DNA here is from genome assembly GCF_040958095.1 of Procambarus clarkii. NCBI lineage: Eukaryota > Metazoa > Arthropoda > Malacostraca > Decapoda > Cambaridae > Procambarus > Procambarus clarkii. Next base: position 29,283,009 of record NC_091199.1, read on the forward strand.
GAAGTGTTGAAGCGCCATAGTTGCTCAAGGAAGACTTCATGGTGTAGCAGCCTGGAAGAGCTGCGAAGGATCCTGGTAGATAAGCCCGGAAGAACCTGAAGATGTCAGGGTAGTGAGCTTCCAGATGTGGACGGGAAGTTCTAGTTGATTACTTGTAGGGAGTTGGTAGAGTGTTTGGTTGTCATTAGCGTGCAAGACGCAGTGAAAGGTGAGTGATTGTTTGCCATTTTTGTGCCAAGGAGTACTTATACTGAAGTATAGGGTTACAGTCGTAAGCCGGATTACCTACAGAGACATACATATGTGTTCTAGTACATATAGGGTGATCGATTGATCATTGTTGTATATCAGGGAACATTTATACTAACATTTATGTTATTGCATTGTTACGCTGATTTTCCTTGCACATGTTTACAGATATATATTCTCTTGCTGATAGTGCAACATTGTGTTATAAGACTTGACCTACTTGAGGAGGTTGCTAGCACTAGGTGGTGAATCAGGAGATAGGATGCCACTTGATAAGCAGATGATAGAGTTCTGATGGTGTTGGACTGAAACCTGACTGAAATAGTATAGAGTGTAGGATTCATTATTATTATTATTATTATATGTGTGTATGTACTGTGTATGTGCTTTGTCCAGTAAATGTATTTAAATTTGCTGGTGTTTGCTCTTGTCCTAGTGAGGCTTCCCAGGAAGTAGGAAAGAAGGAGAGAGAGAGAAACAACCAAGAACCACCACTGTGGACAGGGTAGAATGTAATACTAATAAGTCAAAGGGGATTGAGATCATATCACCTAAGGAGAGAGTGGGGAGTCACAGCGGCTCGAGTGCGTGTGTGCACGTGACAACGAGGATAAGTATTGGAGCCGCATCCCCTAAACGTGTGACGTTGAGCCCCTCTCCAAGAGCCAGAAGCGCCCAGGGTGATCTCTTGGTAAATTATAAGCACTCTACCGAGTTTTGGGTTGGGTTGTCCGTAGAGAAGGATCAACGACAACACCACCCAACCCGTAATAGTAGGGCAGCTAGGGAGGAGGTGCTGGAGCTGTTGACCATGGTCACTGGCGTGTAGGGCAGCTAGGGAGGTGCTGGTGCTGTTGACCATGGTCACTGGTGTGTAGGGCAGCTAGGGAGGAGGTGCTGGTGCTGTTGACCATGGTCACTGGCGTGTAGGGCAGCTAGGGAGGTGCTGGTGCTGTTGACCATGGTCACTGGTGTGTAGGGCAGCTAGGGAGGAGGTGCTGGTGCTGTTGACCATGGTCACTGGTGTGTAGGGCAGCTAGGGAGGTGGTGCTGGTGCTGTTGACCATGGTCACTGGTGTGTAGGGCAGCTAGGGTGGAGGTGCTGGTGGTGTTGACCATGGTCACTGGTGTGTAGGGCAGCTAGGGAGGTGCTGGTGGTGTTGACCATGGTCACTGGTGTGTAGGGCAGCTAGGGAGGAGGTGCTGGTGCTGTTGACCATGGTCACTGGTGTGTAGGGCAGCTAGGGAGGAGGTGCTGGTGCTGTTGACCATGGTCACTGGTGTGTAGGGCAGCTAGGGAGGTGGTGTTGACCATGGTCACTGGTGTGTAGGGCAGCTAGGGAGGAGGTGCTGGTGCTGTTGACCATGGTCACTGGTGTGTAGGGCAGCTAGGGAGGAGGTGCTGGTGCTGTTGACCATGGTCACTGGTGTGTAGGGCAGCTAGGGAGGTGGTGCTGGTGGTGTTGACCATGGTCACTGGTGTGTAGGGCAGCTAGCGAGGAGGTGCTGGTGCTGTTGACCATGGTCACTGGTGTGTAGGGCAGCTAGGGAGGAGGTGCAGGTGCTGTTGACCATGGTCACTGGTGTGTAGGGCAGCTAGGGAGGTGCTGGTGCTGTTGACCATGGTTACTGGTGTGTAGGGCAGCTAGGGAGGTGGTGCTGGTGGTGTTGACCATGGTCACTGGTGTGTAGGGCAGCTTGGGTGGAGGGGCTGGTGGTGTTGACCATGGTCACTGGTGTGTAGGGCAGCTTGGGAGGTGGTGCTGGTGCTGTTGACCATGGGCACTGGTGTGTAGGGCAGCTAGGGAGGAGGTGCTGGTGCTGTTGACCATGGTCACTGGTGTGTAGGGCAGCTAGGGAGGAGGTGCTGGAGCTGTTGACCATGGTCACTGGTGTGTAGGGCAGCTAGGGTGGTGCTGATGCTGTTGACCATGGTCACTGGTGTGTAGGGCAGCTAGGGAGGAGGTGCTGGAGCTGTTGACCATGGTCACTGGTGTGTAGGGCAGCTAGGGAGGTGCTGGTGCTGTTGACCATGGTCACTGGTGTGTAGGGCAGCTAGGGAGGAGGAGCTGGAGCTGTTGACCATGGTCACTGGTGTGTAGGGCAGCTAGGGAGGAGGTGCTGGAGCTGTTGACCATGGTCACTGGTGTGTAGGGCAGCTAGGGAGGAGGTGCTGGAGCTGTTGACCATGGTCACTGGTGTTTAGGGCAGCTAGGGAGGAGGTGCTGGAGCTGTTGACCATGGTCACTGGTGTGTAGGGCAGCTAGGGAGGTGGTGCTGGTGCGGTTGACCATGGTCACTGGTGTGTAGGGCAGCTAGGGAGGTGCTGGTGCTGTTGACCATGGTCACTGGTGTGTAGGGCAGCTAGGGAGGAGGTGCTGGTGGTGTTGACCATGGTCACTGGTGTGTAAGGCAGCTAGGGAGGAGGTGCTGGTGTTGTTGACCATGGTCACTGGTGTGTAGGGCAGCTAGGAAGGAGGGGCTGGTGGTGTTGACCATGGTCACTGGTGTGTAGGGCAGCTTGGGAGGAGGTGCTGGTGCTGTTGACCATGGTCACTGGTGTGTAGGGCAGCTAGGGAGGAGGTGCTGGAGCTGTTGACCATGGTCACTGGTGTGTAGGGCAGCTAGGGAGGTGCTGGTGGTGTTGACCATGGTCACTGGTGTGTAGGGCAGCTAGGAAGGAGGGGCTGGTGGTGTTGACCATGGTCACTGGTGTGTAGGGCAGCTAGGGAGGAGGTGCTGGAGCTGTTGACCATGGTCACTGGTGTGTAGGGCAGCTAGGGAGGTGCTGGTGGTGTTGACCATGGTCACTGGTGTGTAGGGCAGCTAGGAAGGAGGGGCTGGTGGTGTTGACCATGGTCACTGGTGTGTAGGGCAGCTAGGGTGGAGGTGCTGGTGCTGTTGACCATGGTCACTGGTGTGTAGGGCAGCTAGCGAGGAGGTGCTGGTGCTGTTGACCATGGTCACTGGTGTGTAGGGCAGCTAGGGAGGAGGTGCTGGTGCTGTTGACCGTGGTCACTGGTGTGTAGGGCAGCTAGGGTGGAGGTGCTGGTGCTGTTGACCATGGTCACTGGTGTGTAGGGCAGCTGGGGTGGTGCTGGTGCTGTTGACCATGGTCACTGGTGTGTAGGGCAGCTAGGGAGGAGGTGCTGGTGCTGTTGACCATGGTCACTGGTGTGTAGGGCAGCTAGGGAGGTGGTGCTGGTGCTGTTGACCATGGTCACTGGTGTGTAGGGCAGCTAGGGAGGAGGTGCTGGTGGTGTTGACCATGGTCACTGGTGTGTAGGGCAGCTAGGGAGGAGGTGCTGGTGGTGTTGACCATGGTCACTGGTGTGTAAGGCAGCTAGGGAGGAGGTGCTGGTGGTGTTGCCCATGGTCACTGGTGTGTAGGACAGCTAGGAAGGAGGGGCTGGTGGTGTTGACCATGGTCACTGGTGTGTAGGGCAGCTAGGGTGGAGGTGCTGGTGCTGTTGACCATGGTCACTGGTGTGTAGGGCAGCTAGCGAGGAGGTGCTGGTGCTGTTGACCATGGTCACTGGTGTGTAGGGCAGCTAGGGAGGAGGTGCTGGTGCTGTTGACCATGGTCACTGGTGTGTAGGGCAGCTTGGGAGGAGGTGCTGGTGCTGTTGACCATGGTCACTGGTGTGTAGGGCAGCTAGGGAGGAGGTGCTGGAGCTGTTGACCATGGTCACTGGTGTGTAGGGCAGCTAGGGAGGTGCTGTTGACCATGGTCACTGGTGTGTAGGGCGCGCTAGGGAGGAGGAGCTGGAGCTGTTGACCATGGTCACTGGTGTGTAGGGCAGCTAGGGAGGAGGTGCTGGAGCTGTTGACCATGGTCACTGGTGTGTAGGGCAGCTAGGGAGGTGGTGCTGGAGCTGTTGACCATGGTCACTGGTGTGTAGGGCAGCTAGGGAGGAGGTGCTGGAGCTGTTGACCATGGTCACTGGTGTGTAGGGCAGCTAGGGAGGTGCTGGTGCTGTTGACCATGGTCACTGGTGTGTAGGGCAGCTAGGGAGGAGGTGCTGGAGCTGTTGACCATGGTCACTGGTGTGTACGGCAGCTAGGGAAAAGGTGCTGGAGCTGTTGACCATGGTCACTGGTGTGTAGGGCAGCTAGGGAGGTGCTGGTGCTGTTGACCATGGTCACTGGTGTGTAGGGCAGCTAGGGAGGAGGTGCTGGAGCTGTTGACCATGGTCACTGGTGTGTAGGGCAGCTAGGGAGGTGCTGGTGCTGTTGACCATGGTCACTGGTGTGTAGGGCAGCTAGGGAGGAGGTGCTGGTGCTGTTGACCATGGTCACTGGTGTGTAGGGCAGCTAGGGAGGTGGTGCTAATGCTATTGGCCGTATGTTATTGTATGGATTTGGGGTACATGTGATAGTTGGGACATAAATTTGCCCATCATGCATTTCTTAACATTGAAACGCATTTCGCAGTCTTCTGGCCATTTGTAAAGGTAATGTAGCTCTCTTGCAAGGCCTAAATGTAGTCTCCACTTCCTACCTTAGAATAAATCTGTGTCATCAGCAAATTTGATGATGTGATTTGTAATGTTCTCATTGATGTCATTGATGAATATCATTAAATACGTTGGGCTCAAGTTGGAACCTTGTGGTACCTCACTCATCATTATGACCAGTCCGATTTATTTCCATTCAGGGCAACCCTTGCATTCTTCGTTGTAACCATTGTTTACAGTTGTTCTTGCATAAAGTATACTCTCTGTTTGCTCAGCGAGCACTTGTGTGGCCTTAATAACCATCCAGAGGTTGATAGGCCTAAGACAACAAACCAAACTAACAAGATAAATTGTTCTGCATCATTTTGTTTCTCTTGTTAGGCCCCATTTAGATTATACATTTCAATTATGATCGCCATACTGCAGAATGGACATGTTTACGTTCAAGCTCAAGTTCAAGTATATTTATTGAGACAAGAAAGAAATACATCTCAAAGGGATAGAGTAGCTATCCCCCCCCCCCCCCACCGACATGACGTTACTTGAACGAGAGCAGCGAAGGACGGCAGTTGCTCCCAAGAAGTGAAAAAAGTTGAAAAGTGTTAAAAAAGTGTTTGCATATTGTGAGAGCGTAAGAAGTCAGTAATTATCAGATCAAGGCGCCAAGCAGGGAAGACTATGAAGCAAGGTCGAGAAGTTGAAATATTTTAATGTATATTATCTAGAAAGTTGATGAGTAAAGGTCAACATTACTGAAGTATTAACATGGGTGAAAGATGAGAGTAAATGTCAACATTACTGAAGTATTAACATGGGTGAAAGGTGAGAGTAAATGTCAACATGACTGAAGTATTAACATGGGTGAAAGGTGAGAGTAAATGTCAACATGACTGAAGTATTAACATGGGTGAAAGGTGAGAGTAAATGTCAACATGACTGAAGTATTAACATGGGTGAAAGGTGAGAGTAAATGTCAACATGACTGAAGTATTAACATGGGTGAAAGATGAGAGTAAATGTCAACATGACTGAAGTATTAACATGGGTGAAAGATGAGAGTAAATGTCAACATGACTGAAGTATTAACATGGGTGAAAGGTGAGAGTAAATGTCAACATGACTGAAGTATTAACATGGGTGAAAGGTGAGAGTAAATGTCAACATGACTGAAGTATTAACATGGGTGAAAGATGAGAGTAAATGTCAACATGACTGAAGTATTAACATGGGTGAAAGGATATAACAAAAGGAAATTAAAAAAATTGTTAAACATATTCAAACTGTAATTTATTTTAAAATATGCTTAATAAAGGTTAAAAATATAGTGTGCCATCTAGATATCTTAGGTCAAACAACAATAACCTTAAATGGATAATCATGTGATTAAAAACCTTATCGGTAGGAAAAAACTTTGATCAAAGGCCTAAGAATGGGGAAGTTAATCTTGAACAACAATATCCCAAACTAGTTAGAAATGTTAAGGAAATAATAAAAGCATCAAGAAATAATGAATTATATATAGCAGACCAGGCAATGACAATTTCTAAAACATTTTTTTCTGATATATTAAAGACAGATTAAGGAAAAGACTACACAAATTATATCTGAAGCAGGTCAAGTAACTGAGAATGAAAAAGAAATGTGACTTATTTCAAATAAATTCTTCGTCTCTGTATTTCCTAAAGAAACTCAATTACGCACTCAGAAGAAAAAGTCTTCGAAGGTCGAGACGACAAGTTAACTAGTTTAGTGGTTAACTAGCTTAGTAGGTTTAGTACTTAACTGGTCTAGTTACTAGCGAGGAGGTTATTAAATATATATGCAAACTAAAGGTAAACTAGTCCCCAGAGCCAGACTCATTGTCTACCATATTTAATTAATCATTAGACTCGAGCAGAGTACCGGAGTGATGGATGGTTGCTGATGTGGTGCCAACAACTGCAAATGGATTTAATTGATAATTGCCAAAGCCATTCGTTTTCACCTTGAACAACAGATTGATAAAGAATTAACGACATGGTTTCACTAAGAGCCGCTCATGTTTAAGACCTTTTCTATCATTCTTTTCCTGTAAATTTCAAGAAGGTGGTAGTAGGAAGGATTGTGACATTCTTTAACTAGACGCCAACAAGGACTTTGATACTGGTCCTCACAAGACTAAAGAGCTGGAGGCACATGGTAATGGTGGTCTATCCTAAGTTGGATTACACCTTGGTCATTGGTTATTAAAAAAGACAGCAGAGAGCTGGCATGAATGGAGTTAAATCCCACGTGGATTTACCTTCCATGTTTGTGTTAAACTACCAAAAGTACTAAAAGACAATCTGGATAGACTTTCGACGTAGACAAAAGATTAGCGGATGCAGTTTAATGCTGTAAAATGTTGGGATTTGAGCTTAGTAATAATAATACTAAAGTTCCCATATATCACCTGGACAATATTGAATATGTGAGGTATTAATGGGAGAAATATCTAGGAGTCGTCATCTGCAGGGATCATAAGGCAATAATAATCAATGCATAAACATAAGGAATAAAGTATATGGGATACTGAGATTAACTTTACTAAGTGTTAACCTCAACACATCAAATATTTCCTCCAAGAGAGGAAAAGTATTGTATCGAGTTTAATTGTTTAATATTACAATCACAGGTGGAAAAAGTTGGTTAAATATCTGGGGATAATTAGGTCCGGCCTCAGTTGGTCCCTGTGGCTGGTCACGGGTCACCACCTGGTCCCTGGGGCTGGTCACGGGTCACCACCTGGTCCCTGGGGCTGGTCACGGGTCACCACCTGGTCCCTGGGGCTGGTCACGGGTCACCACCTGGTCCCTGGGGCTGGTCACGGGTCACCACCTGGTCCCTGGGGCTGGTCACGGGTCACCACCTGGTCCCTGGGGCTGGTCACGGGTCATCACCTGGTCCCTGGGGCTGGTCACGGGTCACCACCTGGTCCCTGGTGCTGGTCACGGGTCACCACCTGGTCCCTGGGGCTGGTCACGGGTCACCACCTGGTCCCTGGTGCTGGTCACGGGTCACCACCTGGTCCCTGGGGCTGGTCACGGGTCACCACCTGGTCCCTGGTGCTGGTCACGGGTCACCACCTGGTCCCTGGGGCTGGTCACGGGTCATCACCTGGTCCCAGGGGCTGGTCACGGGTCACCACCTGGTCCCTGGGGCTGGTCACGGGTCACCACCTGGTCCCTGGGGCTGGTCACGGGTCATCACCTGGTCCCTGGGGCTGGTCACGGGTCACCACCTGGTCCCTGGTGCTGGTCACGGGTCACCACCTGGTCCCTGGGGCTGGTCACGGGTCACCACCTGGTCCCTGGGGCTGGTCACGGGTTACCACCTGGTCCCTGGGGCTGGTCACGGGTCACCACCTGGTCCCTGGGGCTGGTCACGGGTCACCACCTGGTCCCTGGGGCTGGTCACGGGTTACCACCTGGTCCCTGGGGCTGGTCACGGGTCACCACCTGGTCCCTGGGGCTGGTCACGGGTCACCACCTGGTCCCTGGGGCTGGTCACGGGTCACCACCTGGTCCCTGGGGCTGGTCACTCCATACTGCAAATGTATACACCAAAATGTTATATATTTAAACAAGGTAATATTTACAATAAACTGTATAATTAACAAATACAATAATATAAGTCAAAGTTACAATAATCAGCAACAAGAACAAGAACTTGAGAAGTAAAAATTTTAGATAATTGATAAAAGGCTTTGTCTAGTTAAATATATTGTTGTTGTAAAATTTGGGAATAAAGACAACTGAATAAGATATATAAAAACAGCAATATTGAAATTATTATAATGGTTAAATATAAGTCTCATTGATTATTATTGCATAAATTAGATCATAAATACAAGCCAGAAAACCACCACAACAAATAATTACGACATAAAACAGCCAAGCAAAAAAAACATTAAAAACGTTCCAGAACACAAAAGTTACACAAAGATATAAACCCATTACCACGGGGCAGAATTATCAGTAACAAAAGTATTTATCAGGCAAGTTCCACTGATATAAAATATTACAGGATCAAAATGGTGAAATTTATTAATTTATTTCATTATTCCTAATCAGTGAAAGATTCAAATATCAGTGGTATATAATAGCAAAAGATTAGGTAAATTAATAAAGTAAGTGAAAAATGACTGAAGTAAAGTGAAATATTACAAACTATATGACGCCTCCATGTCCCACCAGGAGCACTTCCTGCCACCCTGGCAGACAACACCTTCAGTCATGTCCCACCAGGAGCACTTCCTGCCACCCTGGCAGACAACACCTTCAGTCATGTCCCACCAGGAGCACTTCCTGCCACCCTGGCAGACAACACCTTCGGTCATGACCCACCAGGAGCACTTCCTGCCACCCTGGCAGACAACACCTTCGGTCATGTCCCACCAGGAGCACTTCCTGCCACCCTGGCAGACAACACCTTCGGTCATGACCCACCAGGAGCACTTCCTGCCACCCTGGCAGACAACACCTTCGGTCATGTCCCACCAGGAGCACTTCCTGCCACCCTGGCAGACAACACCTTCGGTCATGACCCTCCAGGAGCACTTCCTGCCACCCTGTCAGACAACACCTTCGGTCATGACCCACCAGGAGCACTTCCTGCCACCCTGGCAGACAACACCTTCGGTCATGACCCACCAGGAGCACTTCCTGCCACCCTGGCAGACAACACCTTCGGTCATGACCCTCCAGGAGCACTTCCTGCCACCCTGGCAGACAACACCTTCGGTCATGACCCACCAGGAGCACTTCCTGCCACCCTGGCAGACAACACCTTCGGTCATGACCCACCAGGAGCACTTCCTGCCACCCTGGCAGACAACACCTTCGGTCATGACCCTCCAGAAGCACTTCCTGCCACCCTGGCAGACAACACCTTCGGTCATGACCCACCAGGAGCACTTCCTGCCACCCTGGCAGACAACACCTTCGGTCATGACCCACCAGGAGCACTTCCTGCCACCCTGGCAGACAACACCTTCGGTCATGTCCCACCAGGAGCACTTCCTGCCACCCTGGCAGACAACACCTTCGGTCACCATGACGCCTACATGTCCCACAACCACCACAAGTACCAGCTCACCACAACCACCACAAGTACCAGCTCACCACAACCACCACAAGTACCAGCTCACCACAACCACCACAAGTACCAGCTCACCACAACCACCACAAGTACCAGTTCACCACAACCACCACCAGTACCAGCTCACCACAACCACCACAAGTACCAGCTCACCACAACCACCACAAGTACCAGCTCACCACAACCACCACAAGTACCAGCTCACCACAACCACCACAAGTACCAGCTCACCACAACCACCACAAGTACCAGCTCACCACAACCACCACAAGTACCAGCTCACCACAACCACCACAAGTACCAGCTCACCACAACCACCACAAGTACCAGCTCACCACAACCACCACAAGTACCAGCTCACCACTACCACCACAAGCACCAGCTCACCACAACCACCATAAGTACCAGCTCACCACAACCACCACAAGTACCAGCTCACCACAACCACCACAAGTACCAGCTCACCACAACCACCACAAGTACCAGCTCACCACAACCACCACAAGTACCAGCTCACCACAACCACCACAAGTACCAGCTCACCAGCACATTAACTTACCAACAATCACTGGTGAGAAGTTGGGAAGTTCTGGGGTCGTGTCATCAGCTGTAGCTGCTGGAGAAACACCAAGCTGAAGCCTCTGACACCTGGCGTCCAGTACAGTGTCACCATGTCACTATGGGGACTCGTGGGAAGAACATAACTGCACCACCTGTACCACCACCCACCACCTAGGTGGTACTGAGCACAGGACACTGTAGAGGGAGACACCACACATATGGATTACACAGTTTAGTGACATGTCCACATGTATACACACCTGCACACACCTTCACACACACATCAAGGCGCGGACAACGCTCGGGAATCGTAGTTATAAGGACCCCGAGTTCGATTCCCGGCCGAGGCACAAACAAATGTAAAAAAAAAATTTCACCTGATCCATCTGTTCACCAAGAATCAAATAGTTGGACAGGTTGTATGGGCAGCATCCTGGGGATGTGTGAGTGTGTTAGAGAGACATATATGTAGCACATGTGGTAGAGGAAAATAGGTCGGAAATCAGTACATTAGTACAGTACAGTACAGTACATTAGTACAGTACAACCGACGGTTAGAAAGGCGGGGCCCAAGAACTAACACCTCAAACCTGCAGGCACATATAGTAAACACACACATGGACGCATGCACACAGACACTCAAACAATAGCATACACGAACACATAAAAACGCACACACACGCACGCACACAGGCACTCAAACAATAACATACAGTGCACATAAACACACACACACACGCACGCACACAGGCACTCAAACAATAACATACACGTGCACATAAACACACACACGCACACACAACCGGCGGGACCAAAGAGTCAGAGCCCAACCCCAGCAAACACAACTAGGTGAGTAACTAGGTGAGTATACACACACACACACACACACACAAACACACACACAAACACACACACACACACACACACACACACACACACACACACACACACACACACACACACACACACACACACACACACACACACACACACACACACACACACACACACACACACACACACACACACACACGCACACACACACTCACACGCACGCACATAGGCACTCAAACAATAACATACACGTACACATAAACACACACACACACACACACACACACACACACACACACACACACACTCAAACAATAACATATACACATAGACACACACACACACACACACACACACACACACACACACACACACACACACACACACACACACACACACACACACACACACACACACACACACACACACACACACACACTCACACACACACACACACACACACACACACACGCACACACACACACACACACACACACACACACACACACACACACACACACACACACACACACACACACACACACACACACACACACACACAGGCACTCAAACAATAACATACACGTACACATAAACACACACATGTTTACATGGGGCATGAGTTTATGAGGTATGAGTAACGAGGACAAGCTGCGTGGAATGTACCTCACGTCGCTGGAAGACAGTAGAACTCGGGGAGACATGATCACTACCTACAAAATTCTCAGAGGAATTGTCAAGGCAGATAAAGATAAAGTGTACAACATGGGTGGTACGAGAACAAGGGGACACAGTTGGGTTCCTACAACCAAACCCCACAACCACACCCCATAACCACACCCTCACAACCATACCCCACAACCACACCCCACAACCTCACCCCACAACCACACCCCACAACCACACCCTCACAAAAACACCCCACAACCACACCCCACAACCATCCAACACAACCACACCCTACAACCACACCCCACAACCATACCCTACAACCACATCCCACAACCACACCCCACAACCACACCCCCACAACCACACCCTACAACCACAGCCTACAACCAAACCCCACAACCACACCCAACAACCACACCGCACAACCACATCCTACAACCACACCCGACAACCACCCTATACAACCACACTATACAACCACACAACAAAACTTAACCCACAACCACACACAACAACAAAACTCTTTAACCACACCCCACAACCGCACCCCACAACCACACCCAACAACCACACCCCACAACCACTTTCCACAACCACACCCCACAACCAAACCCCACAACCACACCCTATAACCTTACTCCACAACTACACCCCACAACCACACCTCACATCCACACCCCCACAACCACACCCTACAACCACAGGCTACAACCAAACCCCACAACTACACCTAACAGCCACACCGCACAACCACATCCTACAACCAAACCCCACAACCACACCCTATAACCATACTCCACAACTACACCCCACAACCACACCCCACATCCACACCCCCACAACCAAACCCTACAACCACCTCCTACAACCACACCTCACAACCACACCCCACAACCACACTATACAACCACACCACAAAACCTTAACCCACAACCACACACAACAACAACACTCTATAACCACACCCCAAAACCACACCCCACAACCACACCCCACAACCACACCCCACAAACACACCCTACAACCACACCCCACAACCACATCCGAAAACCACATACCACAACCACACCCCACAACCACACCCCACAAACACACCCTACAACCACACCCCACAACCACATCCCTAAACCACATACCACAACCACATCCCACAACCACACCTCACACCCAACACTCACAACCATACCCCACAACAACACCCCACAACTACACACCATAACCACACCCTACAACCACATCCTAAACCACACCCCACAACCACACCCCAAAACCATACCCTACAAACACACCCAACAATCACACCCCACATCCCCACCACCCCACAACCACACCCCACAACGACACCCTACAACCTCACCTCACAACCACGCCCCACAACCACGCCCCTCAACCACACCCCACAACCACACCCTACAACCACACCCCACAACCACACCCTATAACCATACTCCACAACTACACCCCACAACCACACCCCACAACCACACCCCCACAACCACACATTACAACCACAGCCTACAACCAAACCCCACAACCACACCCAACAACCACACCGCACAACCACATCCTACAACCACAACCCACAACCACACTATACAACCACACCAAAAACCTTAACCCACAACCACACCCCACAACCACACCCCACAACCACACCCTACAACCACACCCCACAACCACACCCTACAACCACACCCCACAACCACAACCCACAACCACACCCCCACAACCACACCCTACAAGCACATCCCAAAACCACATACCACAACCACACCCCACAACTATACCACACAACCACACACTACATCCACACCCCACAACCATACCACAACACTTTTAACCACAACCACACCTCAGACCCAACACTCACAACCATACCCACAACAACACCCCACAACCACACACCATAACCACACCCTACAACCTCACCTCACAACCACGCCCCACAACCACACCCCACAACCACACCCCACAACCACACCCCACAACCACACCCCACAACCAAACCCCACAACCACACCACAACACCTTAGCCCACAACCACACCCAACAACAACAACACTCCACAACCACACCCCACAACAACACACCACAACCACACCCCACAACTAGTCCCCACAACCACACCCCACAACTACACCCTAAAACCACATTCCAAAACCACACCCCACAACCACACCTCACCACCACACTCTACAAACACACCCCACAACCACACACCACAACCACACCCCACAACTAGTCCCAACAACCACACCCCACAACTACACCCTACAACCACACTCCACAACCACACCCCACAAACACACCCCACAGTCACACCCTACAAACACACCCCACAACCACACCCCACAACCACACCCCACAATCACACCCCGCAACCAGTCCCCACTACTACTCCCACAACCACACCCCACAACAACACCTCACAACCACACCCCACAACAACACCTCACAACCACACCCCACAACCTCACTCTACAACCACACTCCACAACCACACCAATAACCACACCCGACAACCACACCCCACAACCAAACACATAACCACACTATACAACCACACCACAACACCTTAACCCACAACCACACCCAACAACAACACTCCACAAGCACATCCCAAACCACACCTAACCACCACACAACAACACCTTAACCCTCAACCACACCCCACAACCACACCCCACAACCACACCTAACAACCACACCCCACACCACTTTCCATAACCACACCCCACAACCAAACCCCACAACCACACCCCATAACCACACCCTCAACCATACCCCACAACCACACCCCACAACCTCACCCCACAACCACACCCCACAACCTCACCCTCACAAAAACACCCCACAACCACACCCCACAACCATCCAACACAACCACACCCTACAACCACTCCCCACAACCATATCCTACAACAACATCCCACAACCACACCCCCCAACCACACCCCCAAAACCACTCCCTACAACCACAGCCTGCAACCAAACCCCACAACCACACCCAACAACCACACCGCACAACCACATCCTACAACCACACCCCACAATTACCCTATACAACCACACTATACAACCACACCACAAAACTTAACCCACAACCACACACAACAACAAAACTCTTTAACCACACCACACAACCACACCCCACAACCACACCCAACAACCACACCCCACAACCACTTTCCACAACCACACCCCACAACCAATCCCCAAAACCACACCCTATAACCATACTCCACAACTACACCAAACAACAACACCCCACAACCACACCCCACAACCACACCCCACAACCAAACCCCACAACCACACCACAACACCTTAGCCCACAACCACACCCAACAACAACAACACTCCACAACCACACCCTACAACCACACCCAACAACCACACCCCACAACTAGTCCCCACAACCACACCCTACAACTACACCCTACAACCACATTCCAAAACCACACCCCACAACCACACCTCACCAGCACACTCTATCACCACACTCAAGAACCACACCACCTTAACCCACAACCACACCCCACAATCACACCTCAAAACCATACCCCAAAACCACACCCCATCAACCACACCCCACAATTACACCCCACAACTACTACCACAACCACACCCCACAACCACACCCTACAACCACACCCTACAACCACATCCCAAAACCTCACTCCACAACCACACCCCACAACCACACCCCAAAACCACACCTTACCCACCACACCCCATATCCACACCCGACAACCACACACCACAACCACACCTTGCAACCACTCCCCACAACCACACCCTACAACCACACCCCACAACCACACCCCACAACCACACTCCACAACCACACCCTACAACCACACCCTACAACCACACCCCACCACCACAAACCACAACCACACCCCACAACCACACCCCACAACGACACCCCGCAACCACACCCTACAACCACACCCTACAACCACAACCCACAACCACACACTACAACCACACCCTACAACCACACCCCCACAACCACACCCCACAACCACACCCCACCACCACACCCCACAACCACACCTCACAACTACACCCTACAACCTCACCCTACAACCACACTCCACAACCACACCCTACAACAGCACCCTAGAACCACACCCCACCACCACACACCACAACCACACCCCACAACCACACTCCACAACCACACCCCACAAACACACCCTACAGTCACACCCTACAAACACACCCCACAACCACACCCCACAATCACACCCCGCAACCAGTCCCCACTACTACTCCCACAACCACACCCCACAACAACACCTCACAACCACACCCCACAACAACACCTCACAACCACACCCCACAACCTCACTCTACAACCACACTCCACAACCACACCAATAACCACACCCGACAACCACACCCCACAACCAAACACATAACCACACTATACAACCACACCACAACACCTTAACCCACAACCACACCCAACAACAACACTCCACAAGCACATCCCAAACCACACCTAACCACCACACAACAACACCTTAACCCTCAACCACACCCCACAACCACATCTAACAACCACACCCCACACCACTTTCCACAACCACACCCCACAACCAAACCCCACAACCACACCCCATAACCACACCCTCAACCATACCCCACAACCACACCCCACAACCTCACCCCACAACCACACCCCACAACCTCACCCTCACAAAAACACCCCACAACCACACCCCACAACCATCCAACACAACCACACCCTACAACCACACCCCACAACCATATCCTACAACAACATCCCACAACCACACCCCCCAACCACACCCCCACAACCACACCCTACAACCACAGCCTGCAACCAAACCCCACAACCACACCCAACAACCACACCGCACAACCACATCCTACAACCACACCCCACAACCAATCCCCAAAACCACACCCTATAACTATTCTCCAAAACTACACCCCACAACCACACCCCACATCCACACCCCCACAACTACACCCAACAACCACACCGCATAACCACATCCTACAACCACACCCCACTACCACACCCCACAACCACACTATACAACCACACCACAAAACTTAACCCACAACCACACACAACAACAAAACTCTTTAACCACACCACACAACCATACCCCACAACCACACCCAACAACCACACCCCACAACCACTTTCCACAACCACACCCCACAACCAATCCCCAAAACCACACCCTATAACCATACTCCACAACTACACCAAACAACAACACCCCACAACCACACCCCACAACCACACCCCACAACCAAACCCCACAACCACACCACAACACCTTAGCCCACAACCACACCCAACAACAACAACACTCCACAACTACACCCCACAACCACACCCAACAACCACACCCCACAACTAGTCCCCACAACCACACCCCACAACTACACCCTACAAACACATTCCAAAACCACACCCCACAACCACACCTCACCAGCACACTCTATCACCACACTCAAGAACCACACCACCTTAACCCACAACCACACCCCACAATCACACCTCAAAACCATACCCCAAAACCACACCCCACAACTACACCCCACAATTACACCCCACAACTACTACCACAACCACACCCCACAACCACACCCTACAACCACACCCTACAACCACATCCCAAAACCTCACTCCACAACCACACCCCACAACCACACCCCACAACCACACCTTACCCACCACACCCCATATCCACACCCGACAACCACACACCACAACCACACCTTGCAACCACTCCCCACAACCACACCCTACAACCACACCCCACAACCACACCCCACAACCACATCCCACAACCACACACTACAACCACACCCTACAACCACACTCCACACCCTACAACCACATCATACAACCTCACCCTACAACCACACTCCACAACCACACCCTACAACCACTCCCTACAACCACACCCCACCACCACACACCACAACCACACCCCACAACGACACCCCACAACGACACCCCGCAACCACACCCTACAACCACACCCTACAACCACAACCCACAACCACACCCTACAACCACACCCTACAACCACACCCCCACAACCACACCCCACAACCACACCCCACCACCACACCCCACAACCACACCTCACAACTACACCCTACAACCTCACCCTACAACCACACTCCACAACCACACCCTACAACAACACCCTAGAACCACACCCCACCACCACACACCACAACCACACCCCACAACCACACCCCACAACCACACCCCACAAACACACCCCACAGTCACACCCTACAAACACACCCCACAACCACACCCCACAACCACACCCCACAATCACACCCCGCAACCAGACCCCACTACTACTCCCACAACCACACCCCACAACAACACCTCACAACCACACTCCACAACAACACCTCACAACCACACCCCACAACCTCACTCTACAACCACACCCCACAACCACACCAATAACCACACCCGACAACCACACCCCACAACCACACACATAACCACACTATACAACCACACCACAACACCTTAACCCACAACCACACCCAACAACAACACTCCACAAGCACATCCCAAACCACAGCTAACCACCACACCACAACACCTTAACCCTCTACCACACCCCACAACCACACCTAACAACCACACCCCACACCACTTTCCACAACCACACCCCACAACCAAACCCCACAACAACACCCCATAACCACACCCTCACAACCATACCCCACAACCACACCCCACAACATCACCCTACAACCACACCCCACAACCTCACCCTCACAAAAACACCCCACAACCACACCCCACAACCATCCAACACAACCACACCCTACAACCACACCCCACAACCATACCCTACAACAACATCCCACAACCACACCCCCCAACCACACCCCCACAACCACACCCTACAACCACAGCCTACAACCAAACCCCACAACCACACCCAACAACCACACCGCACAACCACATCCTACAACCACACCCTACAACCACCCTATACAACCACACTATACAACCACACCACAAAACTTAACCCACAACCACACACAACAACAAAACTCTTTAACCACACCACACAACCACACCCCACAACCACACCCAACAACCACACCCCACAACCACTTTCCACAACCACACCCCACAACCAATCCCCAAAACCACACCCTATAACCATACTCCAAAACTACACCCCACAACCACACCCCACATCCACACCCCCACAACTACACCCAACAACCACACCGCATAACCACATCCTACAACCACACCCCACTACCACACCCCACAACCACACCCCACAACCACACCCCACAACCACACCTTACCCACCACACCCCATATCCACACCCGACAACCACACACCACAACCACACCTTGCAACCACTCCCCACAACCACACCCTACAACCACATCCCACAACCACACCCCACAACCACATCCCACAACCACACACTACAACCACACCCTACAACCACACTCCACACCCTACAACCACATCATACAACCTCACCCTACAACCACACTCCACAACCACACCCTACAACCACTCCCTACAACCACACCCCACCACCACACACCACAACCACACCCCACAACCACACCCCACAACGACACCCCGCAACCACACCCTACAACCACACCCTACAACCACAACCCACAACCACACCCTACAACCACACCCTACAACCACACCCCCACAACCACACCCCACAACCACACCCCACTACCACACCCCACAACCACACCTCACAACTACACCCTACAACCTCACCCTACAACCACACTCCACAACCACACCCTACAACAACACCCTAGAACCACACCCCACCACCACACACCACAACCACACCCCACAACCACACCCCACAACCACACCCCACAAACACACCCCACAGTCACACCCTACAAACACACCCCACAACCACACCCCACAACCACACCCCACAATCACACCCCGCAACCAGACCCCACTACTACTCCCACAACCACACCCCACAACAACACCTCACAACCACACTCCACAACAACACCTCACAACCACACCCCACAACCTCACTCTACAACCACACCCCACAACCACACCAATAACCAAACCCGACAACCACACCCCACAACCACACACATAACCACACTATACAACCACACCACAACACCTTAACCCACAACCACACCCAACAACAACACTCCACAAGCACATCCCAAACCACACCTAACCACCACACCACAACACCTTAACCCTCTACCACACCCCACAACCACACCTAACAACCACACCCCACACCACTTTCCACAACCACACCCCACAACCAAACCCCACAACAACACCCCATAACCACACCCTCACAACCATACCCCACAACCACACCCCACAACATCACCCTACAACCACACCCCACAACCATACCCTTCAACAACATCAACAACCACACCCCCACAACCACACCCTACAACCACAGCCTACAACCAAACCCCACAACCACACCCAACAACCACACCGCACAACCACATCCTACTACCACACCCTACAACCACCCTATACAACCACACTATACAACCACACCACAAAACTTAGCCCACAACCACACACAACAACAAAACTCTTTAACCACACCACACAACCACACCCCACAACCACACCCAACAACCACACCCCACAACCACTTTCCACAACCACACCCCACAACCAATCCCCAAAACCACACCCTATAACCATACTCCAAAACTACACCCCACAACCACACCCCACATCCACACCCCCACAACTACACCCAACAACCACACCGCATAACCACATCCTACAACCACACCCCACTACCACACCCCACAACCACACTATACAACCACACCACAAAACTTAACCCACATCCACACACAACAACAAAACTCTTTAACCACACCACACAACCACACCCCACAACCACACCCAACAACCACACCCCTCAACCACTTTCCACAACCACACCCCACAACCAATCCCCAAAACCACACCCTATAACCATACTCCACAACTACACCAAACAACAACACTTCACAACCACACCCCACAACCACACCCCACAACCAAACCCCACAACCACACCACAACACCTTAGCCCACAACCACACCCAACAACAACAACGCTCCACAACCACACCCCACAACCACACCCAACAACCACACCCCACAACTAGTCCCCACAACCACACCCCACAACTACACCCTACAACCACATTCCAAAACCACACCCCACAACCACACCTCACCAGCACACTCTATCACCACACTCAAGAACCACACCACCTTAACCCACAACCACACCCCACAATCACACCTCAAAACCATACCCCAAAACCACACCCCACAACTACACCCCACAATTACACCCCACAACTACTACCACAACCACACCCCACAACCACACCCTACAACCACACCCTACAACCACATCCCAAAACCTCACTCCACAACCACACCCCACAACCACACCCCACAACCACACCTTACCCACCACACCCCATATCCACACCCGACAACCACACACCACAACCACACCTTGCAACCACTCCCCACAACCACACCCTACAACCACACCCCACAACCACACCCCACAACCACATCCCACAACCACACACTACAACCACACCCTACAACCACACTCCACACCCTACAACCACATCATACAACCTCACCCTACAACCACACTCCACAACCACACCCTACAACCACTCCCTACAACCACACCCCACCACCACACACCACAACCACACCCCACAACCACACCCCACAACGACACCCCGCAACCACACCCTACAACCACACCCAACAACCACACCCCCACAACCACACCCCACAACCACACTACACCACCACACCCCACAACCACACCTCACAACTACACCCTACAACCTCACCCTACAACCACACTCCACAACCACACCCTACAACAACACCCTAGAACCACACCCCACAACCACACACCACAACCACACCCCACAACCACACCCCACAACCACACCCCACAAACACACCCCACAGTCACACCCTACAAACACACCCCACAACCACACCCCACAACCACACCCCACAATCACACCCCGCAACCAGACCCCACTACTACTCCCACAACCACACCCCACAACAACACCTCACAACCACACTCCACAACAACACCTCACAACCACACCCCACAACCTCACTCTACAACCACACCCCACAACCACACCAATAACCACACCCGACAACCACACCCCACAACCACACACATAACCACACCACAACACCTTAACCCACAACCACACCCAACAACAACACTCCACAAGCACATCCCAAACCACACCTAACAACCACACTACAACACCTTAACCCTCAACCACACCCCACAAACACACCTAACAACCACACCCCACAACCACACCTAGCAACCACACCCCACACCACTTTCCACAACCACACCCCACAACCAAACCCCACAACAACACCCCATAACCACACCCTCACAACCATACCCCACAACCACACCCCACAACATCACCCTACAACAACACCCCACAACCTCACCCTCACAAAAACACCCCACAACCACACCCCACAACCATCCAACACAACCACACCCTACAACCACACCCCACAACCATACCCTACAACAACATCCCACAACCACACACCCCAACTACACCCCCACAACCACACCCTACAACCACAGCCTACAACCAAACCCCACAACCACACCCCACAACATCACTCTACAACCACACCCCACAACATCACCCTACAACCACACCCCACAACCTCACCCTCACAAAAACACCCCACATCCACACCCCACAACCATCCAACACAATCACACCCTACAACCACACCCCACAACCATACCCTACAACAACATCCCACAACCACACCCCCCAACCACACCCCCACAACCACACCCTACAACCACAGCCTACAACCAAACCCCACAACCACACCCAACAACCACACCGCACAACCACATCCTACAACCACACCCTACAACCACCCTATACAACCACACTATACAACCACACCACAAAACTTAACCCACAACCACACACAACAACAAAACTCTTTAACCACACCACACAACCACACCCCGCAACCACACCCAACAACCACACCCCACAACCACTTTCCACAACCACACCCCACAATCAATCCCTAAAACCACACCCCATAACCATACTCCAAAACTACACCCCACAACCACACCCCACATCCACACCCCCACAACTACACCCAACAACCACACCGCATAACCACATCCTACAACCACACCCCACTACCACACCCCACAACCACACTATACAACCACACCACAAAACCTTAACCCACAACCCCACACAACAACAACACTCTTTATCCACACCCCAAAACCACACCCCACAAACACACCCCACAACCACACCCCACACCCACACCCTACAACCACACCCCACAACCACACCGCACAACCACACCCCACAACCACACCCTACAACAACATCCCAAAACCACACCCCACAACCACTCCCCACAACCACACCCTTCAAACACACCCCACAACCACACCCCACAACCACACCCCACAACGACACCCTACAACCTCACCTCACAACCACGCCCCACAACCACACCCCACAACCTCACCCCACAACTACACCCCCACAACCAAACCCCACAACCACACCACAAAACCTTAGCCCACATCCACACCCAAAACAACAACACTCCACAACAACACCCCACAACCACACCCAACAACCACACCGCACAACCACATGCTACAACCACACCCGACAACCACCCTATACAACCACACTATACAACCACACAACAAAACTTAACCCACAACCACACACAACAACAAAACTCTTTAACAACACCCCACAACCACACCCCACAACCACACCCAACAACCACACCCCACAACCACTTTCCATAACCACACCCCACAACCAAACCCCACAACCACACCCTATAACCATACTTCACAACTACACCCCACAACCACACCCCACATCCACACCCCCACAACCACACCCTACAACCACAGCCTACAACCAAACCCCACAACCACACCCAACAACCACACCCCACAAATACCCTATACAACCACACTATACAACCACACCACAAAACTTAACCCACAACCACACACAACAACAAAACTCTTTAACCACACCACACAACCACACCCCACAACCACACCCAACAACCACACCCCACAACTACTTTCCACAACCACACCCCACAACCAATCCCCAAAACCACACCCTATAACCATACTCCACAACTACACCCCACAACCACACCCCACATCCACACCCCCACAACAACACCCAACAACCACACCGCACAACCACATCCTACAACCACACCCCACTACCACACCCCACAACCACACTATACAACCACACCACAAAACCTTAATCCACAACCACACACAACAACAACACTCTTTAACCACACCCCAAAACCACACCCCACAACCAAACCCCACAACCACACCCTACAACCACACCCCACAACCAAACCCCACAACCACACCCCACAACCACACCCTACAACCACATCCCAAAACCAAATACCACAACCACACCTCACAACTATACCACACAACCACACCACACAACCATACCACAACACTTTCATCCACAACCACATCCCACAACCACACCTCACACCCAACACTTACAACTATACCCCACAACAACACCCCACAACTACACACCATAACCACACCCTACAACCACACCCCCACAACCAAACCCCACAACTACACACCATAACCACACCCTACAACCACACCCCCACAACCAAACCCCACAACCACACCACAAACCTTAGCCCACAACCACACCCAACTACAACAACACTCCACAACAACACCCCACAACCACACCCCACAACCACACCCCACAACTAGTCCCCACAACCACACCCTACAACCACACCCTACAACCACATTCCAAAACCACACCCCTCATCCACACCCCACAACCACACCTCACCACCACACTCTACAACCACACTCAACAACCACACCACCTTAACCCACAACCACACCCCACAATCACACCTCAAACCCATACCACAAAACCACACCCCACAACCACATCCCACAATTACACCCCACAACTACTACCACAACCACACCCCACAACCACACCCTACAACCACACCCTACAACCACATTCCAAAACCTCACTCCACAATCACACCCCACAACCTCACCCCACAACCACACCTTACCCACCACACCCCACATCCACACCCGACAACCACACCCCACAACCACACCTTGCAACCACTCCCCACAACCACACCCTACAACCACACCCCACAACCACACCCCACAACCACATCCCACAACCACAGCCCACAACAACACCTCACAACCACACCCCACAACAGCACCTCACAACCATACCCCACAACCTGACTCTACAACCACACCCCACAACCACACCAATAACCACACCCGACAACCACACCCCATAACCACACACATAACTACACTATACAACCACACCCAACAAGAACACTCCACAAGCACATCCCAAACCACACCTAACAACCACACCACAACACCTTAACCCTCAACCACACCCCACAACCACACCTAACAACCACACCCCACACCATTTTCCACAAACACACCCCACAACCAAACCTCACAACCACACCCCATAACCACACCCTCACAATCATACCCCCCAACCACATCCCACAACCTCACCCCACAACCACACCCCACAACCTCACCCTCACAAAAACACCCCACAACCACCCCACAACCATCCAACACAACCACACCCTACAACCACACCCCACAACCATACCCTACAACAACATCCCACAACCACACCCCCCAACCACACCCCCACAACCACACCCTACAACCACAGCCTACAACCAAACCCCACATCCACACCCAACAACCACACCGCACAACCACATCCTACAACCACACCCCACAATTACCCTATACAACCACACTATACAACCACACCACAAAACTTAACCCACAACCACACACAACAACAAAACTCTTTAACCACACCACACAACCACACCCCACAACCACACCCAACAACCACACCCCACAACTACTTTCCACAACCACACCCCACAACCAATCCCCAAAACCACACCCTATAACCATACTCCACAACTACACCCCACAACCACACCCCACATCCACACCCCCACAACAACACCCAACAACCACACCGCACAACCACATCCTACAACCACACCCCACTACCACACCCCACAACCACACTATACAACCACACCACAAAACCTTAACCCACAACCACACACAACAACAACACTCTTTAACTACACCCCAAAACCACACCCCACAACCATCCAACACAACCACACCCTACAACCACACCCCACAACCATACCCTACAACAACATCCCACAACCACACCCCCACAACCACACCCTACAACCACATCCTACAACCAAACCCCACAACCACACCCAACAACCACACCGCACAACAACATCCTACAACCACACCCTACAACCACCCTATACAACCACACTATACAACCACACCACAAAACTTAACCCACAACCACACACAACAACAAAACTCTTTAACCACACCACACAACCACACCCCACAACCACACCCAACAACCACACCCCACAACCACTTTCCACAACCACACCCCACAACCAATCCCCAAAACCACACCCTATAACCATACTCCAAAACTACACCCCACAACCACACCCCACATCCACACCCCCACAACTACACCCAACAACCACACCGCATAACCACATCCTACAACCACACCCCACTACCACACCCCACAACCACACTATACAACCACACCACAAAACTTAACCCACATCCACACACAACAACAAAACTCTTTAACCACACCACACAACCACACCCCACAACCACACCCAACAACCACACCCCACAACCACTTTCCACAACCACACCCCACAACCAATCCCCAAAAACACACCCTATAACCATACTCCACAACTACACCAAACAACAACACCCCACAACCACACCCCACAACCACACCCCACAACCAAACCCCACAACCACACCACAACACCTTAGCCCACATCCACACCCAACAACAACAACGCTCCACAACCACACCCCACAACCACACCCAACAACCTCACCCTACAACTAGTCCCCACAACCACACCCCACAACTACACCCTACAACCACATTCCAAAACCACACCCCACAACCACACCTCACCAGCACACTCTATCACCACACTCAAGAACCACACCACCTTAACCCACAACCACACCCCACAATCACACCTCAAAACCATACCCCAAAACCACACCCCACAACTTCACCCCACAATTACACCCCACAACTACTACCACAACCACACCCCACAACTACACCCTACAACCACATTCCAAAACCACACCCCACAACCACACCCCACAACTACACCCTACAACCACATCCCAAAACCACATACCACAACCACACCCCACAACTATACCACACAACCACACCACACAACCATACCACAACACTTTCATCCACAACCACATCCCACAACCACACCTCACACCCAACACTCACAACTATACCCCACAACAACACCCCACAACTACACACCATAACCACACCCTACAACCACATCCCAAACCACACCCCACAACCACACCCCAAAACCATACCCCACAATCACACCCAACAATCACACCCCACATCCACACCACCCCAGAACAACACCCCACAACAACACCCCACAACGATACCCTACAACCTCACCTCACAACCACGCTCCACAACCACGTCCCACAACCACACCCCACAACCACACCCCACAACCACACCCTATAACCATACTCCACAACTACACCCCACAACCACACCCCACAACCACACCCCCACAACCACACCCTACAACTACAGCCTACAACCAAACGCCACAACCACACCCAACAACCACACCGCACAACCACATCATACAACCACACCCCACAACCACACCCCACAACCACACTATACAACCACACCCTACAACCACACCCCACAACCACACCCTACAACCACACCCTACAACCACACCCCACAACCACACTCCACAACCACACCCCACATCCACACCCTACAACCACACCCAACAACCACACCACAAAACCACACCCCACAACCACACCCTACATCCACACCCTACAACCACACCCCACATCCACACCCCACAACCATATCCCACAACCACACCCTACAACCACACCCCACAACCACACCCCACAACCACACCCCACAACCACACCCTACAACCACATCCCAAACCACATAATACAAACACACCCCACAACTATACAACACAACCACACCCTACAACCACACCTCACAACCTTACCACAACACTTTCAACCACAACCAGATCCCACAACCACACCCCACAACCACACCCCACAACCACACCCTACAACCACATCCCAAAACCACATACCACAACCACACCCCACAACTATACCACACAACCACACCACACAACCATACCACAACACTTTCATCCACAACCACATCCCACAACCACACCTCACACCCAACACTCACAACTATACCCCACAACAACACCCCACAACCACACACCATAACCACACCCTACAACCACATCCCAAAAAACACCCCACAACCACACCCCAAAACCATACCCCACAAACACACCCTACAATCACACCCCACATCTACACCACACAACCACTCCCCACAACCACACCCTTCAAACACACCCCACAACCACACCCCACAACCACAACCCACAACGACACCCTACAACCTCACCTCACAACCACGCCCCACAACCACACCCCACAACCACACCCCACAACTACACCCCCACAACCAAACCCCACAACCACACCACAACACCTTAGCCCACAACCACACCCAACAACAACAACACTCCACAACAACACCCCACAACCACACACCAAAACCACACCCCACAACTAGTCCCCACAACCACACCCTACAACCACACCCTACAACCACATTCCAAAACCACACCCCTCATCCAAACCCCACAACCACACCTCACCACCACACTCTACAACCACACTCAACAACCACACCACCTTAACCCACAACCACACCCCACAATCACACCTCAAAACCATACCACAAAACCACACCCCACAACCACATCCCGCAATTACACCCCACAACTACTACCACAACCACACCCCACAACCACACCATACAACCACACCCTACAACCACATTCCAAAACCTCACTCCACAACCACACCCCACAACCACACTCCACAACCACACCCCACAACCACACCTTACCCACCACACCCCACATCCACACCCGACAACCACACCCCACAACCACACCTTGCAACCACTCCCCACAACCACACCCTACAACCACACATCACAACCACACCCCACAACCACATCCCACAACCACACCCTACAACCACACTCCACACCCTACATTCACACCCTACAACCTCACCCTACAACCACACTTCACAACCACACCCTACAACCACACCCTACAACCACACCCTACCACCACACACCACAACCACACCCCAAAACCACAGCCCACAACCACACCCCGCAACCACACCCTACAACCACACCCTATAACCACAACACACAACCACACCCTACAACTACACCCTATAACCACAACCCACAACCACACCCTACAACCACACCCTACAACCACACCCCCACAACCACACCCCACAACCACACCCCACCACCACACACCACAACCACACCCCACAACCACACCCTACAACCACAACCCTCAACCACATCCTACAACCACACCCCACAACCACACCACTACACCTTAACCCACAACTACATCCAACAACAACACTTAACAACCACACACTACAACCACACCCCACAATCACACCACACAACCACACCCCACAACCACACCCTACAACCACACCCCACAACCACAGCCAACAACCACACCCCACAACCACACCCCAAAACCACACCCCACAACCACACCCTACAACCACACCCTACAACCACACCCCACATCCACACCCCACAACCACACCCCACAACCACACCCTACAACCACACCCCACAACCACACCCCACAACCACACCCCACAACCACACCCTACAACCAAATCCCAAAACCACATACCACAACCACACCCCACATCTATATCACACAACCACACCCTACAACCACACCCCACAACCATACCACAACACTTTCAACCACAACCACATCCCACAACCACACCTCACACCCAACACTCACAACCATACCCCGCAACCACACCCCACAACCACACACCATAACCACATCCTACAACCACATCCCAAACCACACCCCACAACCACACCCCAAAACCATACCCCACAAACACACCCTACAATCACACCCCACATCCACACCACACAACTACTCCCCACAACCACACCCATCAAACACACCCCACAACCACACCCCACAACCACACCCTACAACGACACTTTGCAACCTCACCTCACAACCACGCCCCACAACCACACCCCACAACCACACCCAACAACAACAACAACACTCCACAACACCACCCTACAACCACACACCACAACCACACCCCACAACTAGTCCCCACAACCACACCCTACAACCACACTCTACAACCACATTCCAAAACCACACCCCTCATCCACACCCCACAACCACACCTCACCACCACACTCTACAACCACACCACCTTAATCCACAACCACACCCCCACAATCACACCTCAAAACCATACCACAAAACCACACCCTACAACCACACCCTATAACCACACCCCACCACCACACACCACAACCACACCCCACAACCACACCCCATAACCACACCCCGCAATCACACCCTACAACCACACCCTATAACCACAACCCACAACCACACCCTACAACCACACCCTACAACCAAACCCCCAAAACCACACCCCACAACCACACCCCACCACCACACACCACAACCACACCCCACAACCACACCCTACAACCACAACCCTCAACCACACCCTACAACCACACCCCACAACCACACCACTACACCTTAACCCACAACTACATCCAACAACAACACTTAACAACCACTCACTACAACCACACCCCACAATCACACCACACAACCACACCCCACAACCACACCTAACAACTACTCCCCACAACCACACCCAACAACCACATCCAAAAACCACATCCCGGAACCACACCCCACAAACACACCACACAGTCACACCCTACAAACACACCCCACAACCACACCCCACAACCACACCCCGCAACCAGACCCCACTACTACTCCCACAACCACACCCCACAACAACACCTCACAACCACACCCTACAACAACACCACACAACCACACCCTACAACCTTACTCTACAACCACACCCCACAACCACACCAATAACCACACCCGACAACCACACCCCACAACCACACACACAACCACACTATACAACCACACCACAACACCTTAACCCACAACCACACCCAACAACAACACTCCACAAGCACATCCCAAACCACACCTAACAACCACACCACAACACCTTAACCCACAACTACACCCCATAACCACACTATACAACCACACCCTACAACCACACCCCACAACCACACCCTACAACCACACCCTACAACCACACCCCACAACCACACCCCACAACCACACCCCACAACAACACCCTACAACCACACCCCACAACCACACCCCAAAACCACACCCCACAACCACACCCTACAACCACACCCTACAACCACACCCCACATCCATACCCCACAATCACACCCCACAACCACACCCTACAACCACAACCCTCAACCACACCCTACAACCACACCCCACAACCACACCACTACACCTTAACCCACAACTACATCCAACAACAACACTTAACAACCACTCACTACAACCACACCCCACAATCACACCACACAACCACACCCCACAACCACACCCAACAACTACTCCCCACAACCACACCCAACAACCACATCCAAAAACCACATCCCGGAACCACACCCCACAAACACACCACACAGTCACACCCTACAAACACACCCCACAACCACACCCCACAACCACACCCAACAATCACACCCCGCAACCAGACCCCACTACTACTCCCACAACCACACCCCACAACCACACCCCACAACCACACCCCACAATCACACCCCGCAACCAGACCCCACTACTACTCCCACAACCACACCCCACAACAACACCTCACAACCACACCCTACAACAACACCACACAACCACACCCCACAACCTCACTCTACAACCACACCCCACAACCACACCAATAACCACACCCGACAACCACACCCCACAACCACACACACAACCACACTATACAACCACACCACAACACCTTAACCCACAACCACACCCAACAACATCACTCCACAAGCACATCCCAAACCACACCTAACAACCACACCACAACACCTTAACCCACAACTACACCCCATAACCACACTATACAACCACACCCTACAACCACACCCCACAACCACACCCTACAACCACACCCTACAACCACACCCCACAACCACACCCCACAACCACACCCCACAACAACACCCTACAACCACACCCCACAACCACACCCCAAAACCACACCCCACAACCACACCCTACAACCACACCCTACAACCACACCCCACATCCATACCCCACAATCACACCCCACAACCACACCCTACAACCACACCCCACAACCACACCCCACAACCACACCCCACAACCACACGCTACAACCACATCCCAAAACCACAACCACACCCTACAACTATACCACACAACCACACCCTTCAAACACACCCCACAACCATACCACAAAACTTTCAACCACAACCACATCCCACAACCACACCTCACACCCAACACTCACAACCATACCCCACAACAACACCCCACAACCACACACCATAACCACACCTTACAACCACATCCCCAACCACACCCCACAACCACACCCCAAAACCATACCCCAGAAACACACCCTACAATCACACCCCACATCCACACCACACAACCACTCCCCACAACCACACCCTTCAAACACACCCCACAACCACACCCCACAACCACACCCCACAACCACACCCCACAACGACACCCTACAACCTCACCTCACAACCACGCCCCACAACCACACCCCACAACCACACCCCACAACCACACCCCCACAACCAAACCCCACAACAACACCACAACACCTTAGCCCACAACCACACCCAACAACAACAACACTCCACAACAACACCCCACAACCACACACCACAACCACACCCCACAACTAGTCCCCACAACCACACCCTACAACCACACCCTGCAACCACATTCCAAATCACACCCCTCATCCACACCCCACAACCACACCTCACCACCACACTCTACAACCACACTCAACAACCACACCACCTTAACCCACAACCACACCCCACAATCACACCTCAAAACCATACCACAAAACCACACCCCACAACCACATCCCACAATTACACCCCCACAACTACTACCACAACCACACCCCACAACCACACCCTACAACCACACCCTACAACCACATTCCAAAACCTCACTCCACAACCACACCCCACAACCACACCCCACAACCACACCTTACCCACCACACCCCACATCCACACCCGACAACCACACCCCACAACCACACCTTGCAACCACTCCCCACAACCACACCCTACAACCACACCCCTCAACCACACCCCACAACCCCATCCCACAACCACACCCTACAGCCACACCCTACAACCACACTCCACACCCTACAACCACACCCTACAACCTGACCCTACAACCACACTCCACAACCACACCCTACAACCACACCCTACAACCACACCCCACCACCACACACCACAACCACACCCCACAACCACACCCCACAACCACACCCCGCAACCACACCCTACAACCACACCCTATAACCACAACCCACAACCACACCCTACAACCACACCCTACAACCACACCCCCACAACCACACCCCACAACCACACACCACAACCACACCCCACAACCACACCCTACAACCACAACCCTCAACCACACCCTACAACCACACCCCACAACCACACCACTACACCTTAACCCACAACTACTTCCAACAACAACACTTAACAACCACACACTACAACCACACCCCACAATCACACCACACAACCACACCCTACAACCACATCCAAAAATCACATCCCGGAACCACACCCCACAAACACACCCCACAACCACACCCCACCATCACATTCCGCAACCAGAGCCCACTACTACTCCCACAACCACACCCCACAACAACACCTCACAACCACACCCCACAACAACACCTCACTACAACACCCCACAACCTCACTCTACAACCATAACCCACAACCACACCAATAACCACACCCGACAACCACACCCCACAACCACACACACAACCACACTATACAACCACACCACAACACCTTAACCCACAACCACACCCAACAACAACACTCCACAAGCACATCCCAAACCACACCTAACAACCACACAACAACACCTTAACCCACAACCACACCTAACAACCATACCCCAAAACCCCACCCCACACCCACACACCCTAGAATTACACCCAACAACTACTACCACAACCACACCCCACAATCACTCCCAACAACCACACCCCACAACCACACCCTACAACCACACCCTACAACCACACCCTACAACCACTCCCCACAACCACACCCTCCAACCACACCCCACAACCA
>NC_091199.1:29320191-29385191 GCF_040958095.1 Procambarus clarkii
GCGGACAATACGGACAATATCCTCGCCCCAAGACGTCATCTGTGAAGACCAAACTTACTTGACGAGTGATCATCATTGTCTCTGTCCAGGGTGGAGAACTTCATCCCACTGAGGTCCTCGTGCCGTACAAGGACGTCCCCCATGGTACTCTCTTCCTGGTACCCGTCCACCAGCAGCTGGTACCTGGTCCATGGTAGGAGATGGTAGGAGTAGTGTGGGTGGTGGTGTGGGTGGTGGTGGTGGAGGGTGGTGTGGGTGGTGATGGCGGGGTGGTGGTGTGGGTGATGGTGGTGGAGGGTAGTGGTGGAGGGTGGTGTGGGTGGTGGTAATAGAGGGTGGTGTGGGTGGTGGTGGTGGAGGGTGGTGTGGGTGGTGGTGGTGGAGGGTGGTGTGGGTGGTGGTGGTGGAGGGGTGGTGTGGGTGGTGGTAGTGGTGGTGTGGGTGGCGGTGGTGGAGGGGTGGTGTGGGTGGTGGTGGTGGAGGGTGGTGTGGGTGATGGTGGTGGAGGGTGGTGTGGGTGGTGATGGTGGAGGTGTGGTGTGGGTGGTGATGGTGGAGGTGTGGTGTGGGTGGTGGTGGTGGAGGGTGGTGTGGGTGGTGATGGTGGAGGGTGGTGTGGGTGGTGATGGTGGTGTGGTGGTGTGGGTGGTGGTGGTGGAGGGTGGTGTGGGTGGTGATGGTGGAGGGTGGTGTGGGCGGTGGTGGTGGAGGGGTGGTGTGGGTGGTGGTGGTGGAGGGGTGTTGTGGGTGGTGGTGGTGGAGGGGTGGTGTGGGTGGTGGTGATGGAGGGTGGTGTGGGTGGTGGTGGTGGAGGGTGGTGTGGGTGGTGGTGGTGGAGGGGTGGTGTGGGTGGCGGTGGTGGAGGGGTGGTGTGGGTGGTGGTGGTGGAGGGTGGTGTGGGTGATGGTGGTGGAGGGTGGTGTGGGTGGTGATGGTGGAGGGGTGGTGTGGGTGATAGTGGTGGAGGGTGGTGTGGGTGGTGATGGTGGAGGGGTGGTGTGGGTGGTGATAGTGGAGGGTGGTGTGGGTGGTGGTGGTGGAGGGGTGGTGTGGGTGGTGGTGGTGGAGGGGTGGTGTGGGTGGTGGTGGTGGAAGGGTGGTGTGGGGGGTGGTGGTGGAGGGTGGTGTGGGTGGTGGTGGTGGAGGGTGTTGTGGGTGGTGGTGGTGGAGGGGTGGTGTGGGTGGTGGTGGTGGAGGGTGGTGTGGGTGGTGGTGGTGGAGGGTGGTGTGGGTGGTGGTGGTGGAGGGTGGTGTGGGTGGTGGTGGTGGAGGGGTGGAGTGGGTGGTGGTGGTGTAGGGTGGAGTGGGTGGTGATGGTAGAGGGTGGTGTGGGTGGTGGTGGTGGAGGGTGGTGTGGGTGGTGGTGGTGGAGGGTGGTGTGGGTGGTGGTGGTGGAGGGTAGTGTCGGTGGTGGTGGTGGAGGGGTGGTGTGGGTGGTGGTGGAGGGTGGTGTGGGTGGCGGTGGTGGAGGGGTGGTGTGGGTGGTGGTGGTGGAGGGTGGTGTGGGTGGTGATAGTGGAGGGTGGTGTGGGTGGTGGTGGTGGAGGGTGGTGTAGGTGGTGGTGGTGGAGGGTGGTGTGGGTGGTGGTGGTGGAGGGTGGTGTGGGTGGTGGTGGTGGTGGAGGGTGGTGTGGGTGGTGATGGTGGAGGGGTGGTGTGGGTGGTGATAGTGGAGGGTGGTGTGGGTGGTGGTGGTGGAGGGGTGGTGTGGGTGGTGGTGGTGGAGGGGTGGTGTGGGTGGTGGTGGTGGAAGGGTGGTGTGGGGGGTGGTGGTGGAGGGTGGTGTGGGTGGTGGTGGTGGAGGGTGTTGTGGGTGGTGGTGGTGGAGGGGTGGTGTGGGTGGTGGTGGTGGAGGGTGGTGTGGGTGGTGGTGGTGGAGGGTGGTGTGGGTGGTGGTGGTGGAGGGTGGTGTGGGTGGTGGTGGTGGAGGGGTGGAGTGGGTGGTGGTGGTGTAGGGTGGTGTGGGTGGTGATGGTAGAGGGTGGTGTAGGTGGTGGTGGTGGAGGGTGGTGTGGGTGGTGGTGGTGGAGGGTGGTGTGGGTGGTGGTGGTGGAGGGTAGTGTCGGTGGTGGTGGTGGAGGGGTGGTGTGGGTGATGGTGGAGGGTGGTGTGGGTGGCGGTGGTGGAGGGGTGGTGTGGGTGGTGGTGGTGGAGGGTGGTGTGGGTGGTGATAGTGGAGGGTGGTGTGGGTGGTGGTGGTGGAGGGTGGTGTGGGTGGTGGTGGTGGAGGGTGGTGTGGGTGGTGGTGGTGGAGGGTGGTGTGGGTGGTGGTGGTGGAGGGTGGTGTGGGTGGTGGTGGTGGAGGGGTGGTGTGGGTGGTGGTGGAGGAGGGGTGGTGTGGGTGGTGGTGGAGGGTGGTGTGGGTGGCGGTGGTGGAGGGGTGGTGTGGGTGGTGGTGGTGTAGGGTGGTGTGGGTGGTGATGGTAGAGGGTGGTGTGGGTGGTGGTGGTGGAGGGTGGTGTGGGTGGTGGTGGTGGAGGGTGGTGTGGGTGGTGGTGGTGGAGGGGTGGTGTGGGTGGTGGTGGAGGGTGGTGTGGGTGGCGGTGGTGAAAGGGTGGAGGGGTGGTGTGGGTGGTGGTGGTGGAGGGTGGTGTGGGTAGTGATGGTGGAGGGTGGTGTGGGTGGCGGTGGTAGAGGGGTGGTGTGGGTGGTGGTGGTGTAGGGTGGTGTGGGTGGTGGTGGTGGAGGGGTGGTGTGGGTGGTGGTGGAGGGTGGTGTGGGTGGCGGTGGTGAAAGGGTGGAGGGGTGGTGTGGGTGGTGGTGGTGGAGGGTGGTGTGGGTGGTGATGGTGGAGGGTGGTGTGGGTTGTGGTGGTGGAGGGTGGTGTGGGTGGTTGTGGTGGAGGGTGGTGTGGGTGGTGGTGGTGGAGGGGTGGTGTGGGTGGTGGTTGTGGAGGGTGGTGTGGGTGGTGGTGGTGGAGGGGTGGTGTGGGTGGTGGTGGTGGAGGGTGGTATGGGTGGTGGTGGTGGAGGGGTGGAGTGGGTGGTGGTGATGGAGGGTGGTGTGGGTGGTGATGGTACAGGATGGTGTGGGTGGTGGTGGTGGAGGGTGGTGTGGGTGGTGGTGGTGGAGGGTGGTGTGGGTGGTGGTTGTGGAGGGGTGGAGTGGTTGGTGGTGGTGGAGGGGTGGTGTGGGTGGTGATGGTGGAGGGGTGGTGTTGGTGGTGATGGTGGAGGGTGGTGTGGGTGGTGGTGGTGGAGGGTGGTGTGGGTGGTGGTGGTGGAGGTGGTGTGGGTGGTGATGGTGGAGGGTGGTGTGGGTGGTGATGGTAGAGGGGTGGAGTGGTTGGTGGTGGTGGAGGGGTGGTGTAGGTGACGATGGTGGAGGGTGGTGTGGGTGGTGGTGGTGGAGGGGTGGTGTGGGTGGTGGTGGTGGAGGGGTGGTGTGGGTGATGGTGGTGGAGGGTGGTGTGGGTGGTGGTGGTGGAGGGGTGGTGTGGGTGGTGGTGGTGGAGGGTGGTGTGGGTGGTGGTGGTGGAGGGGTGGTTTGGGTGTTGGTGGTGGAGGGTGGTGTGAGTGGTGGTGGTGGAGGGTGGTGTGGGTGGTGATGGTGTAGGGTGGTGTGGGTGGTGATGGTGGAGGGTGGTGTGGGTGGTGTTGGAGGGTGGTGTGGGTGGTGGTGGTGGAGGGGTGGTGTGGGTGGTGGTGGTGTAGGGTGGTGTGGGTGGTGATGGTAGAGGGTGGTGTGGGTGGTGGTGGTGGAGGGTGGTGTGGGTGGTGGTGGTGGAGGGTGGTGTGGGTGGTGGTGGTGGAGGGGTGGTGTGGGTGGTGGTGGAGGGTGGTGTGGGTGGCGGTGGTGAAGGGTGGAGGGGTGGTGTGGGTGGTGGTGGTGGAGGGTGGTGTGGGTAGTGATGGTGGAGGGTGGTGTGGGTGGCGGTGGTGGAGGGGTGGTGTGGGTGGTGGTGGTGTAGGGTGGTGTGGGTGGTGATGGTAGAGGGTGGTGTGGGTGGTGGTGGTGGAGGGTGGTGTGGGTGGTGGTGGTAGAGGGTGGTGTGGGTGGTGGTGGTGGAGGGGTGGTGTGGGTGGTGGTGGAGGGTGGTGTGGGTGGCGGTGGTGAAAGGGTGGAGGGGTGGTGTGGGTGGTGGTGGTGGAGGGTGGTGTGGGTGGTGATGGTGGAGGGTGGTGTGGGTTGTGGTGGTGGAGGGTGGTGTGGGTGGTGGTGGTGGAGGGTGGTGTGGGTGGTGGTGGTGGAGGGGTGGTGTGGGTGGTGGTTGTGGAGGGTAGTGTGGGTGGTGGTGGTGGAGGGGTGGTGTGGGTGGTGGTGGTGGAGGGTGGTATGGGTGGTGGTGGTGGAGGGGTGGAGTGGGTGGTGGTGATGGAGGGTGGTGTGGGTGGTGATGGTAGAGGATGGTGTGGGTGGTGGTGGTGGAGGGTGGTGTGGGTGGTGGTGGTGGAGGGTGGTGTGGGTGGTGGTTGTGGAGGGGTGGAGTGGTTGGTGGTGGTGGAGGGGTGGTGTGGGTGGTGATGGTGGAGGGGTGGTGTTGGTGGTGATGGTGGAGGGTGGTGTGGGTGGTGGTGGTGGAGGGTGGTGTGGGTGGTGGTGGTGGAGGTGGTGTGGGTGGTGATGGTGGAGGGTGGTGTGGGTGGTGATGGTAGAGGGGTGGAGTGGTTGGTGGTGGTGGAGGGGTGGTGTAGGTGACGATGGTGGAGGGTGGTGTGGGTGGTGGTGGTGGAGGGGTGGTGTGGGTGGTGGTGGTGGAGGGGTGGTGTGGGTGATGGTGGTGGAGGGTGGTGTGGGTGGTGGTGGTGGAGGGGTGGTGTGGGTGGTGGTGGTGGAGGGTGGTGTGGGTGGTGGTGGTGGAGGGGTGGTGTGGGTGTTGGTGGTGGAGGGTGGTGTGAGTGGTGGTGGTGGAGGGTGGTGTGGGTGGTGATGGTGTAGGGTGGTGTGGGTGGTGATGGTGGAGGGTGGTGTGGGTGGTGTTGGAGGGTGGTGTGGGTGGTGGTGGTGGAGGGGTGGTGTGGGTGGTGGTTGTGGAGGGTGGTGTGGGTGGTGGTGGTGGAGGGGTGGTGTGGGTGGTGGTGGTGGAGGGTGGTATGGGTGGTGGTGGTGGAGGGGTGGAGTGGGTGGTGGTGATGGAGGGTGGTGTGGGTGGTGATGGTAGAGGATGGTGTGGGTGGTGGTGGTGGAGGGTGGTGTGGGTGGTGGTGGTGGAGGGTGGTGTGGGTGGTGGTTGTGGAGGGGTGGAGTGGTTGGTGGTGGTGGAGGGGTGGTGTGGGTGGTGATGGTGGAGGGGTGGTGTTGGTGGTGATGGTGGAGGGTGGTGTGGGTGGTGGTGGTGGAGGGTGGTGTGGGTGGTGGTGGTGGAGGTGGTGTGGGTGGTGATGGTGGAGGGTGGTGTGGGTGGTGATGGTAGAGGGGTGGAGTGGTTGGTGGTGGTGGAGGGGTGGTGTAGGTGACGATGGTGGAGGGTGGTGTGGGTGGTGGTGGTGAAGGGGTGGTGTGGGTGGTGGTGGTGGAGGGGTGGTGTGGGTGATGGTGGTGGAGGGTGGTGTGGGTGGTGGTGGTGGAGGGGTGGTGTGGGTGGTGGTGGTGGAGGGTGGTGTGGGTGGTGGTGGTGGAGGGGTGGTGTGGGTGTTGGTGGTGGAGGGTGGTGTGAGTGGTGGTGGTGGAGGGTGGTGTGGGTGGTGATGGTGTAGGGTGGTGTGGGTGGTGATGGTGGAGGGTGGTGTGGGTGGTGTTGGAGGGTGGTGTGGGTGGTGGTGGTGGAGGGGTGGTGTGGGTGGTGGTGGTGTAGGGTGGTGTGGGTGGTGATGGTAGAGGGTGGTGTGGGTGGTGGTGGTGGAGGGTGGTGTGGGTGGTGGTGGTGGAGGGTGGTGTGGGTGGTGGTGGTGGAGGGGTGGTGTGGGTGGTGGTGGAGGGTGGTGTGGGTGGCGGTGGTGAAAGGGTGGAGGGGTGGTGTGGGTGGTGGTGGTGGAGGGTGGTGTGGGTAGTGATGGTGGAGGGTGGTGTGGGTGGCGGTGGGGGAGTGGTGGTGTGGGTGGTGGTGGTGTAGGGTGGTGTGGGTGGTGATGGTAGAGGGTGGTGTGGGTGGTGGTGGTGGAGGGTGGTGTGGGTGGTGGTGGTGGAGGGTGGTGTGGGTGGTGGTGGTGGAGGGGTGGTGTGGGTGGTGGTGGAGGGTGGTGTGGGTGGCGGTGGTGAAAGGGTGGAGGGGTGGTGTGGGTGGTGGTGGTGGAGGGTGGTGTGGGTGGTGATGGTGGAGGGTGGTGTGGGTTGTGGTGGTGGAGGGTGGTGTGGGTGGTGGTGGTGGAGGGTGGTGTGGGTGGTGGTGGTGGAGGGGTGGTGTGGGTGGTGGTTGTGGAGGGTGGTGTGGGTGGTGGTGGTGGAGGGGTGGTGTGGGTGGTGGTGGTGGAGGGTGGTATGGGTGGTGGTGGTGGAGGGGTGGAGTGGGTGGTGGTGATGGAGGGTGGTGTGGGTGGTGATGGTAGAGGATGGTGTGGGTGGTGGTGGTGGAGGGTGGTGTGGGTGGTGGTGGTGGAGGGTGGTGTGGGTGGTGGTTGTGGAGGGGTGGAGTGGTTGGTGGTGGTGGA
Organism: Procambarus clarkii; assembly: GCF_040958095.1. Taxonomy (NCBI): domain Eukaryota; kingdom Metazoa; phylum Arthropoda; class Malacostraca; order Decapoda; family Cambaridae; genus Procambarus; species Procambarus clarkii. The sequence continues at coordinate 29,326,719 of NC_091199.1, forward strand.
GGGGTGGTGTGGGTGGTGATGGTGGAGGGGTGGTGTTGGTGGTGATGGTGGAGGGTGGTGTGGGTGGTGGTGGTGGAGGGTGGTGTGGGTGGTGGTGGTGGAGGTGGTGTGGGTGGTGATGGTGGAGGGTGGTGTGGGTGGTGATGGTAGAGGGGTGGAGTGGTTGGTGGTGGTGGAGGGGTGGTGTAGGTGACGATGGTGGAGGGTGGTGTGGGTGGTGGTGGTGGAGGGGTGGTGTGGGTGGTGGTGGTGGAGGGGTGGTGTGGGTGATGGTGATGGAGGGTGGTGTGGGTGGTGGTGGTGGAGGGGTGGTGTGGGTGGTGGTGGTGGAGGGTGGTGTGGGTGGTGGTGGTGGAGGGGTGGTGTGGGTGTTGGTGGTGGAGGGTGGTGTGAGTGCTGGTGGTGGAGGGTGGTGTGGGTGGTGATGGTGTAGGGTGGTGTGGGTGGTGATGGTGGAGGGTGGTGTGGGTGGTGTTGGAGGGTGGTGTGGGTGGTGGTGGTGGAGGGGTGGTGTGGGTGGTGGTGGTGGAGGGTGGTGTGGGTGGTGGTGGTGGAGGGTGGTGTGGGTGGTGGTGGAGGGTGGTGTTGGTGGTGGTGGAGGGGTGGTGTTGGTAGTGGTGGTGGAGGGGTGGTGTGGGTGGTGGTGGTGGAGGGTGGTGTGGGTGGTGGTGGTGGAGGGTGGTGTGGGTGGTGATGGTGGAGGGTGGTGTGGGTGGTGATGGTGGAGGGTGGTGTGGGTGGTGGTGGTGGAGGGGTGGTGTGGGTGGTGGTGGTGGAGGGGTGGTGTGGGTGGTGGTGGTGGAGGGTGGTGTGGAAGGCGATGGTGGAGGGTGGTGTGGGTGCTGGTGGTGGAGGGTGGTGTGGGTGGTGATGGTGGAGGGGTGGTGTGGGTGGTGGTGGTGGAGGGTGGTGTGGGTGGTGATGGTGGAGGGTGGTGTGGGTGGTGGTGGTGGAGGGGTGGTGTGGGTGGTGGTGATGGAGGGGTGGTGTGGGTGGTGGTGGTGGAGGGTGGTGTGGGTGGTGATGGTGGAGGGTGGTGTGGGTGGTGATGGTGGAGGGTGGTGTGGGTGGTGGTGGAGGGGTGGTGTGGGTGGTGGTGGTGGAGGGTGGTGGTGGAGGGTGGTGTTGGTGGTGATGGTGGAGGTTGGTGTGGGTGGTGGTGGTGGAGGGTGGTGTGGGTGGTGGTGGTGGAGGGTGGTGTGGGTGGTGATGGTGGAGGGTGGTGGTGGAGGGTTGGTGTGGGTGGTGAAGGAGGTTGGTGTGGGTGGTGGTGGTGGAGGGTGGTGTGGGTGGTGGTGGTGGAGGGTGGTGTGGGTGGTGGTGGTGGAGGGTGGTGGTGGAGGGTGGTGGTGGAGGGTGGTGTGGGTGGTGGTGGTGGAGGGTGGTGTGGGTGGAGATGGTGGAGGGTGGTGTGGGTGGAGATGGTGGAGGGTGGTTTGAGTAACAACAGCAGCAACAGTATCAACATCAGTACCAGCAACAGTAACAACAGCAGCACCAGCAACAATAACAACTGCATCAACAGTAACAACAACAGCAACAAAAACAACAGCACCAAAAATAACAACAGCAGCAACAGTAACAACAGTAGCACCAGTAACAGTAACAAGAGCAGCACAAACATAAGTAACAACACTAGCAACAGTAACAACAACAGTAACAGTAACAACATCAGCAACAGTAGCAAAAGAAACAGTAATAACAGTAGCAAAAGTAACACCAGCAGCAGCAACAGTAACAACAGCAGCAGCAATAACAGTAAAAACAGCAGCAGCAACAGTAACAACAGCAGCAACAGTATCAACAGCAGTACCAGGAACAGTAACAACAGCAGCACCTGCAACAGTAACAACAGCAGCACCAGCAACAGTAACAACAGCATCAACAGTAACAACAGCAGCAACAAAAACAACAGCACCAAAAATAACAACAGCAGCAACAGTAACAACAGTAGCACCAGTAACAGTAACAAGAGCAGCACAAACATAAGTAACAACACTAGCAACAGTAACAACAACAGTAACAGTAACAACATCAGCAACAGTAGCAAAAGAAACAGTAATAACAGTAGCAAAAGTTACACCAGCAGCAGCAACAGTAACAACAGCAGCAGCAATAACAGTAAAAACAGCAGCAGCAACAGTAACAACAGCAGCAACAGTATCAACAGCAGTACCAGGAACAGTAACAACAGCAGCACCTGCAACAGTAACAACAGCAGCACCAGCAACAGTAACAACAGCATCAACAGTAACAATAGCAGCAACAGTAACAACAGCAGCAACAAAAACAACAACACCCAAAATAACAACAGCAGCAACAGTAACAACAGTAGCACCAGTAATAGTAACAACAGTAACAGTAACAACATCAGCAACAGTAACAGCAGCAGCAATAATAACTACAGCAGCAATAATAACAACAGCAGCAACAGTACAACATCAGCAACAATAACAACAGCGGAAACATTAACAATAGCAACAACAGTAACAGCAGAATCAACAATAACAAGAGCAGGAACAGTAACAACAGCAGCAACAATATCAACAGCAGCAACAATAACAACAGCAGCACCTCCAGCATTAACAACAGCAGCAGCAGTAACAACAGCATCACCAGTAATAACAGCAGTACCAGCAACAACAACAACAGTAGCAGCACCAGCAAGAAAAACAACAGCTGCAGCAGCAACAGTATCACCATCAGTAACAGTAACAACAGCAGCAGCAACAGTAACTACAACTGTAGCAACAGAAACAACGGCAGAAGCACCAACAACAGTAACCACAGCAGCAGAACCAAGAGTAACAACAGCAGCAACAGTAACAAAGCAACAACAGTAACAATAGCAGCACCAGCAACAGTATCAACAGCAGCACTAGCAACAGTAACAACAGCAGCAACACCAACAAAAGTAACATAAGCAGCACCACGAACAGTAACAACAGCAGCAGCAACAGCAACAAAAGCAGGACCACCAACAGTAACAACAGCAGCAACAATAACAACTGCACCAACAACAGAAACAACAGAAATACCAGCAACAGTAACAACAACAGTAACAACAACAGCACCACCAATAGCAAACAGAAAGAAAAACAACAGCAACAGTAACAACAGCAGGACCAGAAAAAGTAACAACAGTAGCACCAGCAACAGTAACAAAACAGCACCAGCAACAACAGCAGCACCAACAATAGTATCACCAGCAGCACCAGCAACAGTAACAACAACAGCACCACCAATAGCAAACAGAAAGAAAAACAACAGCAGCGGCACCAGCAACAGTAACACCAGCAGCGGCACCAGCAACAGTAACAACAGTAGCACCAAAACAGTATCAACAGCAGCACCACAAACAGTAACAACAGCAAAACCAGCAACAATAACAACAGAAGCAACAGTAACAACAGCACGAGAGTAACAGTAACAAAAACAGCAGTCCCTACAACCATAATAACAATAGCTCCACGAACAGTAACAACAGTACCAACAGTAACAACAGTAACAACAGCAGCACTAGCAATATTAACAACAGCAACACTAGCAACAGTAACAACACCAGCAACAGTAAAAACAACAGCAATAGTAAAAACAACAGCAACAGTAACAACAGCAGCAACAATAGCAACAACAGTGTCAGTAACAACTGTAAAAATAGCAGCAACAGTACCAACAGCAGCACCAACAACAGAACCAACTGCAGCACTAGCAACAGTAAAAACAGGAGCTCCAGCAACAGTAAAAAAAACAGCAAGAGTAACAACAGCAGCAACAGTATCAACATCAACAGTGACAATAGCAGCAACAGTAACAAAGCAACAACAGTAATAACAGCAGCAACAGCAACACTAGCAACAGTAACAGCAGCAGCTACACCAACAACAGTAACATAAGAAGCACCACCAACAGCAACAACAGCAACAAAAGCAGCACCACCAACAGTAGCAACAGTAACAACAGCAGTAACAGTAACAACAGGAGCACCACTAACAGTAACAACAGCAGCAAAAGTAACAACAGCACCAACAAAGGACACAACAGCAGCACCAACAACAGTAACAACAGAATCACCAGCAACAGTAACAATAGCAGCACCAGAAAGAGTAACAACAGCAGCACCAGCAACAGTAACAGAACAGCACCAGCAACAACAGCAGCACCAACAATAGTATAAACAGCAGCACCAGCAACAGTAACAACAACAGCACCACCAATAGCAAACAGAAAGAAAGAACAACAGCTGCAGCACCAGCAACAGTAATAACAGCAGCACCAAAACAGTATCAGCAGCAGCACCACAAACAGTAACAACAGCAGAACCACAGAAGTAACAACAGAAGCAACAGTAACAACAGCACGAGAGAAACAGTAAAAAAAACAGCAGTCCCAACAACTGTAGCAACAGCAGCTCCACGAACAGTAACAACAGTACCAACAGTAAGAACAGCAGCAACAGTAACAAAAGCAGCAACAGTAACAACAGCAGCTCCAGCAATATTAACAACAGCAACACTAGCAACAGTAACAACAGCAGTACAAACAACAATAACAACACCAACAACAGTAAAAACAACAGCAACAGTAAAAACAACAGCAACAGTATTAACAGCAGCAACAATAACAACAGTAACTACAGCAGCAACATTAATAACAGCAGCACCATCAACAGTAACACGACCAGCAACAATAACAACAATAGCAACAATAACAACAACACCAACAACACCAACAACAACAGAAACAACAGCTGCACCAGCAACCATAACAACAGTAGCAACAATAACAACAGCACGAACAACAACAGAAACAACAGCAGTGCCACCAACAGTAAAAGCAGCTGCACCAGCAACCATAACAACAGCAGCCCCCTTAGGAGTAACAACAGTAGCACCAGAAGAAGTACCAACAGCAGCACCAACAACAGCACCAACGGCAGCACCAGCAACAGTAACAACAGCAGGAACAGTAACAACAGCAGCAACAGTATCAACAGCAGCAGCTACAGTAACAACAGCAGAAGTAACAACTACAATCAAAACAGCAGCATCAGCAACAGTAAACACAGCAGCAACAGTAACAACAGCACCAGCACCAGCAACAGTAACAACAGCAGGACCAGAAAAAGTAACAACAGTAGCACCAGCAACAGTAACAAAACAGCACCAGCAACAACAGCAGCACCAACAATAGTATCAACAGCAGCACCAGCAACAGTAACAACAACAGCACCACCAATAGCAAACAGAAAGAAAAACAACAGCAGCGGCACCAGCAACAGTAACACCAGCAGCGGCACAAGCAACAGTAACAACAGTAGCACCAAAACAGTATCAACAGCAGCACCACAAACAGTAACAACAGCAAAACCAGCAACAATAACAACAGAAGCAACAGTAACAACAGCACGAGAGTAACAGTAACAAAAACAGCAGTCCCAACAACCGTAATAACAACAGCTCCACGAATAGTAACAACAGTACCAACAGTAACAACAGCAGCACTAGCAATATTAACAACAGCAACACTAGCAACAGTAACAACACCAGCAACAGTAAAAACAACAGCAATAGTAAAAACAACAGCAACAGTAACAACAGCAGCAACAATAGCAACAACAGTGTCAGTAACAACTGTAAAAATAGCAGCAACAGTACCAACAGCAGCACCAACAACAGAACCAACTGCAGCACTAGCAACAGTAAAAACAGGAGCTCCAGCAACAGTAAAAAAAACAGCAAGAGTAACAACAGCAGCAACAGTATCAACATCAACAGTGACAATAGCAGCAACAGTAATAACAGCAGCAACAACAACACTAGCAACAGTAACAGCAGCAGCTACACCAACAACAGTAACATAAGAAGCACCACCAACAGCAACAACAGCAACAAAAGCAGCACCACCAACAGTAGCAACAGTAACAACAGCAGTAACAGTAACAACAGGAGCACCACTAACAGTAACAACAGCAGCAAAAGTAACAACAGCACCAACAAAGGAAACAACAGCAGCACCAACAACAGTAACAACAGAATCACCAGCAACAGTAACAATAGCAGCACCAGAAAGAGTAACAACAGCAGCACCAGCAACAGTAACAGAACAGCACCAGCAACAACAGCAGCACCAACAATAGTATTAACAGCAGCACCAGCAACAGTAACAACAACAGCACCACCAATAGCAAACAGAAAGAAAGAACAACAGCTGCAGCACCAGCAACAGTAATAACAGCAGAACCACAGAAGTAACAACAGAAGGAACAGTAACAACAGCACGAGAGAAACAGTAAAAAAAACAGCAGTCCCAACAACTGTAGCAACAGCAGCTCCACGAACAGTAACAACAGTACCAACAGTAAGAACAGCAGCAACAGTAACAAAAGCAGCAACAGTAACAACAGCAGCTCCAGCAATATTAACAACAGCAACACTAGCAACAGTAACAACAGCAGTACAAACAACAATAACAACACCAACAACAGTAAAAACAACAGCAACAGTAAAAACAACAGCAACAGTATTAACAGCAGCAACAATAACAACAGTAACTACAGCAGCAACATTAATAACAGCAGCACCATCAACAGTAACACGACCAGCAACAATAACAACAATAGCAACAATAACAACAACACCAATAACAACAGAAACAACAGCTGCACCAGCAACCATAACAACAGTAGCAACAATAACAACAGCACGAACAACAACAGAAACAACAGCAGTGCCACCAACAGTAACAGCAGCTGCACCAGCAACCATAACAACAGCAGCCCCCTTAAGAGTAACAACAGTAGCACCAGAAGAAGTACCAACAGCAGCACCAACAACAGCACCAACTGCAGCACCAGCAACAGTAACAACAGCAGGAACAGTAACAACAGCAGCAACAGTATCAACAGCAGCAGCTACAGTAACAACAGCAGAAGTAACAACTACAATCAAAACAGCAGCATCAGCAACAGTAAACACAGCAGCAACAGTAACAACAGCACCAGCACCAGCAACAGTAACACCAGCAGCAACAGTAACAACAGCACCAGCTCCAGCAACAGTAACACCAGCAGCAACAGTAACAACAGCAGGGACAGTAACAACAGCAGAAGCAACAGTAACAACAGCAGCAGCATGAACAACAGTTTCACCACCAACAGGAACAACAGCAGCATTAATAACAACAACAGTGTCAGTAACAACAGCAGTACGACGAACAGTAACAACAACAGAAACAGTAACAACAGAACCACCAACAGTAGCAACAACAGAAACTACAGCAGCATCACCAACAGTAACAACAGCAACACCAGCAACAGTAACAACAGCAGCAACAGTAACAACAGCTGCACCAGAATGAGTAACAAAAGCAGCACCAGTAACAGAACCAACTGCATCACCAGCAACAGTAACAACAGGAGCTCCAGCAACAATAATAACAGCAGCACCAACAACAGAAAATACAGCAGCAACAGCAACAACAGCAGCAACAGCAACAACAGCAACAACAGTAAAAAGAGCAACAGTAACAATAGCAGCAACAGTAACAAAAGCAGCACCAACAACAGAACTAAATGCAGCACCTGCAACAGTAACAACAGGAGCTCCAGCAACAGTAAAAACAGCAGCAACAGTAACAACAGCAGCAACAGTAACAACAGCAGTAACAGTAACAACAGCAGCACCACTAATAGTAACAGCCGCAGCAACAGTAACAACTGCAGCAACCACAGAAACAACAACAGTAACAACAGAAACACCAGCAACAGTAACAACAGCAGCACCAGCAACAGTAACAAAACAGTACCAGCAACAACAGCAGCACCAACAATAGTATTAACAGCAGCACCAGCAACAGTAACAACAACAGCACCACCAATAGCAAACAGAAAGAAAAACCACAGCATTAGCACCAGCAACAGTAACAACAGCAGCAACAGTACCAACTGTACAAATAACAGCACCAGCAACAGTAACAACAGCAGCAACAAAACAGTATCAACAGCACACCACAATCAGTAACAACAGCAGAACGAGCAACAGTAACAACAGAAGCAACAGTAACATCAGTACTAACAGTAACAACAGCACGAGAGCAACAGTAACAAAAACAGAAGTCCCAACAACCGTAACAACAGCAGCTTCACGAACAGTACTAACAGTACCAACAGTAACAACAGCAGCAACAGTAACAACAGCAGCACAAGCAACAGTAACTACACCAGCAACAGTAAAAAATCAGCAACAGTAAAAACAACAGCAACAGTATCAACAGCAGCAATAATAACAACAGCAGCAACAATAACAACAGCAACAACAGTAACTTCAGCAGCAAAAGTAACAACAGCAGCAACAGTAATAACAGCAGCACCACCAAAAGTAACACGACCAGCAACAATAACAACAGCACCAAAAACAACAGAAAGAACAGTAGCGCCACCAACAGTAACAATATCTGCACCTGCAACAGTAACAACAGCAGCACCAGAAAAAGTACCAACAGCTGCTGTATTTGTTGTTACTGTTGTTGATGCTGCTTTTGTTACTGTTGCTTTTGCTGCTGTTGTTATTGTTGCTGCTTCTGTTACTGGTGCTGCTGTTGTTATTGATGGTGGTGCTACTGTTGTTCGTGCTGATGCTGTTGTTACTGTTGCTGCTAGTGTTACTGTTGCTGGTGCTGGTGGTGATGTTGTCACAAGAGCAGCAACAGTATCAACAACAGTAACAACAGCAGCAACAATATTAACAACAGCACCAGCAACAGTAACAACAGCAGCACCAAATGCAGCACCAGCAACAGAACCAACAGCAGAAACAGAAAGAACAGCAGCAGCCACAGTAAAAACAGCAACAAATGCAGCACCACCAGCAGTAACAACAGGAGCAACAGTAACAACAGCAGCAACAGTAACACCAAGAGAAACAGTAACAACAGCCGCAGCAGCAACAGTAACAACAGCAGCAACAGAAACAACTGCACCAACAGAAATAACAGCAGCAACAGAAACAACAGCAGCAACAGTAACAATAGCAGCAGCAACAGTAACAACAGTAGCAACAGTAACAACAGCAGCAATAGTAACAACAGCAGCAACAGAAACAACAGCATCAACAGTAACAACAGCAACAACAGTAACAACAGCAGCAACAGTAACAGCAGCAGCAACAGAAACAACAGCATTAACAGTAACAACAGCAACAACAGTAACAACAGCAGCAACAGCACCAGCAACAGTAACAACAGCAGCATCAGCAGTAACAACAGCAGCAGCAACAGTAACAACAGCAGCAGCAACAGTAACAACAGCAGCAGCAACAGTACCAACAGCACCACCAACAGTAAATACAGCAGCATCAGTAACAGTAGCAACAGTACCAACAGCAGCAACAGTACCAACAGCACCACTAACAGTAAATACAGCAGCATCAGTAAATGCAGCAACAGTACCAACAGCACCACCAACAGTAAACACAGCAGCAACAGTAACAACAGCAGCAACAGTAACAACATCAACAACAGTAACAACAGCAGCAACAGTAACAACACGAGCAGCAACAGTACCAACAGCACCACCAACAGTAAATACAGCAGCAACAGTAACAACAGCAGCAATAGTAACAACAGTAGCAACAGTAACAACAGCAGGAATAGTAACAACAGCAGCAACAGTAACAACAGCAGCAACAGTAACAAAACCAGCTACAGCAACAACAGCAGCATCAACAGTAACAACAGCAGCAACAGTAACAACAACAGCAGCAACTGTAACAACAGAAGCAACAGTATCAATAGCAGCAAAAGTAACAACATCAGCAACAGTAACAACAGTAGCAACAGTAACAACAGCAGCAGCAACAGTAACAGCAACAGTAACAACAGCAGCAGCAACAGTAATAGCAGCAGCAACAGTAACAACAGCAGCAACAGTAACAACAGTAGCAACAGTAACAACACCAGATACAGCAACAACAGCAGCACCAACAGTAACAACAGCAGCAACAGTAACAACAGTAGCAACAGTAACAACAGCAGCAACAGTAGCAACAGTAACAACAGCAGCAACAGTAGCAACAGTAACAACAGCAGCAACAATAACAACAGCAGCAGAAACAGTAACAACAGCAGCAACAGTAACAACAGCAGCAACAGTAGCAACAGTAACAAAAGCAGCAGCAACAATAATAACAGCAGCAGCAACAGTAACAACAGCAGCAACAGTAACAACAGCAGCAACAGTAACAACATCAGCAACAATAACAACAGCAGCAACAGTAACAACAGCAGCAGCAACAGTAACACCAGCAGCAACAGTAACAACAGCAGCAACAGTAACAACAGCAGCAACAGTAACAACAGCAGCAGCAACAGTAACACCAGCAGCAACAGTAACAACAGCAGCAACAGTAACAACAGCAGCAACAGTAACAACAGCAGCAGCAACAGTAACAACAGAGAGAAGGAGCAAGACTCACCCGGTACTCTCGTTGGCGACGCTAAAGGTGGACCAGAGCGCCCAGCGGGGTTCGATGGGCAATGACTTCCCTCCCGGTAGATTCTTATTGGTGGCGGCCAGACGCACTGTCTGAGGCGAGGGCTGCGTAAGCTGGTGCGCCGCCTCCGTCCCTGTCACAGATGGTAATATAGCCTTCCGTCCCTGTCGCAGATGGTAATATATCCCTCCGTCCCTGTCACAGATAGTAATATATCCCCCCGTCCCTGTCACAGATGGTAATATATCCCTCCGTCCCTGTCACAGATGGTAATATAGCCCTCCGTCCCTGTCGCAGATGGTAATATAGCCCTCCGTCCCTGTCACAGATAGTAATATATCCCTCCGTCCCTGTCACAGATGGCAATATAGCCCGCCGTCCCTGTCACAGATGGTAATATATCCCTCCGTCCCTGTCACAGATGGTAATATAGCCCGCCGTCCCTGTCACAGATAGTAATATAGTCCTCCGTCCCTGTCACAGATGGTAATATAACCCTCCGTTCCTGTCACAGATAGAAATATAATCCTCCGTCCCAGTCACAGATGGTAATGTAGGCCTCCGTCCCTGTCACAGATGGTAATATAGCCCTCCATCCCTGTTACAGATGGTAATATAGCCCGCCGTCCCTGTCGCAGATAGTAATATAGTCCTCCGTCCCTGTCACAGATGGTAAAAATGCTGACCGTTCCTGTCACAGATGGTAATATAGTCCTCCGTCCCTGACACAGATGGTAATATGGTCCTCCGTCCCTGTCACAGATTGTAATATAGCCCTCCGTCCATGTCACAGATTGTAAAATAGCCCTCCGTCCCTGACACAGAGGGTAATATAACCTTCCGTCCCCTGTCACAGATGGTAATATAGTCCTCCGTCCCTGTCACAGATGGTAATATAGTCCTCCTTCCCTGTCACAGATTTTAAAATAGCCCTCCGTCCCTGACACAGAGGGTAATATAGCTTTCCGTCCCTATCACAGAAGATAATATACCCTTCCGTCCCTGTCACAGATGGTAAAAATGCTGACCGTTCCTGTAACAGATGGTAATATAGTCCTCCGTCCCTGTCACAGATGGTAATATGGTCTTCCGTCCCTGTCACAGATGGTAATATAGTCCTCCATCCCTGTCACAGATTGTAATATAGCCCTCCGTCCCTGTCACAGAGGGTAATATAGCCCTCCGTCCCCTGTCACAGATGGTAATATAGTCCTCTCTCCCTGTCACAGATGGTAATATAGCCCTCCGTCCCTGTCACAGATGGTAATATAGTCCTCCGTCCCTGTCACAGATGGTGATATAGCCCTTCGTCCCTATCACAGATGGTAATATTGTCCTACTTCCCCATCACATATGGTAATATTGCCCTCTATCCCTATCACAGAGGGTAATATAGCGCTCCATTCCTGTCACAAAGGGTAATATAGTTGACTGTTCCTGTCACAGATGGTAATATAGTCCTCCGTCCCTGCTTGATGGGGTTCTGGGAGTTCTTCTACTCCCCAAGCCCGGCCCGAGGCTAGACTCGACTTGTGAGAGTTTGGTCCATCAGGCTGTTGCTTGGAGCGGCCAGCAGGGCCACATACCCACCACAGCCCGGCTGATCCGGAACTTCTCTTAGAAAACAGTCCAGTTTTCTCTTGAAGATGTCCACGGTGGTTCCGGCAATATTTCTTATAGTCGCTGGGAGGACGTTGAACAACCGCGGACCTCTGATGTGTATACAGTGCTCTCTGATTGTGCCTATGGCACCTCTGTTCTTCACTGGTTCAATCTTGCATTTTCTTTCTTATCGTTCACTCCAGTACGTTGTTATTTTACTGTGTAGATTTGGGACCTGGCCCTCCAGTATTTTCCATGTGTATATTATTTGGTATCTCTCTCGCCTCCTTTATAGAGAGTACATTTGGAGAGCTTTGAGACGATCCCAATAATTTAGGTGTTTTATCTCGTCTATACCTGCCGTATATGTTCTCTGTATTCCCTCTATTTCAGCAATCTCTCCTGCTCTGGAGGGGGAAGTGAGTACTGAGCAGTACTCGAGACACAACAACACAAGTGACTTGAGGAGTACAACCATTGTGATGGGATCCCTTGATTTGAAAGTTCTCGTAATCCATCCGATAATTTTTCTCGCTGACGCGATATTTGCTTGGTTATGCTCCCTAAACGTTAGATCGTCGGACATCGTTATTCCCAAATCCTTGATATGCTGTTTTTCTACTATGGGAAGATTCGATTGTGTTTTGTACCCTGTATTTTGTTTCAGATCCTCATTTTTGCCGTACCTGAATACCTGAAATTTATCACTGTTACACATCATGTTATTTTCTGCTGCCCAATCGAAAACTTTGTTGACATCTGCTCGTAGTTTTTCAATGTCTTCAGTAGAGGTAATTTTCATGCTGATTTTTGTGTCATCTGCAAAGGACGACACGAAGCTGTGACGTGTATTTTTGTCTATATCAGATATGAGAATAAGGAACAGTAGCGATGCAAGGACTGTACCTTGAGGTGCAGAGCTTTTAACATCGCTTGGTCTCGATTTTATCTGATTGACTGTTACTCTTTGTGTTGTGTTCGACAGGAAATTGAGTATCCAGCGTTCTACTTTTCCAGTTATTCCCATTGACCTCATTTTGTGAGCTATCACTCCATGGTAACATTTGTCGAACGCCTTTGCTAAGAGTGTGAATACATCTGCATTTTGCTTTTCTTCAAGGGCTTCTGTGATTTTGTCATAGTGGTTGAGTGACTGTGACAGACAGGATCTTCACGCTCTAAATCCATGTTGTCCTGGATTGTGCAATTCATTGTTTTCCATAAACTAGAAATTTGATTCCTAATCACTCTTTCAAACACTTTTATTATGTGTGATGTTAGTGCAACTGGCCTATATTTTTTGCCAAGGCTTTACTCCCCCCTTGTGCAACGGAGCTATATCTGCAGATTTAAGTGCTGCTGGTATCTCCCCTGTATCCAGGTTCTTTCTTCATATTACGCTGAGTGCTCTCGCTACTGGTACTTTACATTTCTTTATGAATATTGAATTCCATGAATCAGGCATAGGAGGTGAGTGCATAGGCATATTGTCAATTTCTCTTTCAAAGTCTTCCGAGTTTGTGGTAATATCCGTTATATTATCTGCTGCTTGAATGTCATTCATACAGAAGCTGTCTGGGTCATCAACTCTCATGTTGTTTATTGGTGTGCTATACGTAGCCTCATACTGGCTTCTTAGAATTTCACTAATCTCTTTGTTGTCCTCTGTGTACGTACCATCATTTGTAATTAACGGTCCAATACTGGTCGAGGTTTTGGATTTGGATTTTGCAAATGTGAAAAAAATATTTCTGATTTTTCCCTATCTCTAGTATAGTTTTCTGTTCCAATTCCATTTCCTCAGAATCATATGAACGCTTCAACGTTTGTTTTATTTCTTCGATCTCCCTGCTCAGGCTTATTTTCCTTGCTTGTGATAGTTGTGTCTGCCGAAGCATTTCCTTAATTTTTTTCCTTCTCCTGTACAGTCGTCTGCGTTCTCTTTCTAGAGTGGTCCTCTTTCTGCCTCTCCTCACAGGCACGTGCTTCAAGCAGACCTTGTAAGATTCAGCTGTCAGTTGAGCTATTCCCTGTGTGGGAGTTTTGTCGCTTAAGACCGTCTCCCATTGAATGGTTACAAGGTCTACAATTATTTTTTCCCAGTAAATCCTCTTATTGTTGAAATTCAATTGATTGAATATTCCTTCTCGCATGTTAGGTCTCTTAGACCTACTACCGTTATTTATGCTAGTTCGCACTTCCATGAGCTTGTGGTCTGAGTATGAAGTATCTGAGATTGTTATGTCTCTGATTAGTTCATCATTGTTTGTGAATAACAAGTCTAGTGTGCTTTCGGACCTAGTTGGTTCTGTAATCTGTTGATTGAGCGAGAATTTGTCACCGAATCGCAAAAGTTCTCTGACCTGTGGTTGGTTATTTCCCGGGTCATTCCCTGCTATGATATTTGTGTTTGCCATTCTCCATCTTAAACTTGGTAAATTGAAATCTCCAAGGAAGATAATATCTGGAGCTGGGTTTGCTAGGTTATCAAGTATGTTCTTTATTTCGTGCATCTGCTCTGTGAGTTCCTCAAACGTTGTATCTGGCGGTTTATATATTATAATTATAATTTGGTTTAGTTTCTCTACCTTAATTCCAAGTACCTCTACCACCTCATTAGTTGAGTTTAGTAGTTCTGTCACAGAAGGTAATATAGCCCTCGGTCCCTGTCACAGATGGTAATATAGCCCTCCTTCCCCATCACAAATGGTAATATAGCCCTCCGTCCCTATCACAGAGGGTAATATAGCGCTCCATTCCTGTCATAAAGGGTAATACAGCTTACCGTTACTGTCACAGATAGTAATATAGTCCTCCGTCCCTGTCACAGAGGGTAATAAAGTCCTCAGTACCTGTCACAGAGGGTAATATAGCCATCCGTCCCTGTCACAGAGGGAAATATAGCCCTCCATCAACTGTCACAGACGGTAATATAGACCTCCGTCCCTGTCACAGATGGTAATGTAGCCCTCCTTCCCTGTCACAGATGGTAATATAGCCCTCCGTCCATATCACAGAGGGTAATATAGCGCTCCATTCCTGTCATAAAGGGTAATACAGCTTACCGTTACTGTCACAGATAGTAATATAGTCCTCCGTCCCTGTCACAGAGGGTAATAAAGTCCTCAGTACCTGTCACAGAGGGTAATATAGCCATCCGTCCCTGTCACAGAAGGAAACATAGCCCTCCATCAACTATCACAGACGGTAATATAGCCCTCCGTCCCTGTCACAGATGGTAATGTAGCCCTCCTTCCCTGTCACAGATGGTAATATAGCCCTCCGTCCCTGTCACAGATGGTAATATAGAAACCTAAGTGAGGAGGCTGTTAGGGCACTTTACACTGCCTACGTGAGACCATTCTTAGAGTATGCCGCGCCATCATGGAGTCCCCACCTGGAGAAACACATAAGGAAACTGGAGAAGGTTCTGAGAATTGCGACGAGGCTTGTCCCAGAGTTATGAGGGATGGGATATGAAGAGCGTCTGCAGGAACTGAACCTTACGACTCTAAAGAAAAGAAGGGATTGAGGAGATATGATAGGGTCATATAAAATATTCAGGGGAATAGACAAAGTGTAAATAGATGAAATGTACACACGTAATAATAAAAGAACGAGGGGACATGGGTGGAACCTGGAAACCCAGATGAGTTACAGAGATGTTAGGAAGTTTTCTTTTAGCGTGAGAGTAGTGGAAAAATGGAGTGCACTTGGGGAACAGGTTGAGGAAGCAAACTCTATTCATACTTTTAAAATTAGGTACGATAGGAAAATGGGACAGGAGTCATTGCTGTAAACAACCGATGGCTGGAAAGGCGGGATCCAAGAGTCAATGCTCGATCCTGCAATAGGTGAGTACAGAGGGTAATATAGCACGCCGTCGCAGTAACAAATGGTAAAATAGCCCTCCGTCGCAGTAACAAATGGTAAAATAGCCCTCCGTCGCAGTAACAAATGGTAAAATAGCCTTCCGTCCCTATCACAGAGGATAATATAGCCTTCCGTCCCTGTCACAGATGGTAATAATGCTGACCGTTCCTGCCACAGATGGTAATATAGTCCTCCGTCCCTGTCACTGATTGTAATATAGCCCTCCATCCCTGTCACAGAGGGTAATATAGCCCTCCGTCCCCTGTCACAGATGGTAATATAGTCCTCCTTCCCTGTCACAGATGGTAATATAGTCCTCCATCCCTGTCACAGATGGTAATATAGCCCTTCGTCCCTATCACAGATGGTAATATAGTCCTCCATCCCTGTCACAGATGGTAATATAACCCTCCGTCTTTATCACAGAGGGTAATATAGCGCTCCATTCCTGTCACAAAGGGTAATATAGTTGACTGTTCCTGTCACAGGTGGTAGTATAGTCCTCCGTCCCTGCTTGATGGGGTTCTGGGAGTTCTTCTACTCCCCAAGCCCGGCCCGAGGCCAGACTCGACTTGTCAGAGTTTGGTCCATCAGGCTGTTGCTTGGAGCGGCCAGCAGGACCACATACCCACCACAGCCCGGCTGATCCGGAACTTCTCTTAGAAAACAGTCCAGTTTTAACTTGAAGATGTCCACAGTTGTTCCAGCAATATTTCTTATAGTCGCTGGGAGGACGTTGAACAACCGCGGACCTCTGATGTGTATACAGTGTTCTTTGATTGTGCCTATGGCACGTCTGCTCTTCACTGGTTCAATCTTGCATTTTCTTCCATATCGTTCACTCCAGTACGTTGTTATTTTACTGTGTAGATTTGGGACCTGGCCCTCCAGTATTTTCCATGTGTATATTATTTGGTATCTCTCTCGTCTCCTTTATAGAGAGTACATTTGGAGAGCTTTGAGACGATCCCAATAATTTAGGTGTTTTATCTCGTCTATGCGTGCCGTATATGTTCTCTGTATTCCATCTATTTCAGCAATCTCTCCTGCTCTGAAGGGGAAAGTGAGTGCTGAGCAGTACTCGAGACGGGACAACACAAGTGACTTGAAGAGTACAACCTTTGTGATGGGATCCCTGGATTTGAAAGTTCTCGTAATCCATCAGATAATTTTTCTGGCTGACGCGATATTTGCTTGGTTATGCTCCCTAAACGTTAGATCGTCGGACATCATTATTCCCAAATCCTTGACATGCTGTTTTTCTACTATGGGAAGATTCGATTGTGTTTTGTACCCTGTATTATGTTTCAGATCCTCATTTTTGCCGTACCTGAGTACCTGAAATTTATCACTGTTAAACATCATGTTATTTTCTGCTGCCCAATCGAAATTTTGTTGACATCTGCTCGTAGGTTTTCAATGTCTTCAGTAGAGGTAATTTTCATGCTGATTTTTGTGTCATCTGCAAAGGACGACACGAAGCTGTGACGTGTATTTTTGTCTATATCAGATATGAGAATAAGGAACAGTAGCGATGCAAGGACTGTACCTTGAGGTACAGAGCTTTTAACATCGCTTGGACTCGATTTTATCTGATTGACTGTTACTCTTTGTGTTGTGTTCGACAGGAAATTGAGTATCCAGCGTCCTACTTTTCCAGTTATTCCCATTGACCTCATTTTGTGAGCTATCACCCCATGGTAACATTTGTCGAACGCCTTTGGTAAGTCTGTGTATACAACATCTGCATTTTGCTTTTCTTCTAGGGCTTCTGTGATTTTGTCATAGTGGTTGAGTAACTGTGATTGACAGGATCTTCCCGTTCTAAATCCATGTTGTCCTGGATTGTGCAATTCATTGTTTTCCATAAAACTAGAAATTTGATTCCTAATCACTCTTTCAAACACTTTTATTATGTGTGTTGTTAGTGCAACTGGTCTATAATTTTTTGCCAAGGCTTTACTCCCCCCCCCCCTTGTGCAACGGAGCTATATCTGCAGATTTAAGTGCTGCTGGTATCTCCCCTGTATCCAGGCTCTTTCTCTATATTACGCTGAGTGCTCTCGCTACTGGTACTTTACATTTCTTTATGAATATTGAATTCCATGAATCAGGCATAGGAGGTGAGTGCATAGGCATTTTGTCAATTTCTCTTTCAAAGTCTTCCGAGTTTGTGGTAATATCCATTATATTATCTGCTGCTTGAATGTCATTCATAAAGAAGCTGTCTGGGTCATCATCTTTCATGTTGTTTATTGGTGTGCTAAACATAGCCTCATACTGGCTTCTTAGAATTTCACTAATCTCTTTGTTGTCCTCTGTGTACGTACCTTCATTTGTAATTAACGGTCCAATACTGGTCGAGGTTTTGAATTTGGATTTTGCGTATATGTGTTATGGACCCGAGCCCAGCGTCCGAGCACGGAGCTGTGACGACCACGCCATCTGTGGGTCAGCTCCCGAAACCCCCTCCAAATGGACGACGCCATCTCGTGACGACGAGATATACCGGCCACAGGGGCTGGTTTCCCGTCCTGATCAGCTCATAACATAGCCGCTGCTGACCTCTGGTGAGGTGACGCTTAGACAGCAATGCCATCTATGGAGTGGATAGGTGGCCGTTTGTGTCTAAGCCTGTAAGTGAGGTGCCCTAGATTGTAACTAGTACTGATGACGTGTCTGATTACAGAGTCGACCTGGGACTGCTGAATCGGACAGTGGATCAGTCTACCCAAGGCAGCCGTAGAACCTCCACACATTTGCTGCTGAAGCTGTGAGTCACCCCCCCGGATGAACACTGTTGTGTTAGCCATGCTGTGAGGTGGCAGAACCAGGGATTGTCGTACCCGGGGCTGACTGGTGGAGAAGACTAGCCACTGGGGTGTTGTGGTGAGGAGAGTGATCTGTGAAATCACACGAGGCTCCTGCCTAGGGCTCGCAACCCTAGTATCGGTCGTGGAGTGGCCTAACCAGCGGAACTGATTGGAACCTGCCAGCTACAGGCTGGATTTGTGGTTGTAGGCCTCCACGACGGTGCCCCCATTGGAACTGTGATTTGGCTGGCCAGGGTAGACTCGAGAGAATCAAAGGATTCATCGTAAAGCCACAAGAGGACCAAGGGCTAAGCATCGTTGAGCACAGTGGAACACTCTGCGTCTTCAGAGGAAGACCATATTGTATATTACAGTGTTTATACCCCCCCCCGTGTGATAATTTATATATTTATTTATTGGTGATGGTAATTATATATTTACGTTTAGTGCCTTTGTCTCCCTTCCCCTTTAATTTACTTGCGTTACGGAACGCACCCCTTGAAAGCCACTACTATCTTGGGGCCGGATACCCAAACTCTACTAACAACAGAGAAAGAACCCAGTTGCGACCCAATAGGGGCGTAATACTATGAAAAAATATTTCGGATTTTTCCTTATCTCTAGTATAGTTTTCGGTTCCAATTCCGTTTCCTCAGTCTCATATGATCGCTTCAACGTTTGTTCTATTTCTTTGATCTCCCTGCTTAGGCTTATTTTCCTTGCTTGTGATAGTTGTGTCTGCCGAAGCATTTCCGTTATTTTTTTCCTTCTCCTGTACAGTCGTCTGCGTTCTCTTTCTAGAGTGGTCCTCTTTCTGCCTCTCCTCATAGGCACGTGCTTCAATCAGACCTTGTAAGCTTCAGCTGTCAGTTGAGCTATTCCCTGTGTGGGAGTTTTGTCGCTTAAGACCGTCTCCCATTGAATGGTTGCAAGGACTACAATTATTTTTTCCCAGTCATTCCTCTTATTGTTGAAATTGAATTGATTGAATATTCCTTCTCGCTTGTTGGGTCTCTTAGACCTACTACCGTTATTTATGCTAGTTCGCACTTCAATGAGCTTATTTTCTGAGTATGAAGTATCTGAGATTGTTATGTCTCTGATTAGTTCATCATTGTTTGTGAATAACAAGTCTAGTGTGTTTTCGTTCCTAGTTGATTCTGAAATCTGTTGATTGAGCGAGTTTTATCACCGAATCTCAAAAGTTCTATGACCTGTGGTTGGTTATTTCCCGGGTCATTCCCTGCTAATGATATTTGTGTTTGCCATTCTCCATCTTAGACTCGGTAAATTGAAATCTCCAAGGCAGATAATATCTGGAGCTGGGTTTGCTAGGTTATCAAATATGTTCTCTATTTCGTGCATCTGCTCTGTGAATTCCTCAAACGTTGTATCTGGCGGTTTATATATTAGAATAATAATTAGGTTTAGTTTCTCTACCTTAATTCCTAGTACCTCTACCACGTCATTAGTTGAATTTAGTTGTTCTGTCACAGATAGTAATATAGCCCTCCGTCCCTGTCACAGATGGTAATATAGTCCTCCGTCCCTTTCATAGATGGTAATATAGCCCTCCGTCCCTGTCACAGGTGGTAATATAGTCCTTCGCCCCTGTCACAGATAGTAATATAGTCCTCTGTCCCTTTAACAGACTAATATAGTCCTCCGTCACTGTCACAGAGGGTAATATAATCATCCGTTCCTGTCACAGATGGTAATATAGCCCTCCTTCCCCATCACAAATGGTAATATAGCCTCCGTCCTTATCACAGAGGGTAATATAGCGCTCCGTTCCTGTCACAAAGGGTAATATAGCTGACCGTTGCTGTCACAGATGAAAATATAGTCCTCCGTCACTGTCACAGAAGGTAATATAGTCCTCCGTACCTGTCACAGAGGGTAATATAGCCCTCCGTATCTGTCAGAGGGAAATATAGCCCTCCATCAACTGTCACAGGCGGTAATATATCCCTCCGTCCCTGTCACAGATGGTAATATAGCCCTCTGTCCCTGTCACTGATGGTAATATAGCCCTTCGTCCCAGTCACAGATGGTTAAATAAACCTCCGTGCCTGTCACAAAGGGTAATATAGCCCTCCGTCCCTGTCACAGACGGTAATATAGTTCTCCGTCCGTGTCACAGATGGTAATATAGCCCTCCGCCTCTGTCACAGATGGTAATATAATCCTCTGTCCTTTTCATAGATGGTAATATACCCCTCCGTCTCTATCACAGGTGGTAATATAGCCCTCCGTCCCTGTCACAGGTGGTAATATAGCCCTCCGTTCCCGTCACAGACGGTATTATATGCATCCGTCCCTGTCACAGATAGTAATATAGCTCTCCGTCCCGGTCACAGATGATAATATAGCCCTTCTTCCCCATTACAAATGTTAATATAGCCATCCGTCCCTGTCACAGATGGTAATATAGTCCTCCGTCCCTGTCACATGTGTTAATATAGCCCACCGTCCCTGTCACAGATGGTAATATAGACCTCCGTCTCTTTCACAGATGGTAATATAGCTCTCTGTCCCTGTAACAGATGGTAATATAGCCCTCCGTCCCTGTCAGATGGTAATATAGCCTTCCATCATTGTCACAGATGGTAATATAGCCCTTCGACCCTTTCACAGATGGTAATATAGTCTTCCGTCCCTGTCACAGATCGTAATATAGTCCACCGTCCCTGTCACAGATGGTAATATAGCCCTCCGTCTCTGTAACAGAGTGTAATATAGTCCACCGTCCCAGTCACAGATGGTAATATATACCTCCGTCCCTGGCACAGAGGGTAATATAGGCCTCCGTTCCCATCACAAATGGAAATATAGCCTTTCGTCTCTATCACAGATGGTAATATAATCCTCTGTCCTTTTCATAGATGGTAATATAGCCATTTGGCCTTGTCACAGAGGGTAATATAACTCAGCGTCCCTGTCACATGGGGTAATATAGCTCTCCGTCCCTGTCACAGAAGGTAATATAGCTCTCCGTCCCAGTCACAGATGGTAATATATTCATCCGTCCCCATCACAGATGGTAATATAGCCCTCAGTCCTTGTCAGAGATGGTAATATAGCCCACCGTTCCTGTCACAGAAGGTAATATAGTCCTCCGTCCCTGTCAAAGATGGTAATATAGCCCTCCGTCCCTGTCACAGATGGTAATATAGCCCTGCGTCCCAGTCACAGAGGGTAATATAGCCCTCCGCCCCTGTCACTGACGGTAATATAGCCCTCCGTCCCTGTAACAGACGGTAATATAGCCCACCGTCCCCGTCACAGAAGGTAATATAGCCCTCCGTTACTATCACATATGGTAATATAGCCCTCCTTCCCTATCACAGAAAGTTATATATCGATCCGTCTCTGTCACAAAGGGTAATATAGCTGATCATTCCTGTCACAGATGGAAATATAGTCTTCAGTCCTTGTCACAAAGGGTAATATAACCCTCCGTCCCTGTCACAGATGGTAATATATCTCTCCGTTCCTGTCACAGATGGTAATATAACCCTCCTTCCCTGTCACAGATGGTAATATAGCCATCCGTCCATGTCACAGAGGACAATATAGCTCGCCGTACCTGTCACATAGGATAATATAGCCCTCCGTCCCTGTCACAGATGGTATAATAGCCCTCCTTCCCTGTCACAGAGGGTAATATAGCTCTCCGTCCCTGTCAAAGATGGTAATATAGCCCTACGTCCCTGTCACAGATATTAATATAGCCCTCCGTCCCAGTCACAGAAGGTAATATAGCCCTAAGTCGCTGTAACTGACGGTAATATTGCCCTCCGTCCCTGTCACAGACAGTAATATAGCCCTAAGTCTCTGTCACAGATGGTAATACTGTCCTCCGTCCCGGTCACAGATGGTAATATAACCCTCCGTCCCTGTCACAGACGGTAATATAGCCCTTCGTCTGTCACAGACGGTAATATAATCATCCATCCCAGTCACAGATGGTAATATATAACTCCGTCCCTGTCACAGGGTAATATAGTCCTCCGTCCTTGTCACAGATGGTAATATAGCCCTTTGTCCCTGTCACAGAGGGTAATATAGCTCAGCGCCCCTGTCACATAGGGTAATATAGCCCGCCGTCCCTGTCACAGAAGGTAATATAGCTCTCCGTACCTGTCACAGATGGTAATTTAGTCATCAGTCCTCATAACAGATGGTAATATAGCCCTCCGTCCTTGTCAGAGATGGTAATATAGCCCTCCGTCTTTGTCAGAGATGGTAATATAGCCATCCGTCCCTGTCACAGATCGTAATATAGCCCTGCGTCCCTGTCACAGATGGTAATATAGCACTTCTTCACCATCACAAATGTTAATATTGCGCTCCGTCCCTTTCATTGAAGGTAATATTGCCCTCTGTCCCTGTCATAGAGAGTAATATAGTCCTCCGTCCCTGTCACAGAGAGTAATATAGTCCTCCGTCTCTGTCACAGATGGTAATATAGACCTTTGTCCCTGTCACAGAGAGTAATATTGCTCTACGTCCCTGTCACATAGGGTAATATAGCCCTCCGTCCCTGTCACAGAGGGTAATATAGCACTCCGTCCCTGTCACAGGTGGTAATATAGTCCTCCATCCCTTTCAAAGATGGTAATATAGCCCTGCGTCCCTGTCACAGATATTATTTATAGCCCTCCGTCTCAGTCACAGAAGGTAATATAGCCCTCCGAGTCTGTCACTGAAGGTAATATAGCACTCAGTCCCTGTGACAGACGGTAATATAGCCCTCCGTCCCTGTCACAGACGGTAATATAGCCCTCTGTCCCTATCAAAGGAAGGTAATATAGCCCTCCGTCAAAGTCACAGACGGTAATATAGCCCACCGTCCTTGACACAGAAGGTAATATAGCCCTCCATCCCCGTATCAGACGGTAATATAGCCCTCTGTCCCTGTCACAGATGGTAATATAGTCCTCCGTCCATGTCACAGATGGTAATATAGTACTCTGTCCCTGTCACAGAGGGTAATATAACCCTCTGTCCCTGTCACAGATGGTGATATAGCCCTTTGTCCCTGTCACAGATGGTAATATAGCTCACCGTCCCTGTCACATAGGTTAATATAGCCCTCCGCCCCTGTCACAGACGGTAGTATAGCCCTCCGTCCCCGTCACAGAGGGTAATATACCCCTCCGTTACCATCACAGATGGTAATAAGGCCCTCCTTCCCTATCACCGCAGGTAATATAGCGATCCGTCCCTGTCACAAAGGATAATATAGCTGAACATTCCTGTCACAGATGGTAATATAGTCCTCCGTCCTCATCACAGAGGGTAATATAACCCTCCGTCCCTGTCACAGATGGTAATATATCCTTTCGTTCCTGTCACAGATGGTAATATAGCCCTCCTTCCCTGTCACAGATGGTAATATAGCCCTCCGTCTATGTCACAGAGTATAATATAGCTCTCAGTCCCTGTCACATAGGGTAATATAGCCATCCGTCCCTGTCTCAGATGGTAATATAGCCCTCCGTTCCCTGTCACAGATGGTAATATAGCCCCTCTTCCCCATTACAAATATTAATATTGCCCTCCGTCCCTGTCACAGAGAGTAATATAGCTCTCCGTCCCTGTCACAGAGGGTAATATAGCTCTCCGTCCCTGTCACAGATAGTAATATAGTCCTCCGTCCCTGTCAAAGATGGTAATATAGCCCTCGGTCCCTGTCACAGATATTAATATAACCTTCCGTCCCAGTCACAGAAGGTAATATACCCCTCCGTCGCTGTCACTGACGGTAATGTAGCCCTCCGTCCCTGTAACAGATGGTAATATAATCCTCCGTCCCTATCAAAGATGGTAATATAGCCCTCGGTCCCTGTCACATATATTAATATAGCCCTCAGTCCCTGTCACAGACGGAAATATAACCCTGCGTCCCTGTCACAGATGGTAATATAGTTCTCCGTCCTTGTCACAGAGGGTAATATAACGCTCCTTCCGTGTCACAGATGGTAATATAGCTGTCTGTCCCTGTCACAGATGGTAATATAGCACTCCGTCCATGTCACAGATGGTAATATAGCCCTCCGTTTCTTTCAAAGACGATTTTATAGCCATCCGACCCTGTCACAGATGGTAATATAGCCATCCCTTCCCTGTCGCAGATGGTAATATAGCCCTTCTTCGCCATCACAAATGTTAATATTGCGCTCCGTCCCTTTCATTGAAGGTAATATTACCCTCCGTCCCCGTCACAGAGAGTAATATAGTCCTCCGTCCCTGTCACAGAGAGTAATATAGTCCTCCGTCTCTGTCATAGATGGTAATATAGCCCTTTGTCCGTCACACAGAGTAATATAGTTCTACGTCCATGTCACATAGGGTAATATAGCCCTCCGTCCCTGTCACAGAGGGTAATATAGCACTCCGTCCCTGTCACAGATGGTAATATAGTCCTCCGTCTCTTTTAAAGATGGTAATATAGCCCTCCGTCCCTGTCACAGAGGGTAATATAGCACTCCGTCCCTGTCACAGATGGTAATATAGCCCTCCGTCCCTGTCACAGATATTAATATAGCCTTCCGTCTCAGTCACAGAAGGTAATATAGCCCTCCAGGTCTGTCACTGAAGGTAATATAGCCCTCAGTCCCTGTGACAGACGGTAATATAGCCTTCCGCCCCTGTCACAGACGGTAATATAGCCCTCTGTCCCTATGAAAGGAAGGTAATATAGCCCTCCGTCAAAGTCACAGACGGTAATATAGCCCACCGTCCTTGTCACAGAAGGTAATATAGCCCTCCATCCCTGTCACAGATGGTAATATAGTCCTACGTCCATGTCACAGATGGTAATATAGTCCTCTGTCCCTCTCACAGAGGGTAATATAACCCTCCGTCCCTGTCACAGATGGTGATATAGCCCTTTGTCCCTGTCACAGATGGTAATATAGCTCACCGTCCCTGTCACATAGGGTAATATAGCCCTCCGTCCCTGTCACAGAAGGTAATATATCTTTCCGTCCCCGTCACAAATGGTAACATAGTCATCCGTCCCCATCACAGATGGTAATATAGCCCTCCGTCCTTGTCAGAGATGGTAATATAGCCCTCCGTCCCTGTCACAGAAGGTAATTTAGCCCTGCATCCCAGTCACAGAGGGTAACATAGCCCTCCGTCCCTGTCACTGACGGTAATATAGCCCTCCGCCCCTGTCACAGACGGTAGTATAGCCCTCCGTCCCCGTCACAGAGGGTAATATAGCCCTCCTTCCCTATCACAGCTAGTAATATAGCGATCCGTTCCTGCCACAAAGGGTAATATAGCTGAACATTCCTGTCACAGATGGAAATATAGCCCTCCGTCCTCATCACAAAGGGTATTATAACCCTCTGTCCCTGTTACAGATGGTAATATATCCTTTCGTTCCTGTCACAGATGGTAATATAGCCCTCCTTCCTTGTCACAGATGGTAATATAGCCCTCCGTCCATGTCACAGAGGATAATATAGCTCACCGTCCCTGTCACATAGGGTAATATAGCCCTCCGTCCCTGTCTCAGATGGTAATATAGCCCTCCGTTCCCTGTCACAGATGGTAATATAGCCCTTCTTCCCCATCACAAATGTTAATATTGCCCTCCGTCCCTTTCATAGAAGGAAATATTGCCCTCCGTCCCTGTCACAGATGGTAATATAGCCCTTTGTCTCTGTCACAGAGGGTAATATAGCTCTACGTCCCTGTCACATAGGGTAATATAGCCCTCCGTCCCTGTCACAGATGGTAATATAGTCCTCCGTCCCTGTCAAAGATGGTAATATAGCCCTCGGTCCCTGTCGCAGATATTAATATAGCCCGCAGTCCCTGTCACAGAAGGTAATTTAGCCCTGCATCCCAGTCACAGAGGGTAACATAGCCCTCCGTCCCTGTCACTGAGGGTAATATAGCCCTCCGCCCCTGTCACAGACGGTAGTATAGCCCTCCGTCCCCGTCACAGAGGGTAATATAGCCCTCCGTTACCATCACAGATGGTAATATAGCCCTCCTTCCCTATCACAGCTAGTAATATAGAGATCCGTCCCTGCCACAAAGGGTAATATAGCTGAACATTCCTGTCACAGATGGAAGTATAGCCCTCCGTCCTCATCACAAAGGGTATTATAACCCTCTGTCCCTGTTACAGATGGTAATATATCCTTTCGTTCCTGTCACAGATGGTAATATAGCCCTCCTTCCTTGTCACAGATGGTAATATAGCCCTCCGTCCATGTCACAGAGGATAATATAGCTCACCGTCCCTGTCACATAGGGTAATATAGCCCTCCGTCCCTGTCTCAGATGGTAATATAGCCCTCCGTTCCCTGTCACAGATGGTAATATAGCCCTTCTTCCCCATCACAAATGTTAATATTGCCCTCCGTCCCTTTCATAGAAGGAAATATTGCCCTCCGTCCCTGTCACAGAGAGTAATATAGTCCTCCGTCCCTGTCACAGATGGTAATATAGCCCTTTGTCTCTGTCACAGAGGGTAATATAGCTCTACGTCCCTGTCACATAGGGTAATATAGCCCTCCGTCCCTGTCACAGATGGTAATATAGTCCTCCGTCCCTGTCAAAGATGGTAATATAGCCCTCGGTCCCTGTCGCAGATATTAATATAGCCCGCAGTCCCTGTCACAGACGGAAATATAACCCTCCATCTCTGTAACAGTCGGTAATATAGCCCTGCGTCCCTGTCACAGATGGTAATATAGTCCTCCGTCCCTGTCACAGAGGGTAATATAACGCTCCGCCCTGTCACAGATGGTAATATAGCCGTCTGTCCCTGTCACAGCTGGTAATATAGCCTTCCTTCCGTGTCACAGATTGTAATATAGCCCTCTGTTCCTGTCACAGAGGTAATATAGCACTCCATCCATTTCACAGATGGTAATATATTCCTCCGTCCCTGTCACAGAGGGTAATATAACCCTCCGTCCCTCTCACAGATGGTAAAATACCCCTCCGCCCCTGTCACAGATGGTAATATAGTCCTCCGTCCCTGTCACATGTGGTAATATAGTCCACCGTTCCTGTCAAAGGTGGTAATATAGGCCACCGTCCTTCTTGAGGTTATCTTGAGATGATTTCGGGGCTTTTTTGTGTTCCCGCCGCCCGGTCCTCGACCAGACCTCCACCCACAGGAAGCAACCCGTGACAGCTGACTAACACCCAGGTACCTATTTTACTGCTAGGTAACAGGGGCATAGGGTGAAAGAAACTCTGCCCATTGTTTCTCGCCAGCGCCTGGGATCGAACCCAGGACCACAGGATCACAAGTCCAGCGTGCTGTCCGTTAGGCCGACAGTTCTTGTCACAGAGGTTAAATATAGTTCTCCGTCCCTGTCAAAGATGGCAATATAGTACTCCATCCCTGTCACACATGGTAATATAGTCCACCGTCCCTGTCACATAGGGTAATATAGCTCTCAGTCCCTGTCACATAGGGTAATATAGCACTCAGTCCTTGTCACATATGGTAATAAAGCCCTCCTTCCCCACCACAGATGGTAATATAGCCCACCGTTCCAGTCACAGACGGTATTATAGCACTCCGTCAATTTCAGAGATGGTAATATAACACTCCTTCCCTGTCACAGATGGTAATAAAGCCCTCCGTTCCTGTCACAGACGGTAATATAGCACTCCGTCCCTGTCACAGATGGTAATAAAGCCCTCCGTTCCTGTCACAGACGGTAATATAGCACTCCGTCCCTGTCACAGATGGTAATAAAGCCCTCCGTTCCTGTCACAGACGGTAATATAGCACTCCTTCCCTGTCACAGATGGTAATAAAGCCCTCCGTTCCTGTCACAGACGGTAATATAGCACTCCGTCCCTTTCATAGAATGTAATATTGCCCTCCGTCAAAATCACAGATGGTAATGTAGCCTTCCGTGCCTGTCAAAGAGGGTAATACAGTCCTCCGTCCCTGTCACAGAGGGTAATATAGTCCTCCGACCTTGTCACAGATGGTAATATAGCTATTTGTCCTTGTCACAGAAGTTAATATAACTCAGCGTCCCGGTCACATGGGGTAATATAGCTCTCCGTCCCTGTCACAGAAGGTAATATAGCTCTCCGTCCCTGCCACAGATGGTAATATAGCCCTCCGTCCTTGTCAGAGATGGTAATATAGCCCTCCGTTCCTGTCACAGACGGTAATATAGCCCTCCGTCCCTGTCACAGATGGTAATATAGCCCAGCGTCCCAGTCACAGAGGGCAATATAGCCCTCCGCCCCTGTCACTGACGGTAATATAGCCCTCCGTCCCTGTCACAGACGGTAATATAGCCCTCCGTCCCCGTCACAGAAGGTAATAAAGCCCTCCGTTTCTATCACAGATGGTAATATAGCCCTCCTTCCTTATCACAGAAAGTAATATAGCGATCCGTCTCTGTCACAAAGGGTAATATAGCTGATCATTCCTGTCACGGATGGAAATATAGTCCTCAGTCCTTGTCACAAAGGGTAATATAACCCTCCGTCCCAGTCACAGATGGTAATATATCCCTCCGTTCCTGTCACAGATGGTAATATAACCCTCCTTCCCTGTCACAGATGGTAATATTGTCATCCGTCCATGTCACAGAGGACAATATAGCTCGCCGTACCTGTCACATAGGATAATATAGCCCTTCTTCCCCATCACAAATCTTAATATTGCCCTCCGTCCCTGTCACAGAGGGTAATATAGCTCTCCGTCCCAGTCACAGATGGTAATATAGTCCTCCGTCCCTGTCAAAGATGGTAATATAGCCCTACGTCCCTGTCACAGATATTAATATAGCCCTCCGTCCCAGTCACAGAAGGTAATATAGGCCTAAGTCGCTGTAACTGACGGTAATATTGCCCTCCGTCCATGTCACAGATAGTAATATAGCCCTAAGTCTCTGCCACAGATAGTAATATAGTCCTCCGTCACTATCACAGATGGTAATATAATCCTCCGTCCCTGTCACAGATGGTAATATAGCTCTCCATCCCCATCACAAATGTAAATATAGCCCTCCGTCCCTGTCATAGATGGTAATACAGTCCACTGTCCCTGTCACAGATGGTAATATAGCCCTCCATCTCTGTCACAGAGGGTAATATAGCCCTCCGTCCCTGTCACAGATGGTAATACAGTCCTCCGTCCCGGTCACAGATGGTAATATAGCCCTCCATCCCTGTCACAGATTGTAATATAACCCTCCGTCCCTGTCACAGACGGTAATATAGCCCTTCGTCTGTCACAGACGGTAATATAATCATCCATCCCTGTCACAGATGGTAATATAGCCCTCCGTCCCGGTCACAGATGGTAATATAGCCCTCCATCCTTGTCACAGATGGTAATATAGCCCTCCATCCCAGTCACAGATGGTAATATATAACTCCGTCCCCGTCACAAAGGCTAATATAGGCCTCCGTTCCCATCACAGATGGAAATATAGCCCTCCGTCCCTATCACAGATGGTAATATAGCCCTCCATCCTTGTCACAGAGGGTAATATAAACTTCCGTCCCTGTCACAGATGGCAATATATCCCTCCGTCCTTGTAATAGAATATAATATAGCTCTCAATCCCTGTCACAGAGGGTAATATAGCCCTCCATTCCCTGTCACAGACGGTAATATAGCCCTCCGTTCCCTGTCACAGATGGTGAAATAACCCTACGTCACTGTCACAGACAGTAATATAGCCCTACGTCCCTGTCACAGAAGGTAATATAGCCGTCAGTGCCTGTCAAAAACGGTAATATAGCCCTCCGTCCCTGTCACAGATGTTAATATAGTCATCCGTCCCTGTCACAGAGGGTAATATAGCCCTCCGTCCACATCACAGATGGTAAGATAGCCCTCCGTCCCTGTCACAGAAGGTAATATATCCCTCCGTCTCCATCTCAGATGGTAATATAGTCCCCCGTCCCTGTCACAGATGGTAATATAGCCCTCCGTCCCTGTCACAGAAGGTAATATAGTCCTCCGTCCCTGTCAAAGATGGTAATATAGCCCTCCTTCCCTGTCACAGATGGTAATATAGCCCTGCGTCCCAGTCACAGAGGGTAATATAGCTCTTTGTCTCTGTCACTGACGGTAATATAGCGATCCGTTCCTGTCACAAAGGTAATATAGCTGATCATTCCTGTCACAGATGTTAATATAGTCCTCCGTCCTTGTCGCAGAGGGTAATGTAACCCTCCGTCCCTGTCACAGATGGTAATATATCCCTCCGTCTCTGTCACAGATGGTAATATAGCCCCCGTCCATCTTACAGATTTTAATATAGTCCACCGGCCCTGTCACAGATGGTAATATAGTCCTCCGTCCCTGTTACAGATGGTAATATAGTCCTCCGTCCCTGTTACAGATGGTAATATAGTCCACCATCCCTGTCACAGATGGTAATATAGTCCACCGTCCCTGTCACAGATGGTAATATAGCTCTCCGTCCGTCACAGATGGTAATATAGTCCTCCGAGCCTGTTACAGATGGTAATATAGCCCTCCGTCCATGTCACAAATGGTAATATAGCCCTCCGTCTCTGTCACAGACGATAATATAGCCCTCCGTCCCTGTCACAGAGGGTAATATAACCCTTTATCCCCTTCACAGATGGTAATATAGCCCTCCGTCCCTTTCACAGAAGATAATATAGCACTCTGTCCATGTCACATAGGGTAATATAGCTGACCGTTCCTGTCACAGATGATAATATAGTCCTCCGTCCTTGTCACAGATGATAATATAACCCTCCGTCCATGTCACAGATTCTAATGTAGCCGTACGTCCCTGTCACAGTTGGTAATATAGCCCTCCATCCCTGTCACAGATGGTAATATAGCCCTCCGTTCCTGTCACACACGGTATTATAGCTATCCGTCCCTGTCACAGATGGTAATATATTCCTCCGTCCCTGAAACAGATGGCAATATAGCCCTCCGTCCCTGTCACAGATGGTAATATAGCCCTTCTTCCCCATCACAAATGTTAATATAGACCTCCGTCCCTTTCACAGAAGGTGATATAGTCTACCCTCCCTGCACAGAAAATAATATTGTCCTCCGTCCCTGTCACAGATGGTAAGAAAGATCTCCATCCATGTCAGAGATAGTAATATAGCCCTTCGTTCCTGTCACAGATGGTAATATAGCCCTCCGTAGCCGTCACAGAGGGGAATATAGCGTTCTTACCCTGTCACATAGGGTAATATAGCTCACTGTCCCTGTCACAGAGGGTAATATAGTCCTCCGTCCTTGTCAGAGATAGTAATATAGCCCTCCGTCCCTGCCGCAGATGGTAATATAGGACTCCCTCACTGTCACAGGTTGCAATATTGGCCTCCTTCTCTGTCACTGGTTGTAATATAGCCCTCTGTTCCTGTCACAGATGGTAATATAGCCCACCCTCCCTGTCACAGGTTGTAATATAGCCTTCCGTTCCTGTCACAGATGGTAATGTAGACCTCTGTGTCTGTCACAGAGGGTAATATAGCCCTCCATCCCTGTCACAGACGGTAATACAGCCCTCCGTCCCAGTCACTGAGGGTAATATAGCCCTCCGTCCCTGTCACAGAGTAATATGCACTCCTTCCTTGTCACAGAGGGTAATATAGCCCTCCGTCCCTGTCACAGAGTAATATTTCACTCCTTCCTTGTCACAGAGGGTAATATAGTCCTCCGTCTCTTTCACAGATGGTAATTTAACCCTGTTTCCTTATCACAGAGAGAAATATAGCCCTCAGTCCCTGTCACAGATTGTAATTTAGCCCTTGTTCCCCATCACAAAAGGTAATATAGCTCTCCGTCCCTGTCACAGAGGGTACTATAGCCCTCCATCTCTGTCATAGAGGGTAATATAGCGCTCCGTTCTGTCACCTAGGGTAATATAGTCCTCCATCCCTGTCACAGACAGCAATATAATCTTCCGTCCCTGTCGCAGACGGTAATATAGTCTTCCGTCCCATCACAGAAGGTAATATAGCTCACCTTCCCAGGAGCAGATTGTAATATAGCCCTCCGTCCCTTTCATGGAAGGTAATATAGCCCTCCATCAATGTCACAGACGTAATATAGCCCTCCGTCCTTTTCATAGAAGGTAATATAGCCCTCCGTCCCTTTCTTAGAAGGTAATATAGCCTTCCGTCCCTGTCACAGAGGGCAATATAACCCTCCGTCTCTGTCACAGAGGGTAATATAGTCCTCCGTAGTTGTAGGGATGACCCCGTAAACACTATATTTTGTCGCGGGAAATATCGTGTTTATGGCACAGGGTTTACAGGTAAATTTAGAAATATCGTGTTTGTGTCAGAGCATTTCCAGGGAAACTCTATGGGTTATTTTTGTTTGTTTTCAATCACAGATTTTTCATCGACTATTTTCAAATAAATCAATCTTAGAAGTTTTTAAGAGTTCTTATGAGGAAAAATAAGTACGAAAATCTTATAGGAAAATTAAAAAAAAATCGTGTTTGAGTCACATAGTTTCTAGGTAAACTCTACAGATAAATTTTGCCTGTTTTAAAAACCGCCCATCGAGCAAAAAGTCTTAGTCGACATGAACTTGAAACCGGCCATATACTGCAGGTATGTTGACGACATTTTTACACAGGTACCTGATGTCAGACATCTGCAGGAGCTGAAGGAGGCATTTGAGCAGAGTTCCGTGCTGCGTTTCACTTACGAGATGGAAAAGGATGGGAAGCTGCCCTTTCTAGATGTAACAGTCATGGAAAAGAGCGGAGGTTTCCACACTGCAGTCTACACTAAGGAAACGAACATAGGAATGTGCCTAAATGCCAAAGCGACTGCCCAAACAGGTACAAGAGGAGTGTTGTTAACGCATATGTCGACCGTGCTCTCAGCCACAGCTCAGAATGGAAGCAAGTCGACGAAGAACTCTGTAGGGTCAGGCAGGTCCTAGTCAACAACGGCTTCTCCAATGGTTTCGTCGAAGACATCATAAGAAGGAAAGTGAAACGCCATGCAACCTCTGAAGAGACAACAAACACAACACCTATACCCCCTATTAGACTATTTTACAGGAACTTCTTTTCCACAGCTCATAAAACGGAGGAAAGGGTCCTGAAGATATTGTTAATAGAAACGTTATCCCTACAGACAAAAATCAGAGGATACAACTGACGATTTACTATAAAACCAGAAAAACGGCCAGCCTACTCATGAGAAACTCTCCAGACACAAAGCAGAACGCTTTAAAAAAGACCAACGTCGTCTATGCCTTCAAATGCCCACTTGGGGACTGTAAGCTCCAAAAAACCCAGTATATAGGCAAGACAACAACATCTCTTTCTAGGCGTTTAACGATGCATAAGCAACAGGGCTCCATTAAGGAACATATAATCTCTTCCACAACCAAACCATCGCAGAGAAATCCTAGTAAACAACACAGAAATCATCGATAGATACAGCGATAGCAGACGGCTTGACGTTTGCGAGGCACTGCACATTAAGAAGTCAACACCAGCAATCAACAGTCAATTAATGCACAACTATATTCTACCCACCTCAAGACTCCGCTCCAATATAGAAGCATCAAGAAATATGGACCAATAGGCTTTCTACAAATCACTTCCATTTCAATACCCATTGTTTCGTGTTCTGTCTTGTGTTGATGAAATTAATACCCTATTAAATACCACCTCACCCCATCCACCTCACTCAAAAGTAGATATAAACAAATCGGAGATATGTAAGTTCTATTCAGTTGTGTATGTG
Organism: Procambarus clarkii; assembly: GCF_040958095.1. Lineage (NCBI taxonomy): Eukaryota > Metazoa > Arthropoda > Malacostraca > Decapoda > Cambaridae > Procambarus > Procambarus clarkii. The sequence continues at coordinate 29,361,232 of NC_091199.1, forward strand.
TAAAGTCTTGAAAATGTATAAGTTTTACGAAACGCGCTCAAGTGTCGCATCAGACTAGAAATAAAAATGAATTTTGGAGAATTGATTTTTAAATTACCTCCAACAGTGAAAAGAAATGTATGAAAGATTGAGAAAATTCGTGTTAGAATTATTAATCTTACTTTTTCGGTCATATTTTATAATATGTGTCTACAGGAAAGACTGCTACCAAAATATACTAATATATATATATATATATATATATATATTATATTAATATATATATATATATATGTATATATATATATATATATATATATATATATATATATATATATATATACTGTGACGATAATCTCTTCAAGAAAGATTGAGCCTGCTCTTCTCTACATAAAGTTACGTATATTATACAACAATAAGATGCTACCTTCAAGATACCTCTACCAGTACCACAAACGTTTTGACCAGAAGCAAATGTACCCAAGACTCCCACCTACTCCACACTCCCTCCATGCCGGCTTCGTCATCAACCAGCAAAATACCATTCCCAGCTTGTCTGCTTCTGATTCGTGACTCGCCGACTGCACACCTGCACCTCAGCGCCCTCTACAAGTCGATGTCTGGGCTTGAACCAGTCATTAAAGTCAGAATATCCTTGTGCTCTCAAGCCATGAACAACTAACTGATATACGCTATCAGGTGGATGTTTTCTCAGCTAGCGCTATATTCTCAGCACCTGTTTAATCACTTTGTCTTTATATTGTAGAGTAACGTAATCCTATTCTTCATTTATGTTATATGTTTTTGACTTGTTTGTTTGCACTGTACATAGCCAAGAGATTGTCTTTGTTCTTAATTTGTTTTTCTATATTAATTAAAGTTTCATTGTTCATACTATGTGTTTTGCGAGTCTTCCCTTACTTTACCACAGACAAACAGCCAAGCATCCTTAGAGACATCAAAGACATCCTTGAAGACATCAAAGACACCTCTCAAGACATCAAAGACACTCTTCGAGACATCAATGACATATTCAAAGACATCAAAGTTGCACTCAAAGACATCCTTAGAGACATCAAAGTCATCCTTTAAGACATCAAAGACACCTCTCGAGATATCAAAGACACTCTCAAACATACCAAAGGTACTCTTCGAGATATCAAAGTTATTCTTCAAGACATCAAAGTTGCTTTGTAAGATATATTCGTTCATTAAACTTATTCTCAGAGACATCTAAAGCTAATCTCGATCATCAAAGTTGTTCTCTACATCGTAAAAGTTATTCGCTAAGTAACCTTTCGTTCGTCAGAGGTGCTTTCTAAGACATCTTCGTCCATCAAAGTTATTCTCAGAGATATCTAAAGTTATTCTCAGAGTCATCAAAAGTTATTCTAAGACATTCAAAAGTTATTCTCAGAGCTACCCAAAAGTTATTCATCAAAGGTATTCTCAGTCATCAAAGTTATTTCAAGAGACATTAAAAATAAATCTCAGTCATCAAACTTGTTCTCAAAGTTATCAAAGTTTATCTTAGAGTCATCAAAGGTATTCTTAGAGTCATCAGAGGTATTCTCAGACTCACCTTCGTCTTCAGAGAAACTTTCCAAAGCATCTATGTTCATCAAAGTTATTTTCTAAGACATCAAAAGTTATTCTCAGAGCCATCATATGTTAGTTTCTAAGTAACCTTTCGTTCATCAGAGAAGCTTTCTAAGATATCTTCGTTCATCAAAGTTTTCTCGAAGTCATAAAAGTTATTCCCAGAGCTATCAAACTTGTTCTATAAGATATCTTCGTTCATCAAAGTTATTCTCAGAGTCATCAAACGTGATCTCTAACTCACCTTCTTTCATCAAAGAAACTCTCCTTCTTCCAACAAGTTATACTTTAAGACATCAATGTTGTTCTCTAACATATCTTCAGGCATAAAATTTCTTTCCAAAATGTAACTAGTTCAGCTTTTCATATCAACCTTGCACTTCTGTTAAAATATATTTTCTTAGACACTTTACCTTTAAAACTTTTCTCTGTACAACACTGCTTAAACCTACCTAACCTATCCTCCCCACCCAATGTTACTTACCTAACATAACGTTCCTAAACCTAACCTACCATACATAGCCTAACCTAACTAACCCTAACCTAACTTACCTAACCTAACTTAATTTAACCTAACTTAACCTAACCTAACCTAACTTACATAACCTAACATACGTATCTTAACTTAACTAAGCTAACATAACCTAACTTACCTAACCTAACCTAACTTACCTAACTGAGCTTACATAACCTAACTAAGCAAACCTAACTTAACCTTACTTACCTATCCTAACTTAACTAACCTAACATAACCTAACCTACCTTACCTTACCTAACCTATCTTAACCCAACCTAACTTACCTAACCTAACTTACCTAACCTAGCTTACCTACCCTAACTTACCTTACCTAGCCTACATAACCTAAGCTAACCTACCTAACTTAACTAACCTAACCTAACTTAACTTACCTTCCTAACTTACTAACCTAATTTACCTAACCTAACTTACCTAACTACTAACCTAACTAATTATTATAACCTAACCTAACCTAACTTACCTAACCTAACTTACCTACCCTAACTTACCTAACCTAGCTTACCTACCCTAACTTACCTAACCTAACTTACCTAATCTAACCTAACTTAACTAACCTAAAATAAAATCCAGCCCATCAACCGTGAAGAGCTCAGTCCCCCAGGGTACTGTGCTTGCTCCAGTACTTTTTCTCATCCTCATATCGGACATAGACAAGAACACAACCTATAGCACTGTATCATCCTTTGCAGATGACATAGGATCTTCATGAGAGTAGGCAACATAGAGGACACGGCAAACCTCCAGTCAGATGTAGATCAGGTCTCTCTATGGGCTATAGAAAATAATATGATGTTTAACGAAGATAAGTTCCAGCTCATGGGCTATGGAAAAATTGAAAATACAAAAACGGAAACCACGTACAAAACTCAGGCAAATCATAACATAGAACGTAAAGGCAATGTAAAGGATCTGGGTGTACTCATGTCGGAAGACCTTACCTTAGCACACAATAAAGTAGCCGTCACAACTGCAAGAAAAATGACAGGTTGGATAACAAGAACTTTTCACACTAGAGATGCTATACCGATGATGACACTTTTCAAAACGCTTGTGCTCTCTAGAGTGGAGTACTGCTGCACAATGACAGCCCCCTTCAAAGCTGGAGAAATTGCTGACCTGGAGAGCGTGCAGAGATTCTTTACTGCTAGAATCCACTCAGTAAAACATCTAAACTATTGGGACCGACTAAAGAGCCTAAATCTGTACTCCCTTGAGTGCAGGCGGGAGAGATACATAATAATTTACATGTGGAAAATATTAGAGAGGCTGGTCCCAAACCTGCACACAGAAATAACATCGCATGATACCAGAAGACATGGCAGGATGTGCATAATAACCCCGTTGAAAAGCGAGGTGTAACAGCTACTCTGAGAGAGAACTCATTAACATCAGAGGCCCGAGACTGTTCAACACACTTCCGCTACACATAAGGGGCATATCTGGCAATCCCCTCACAGTGTTCAAGAGAGAACTGGATAAGCACCTCCAAAGGATACCTGATCAACCAGGCTGTGACTCATACATCAGTCTGCGAGCAGCTGCGTCCAACAGCCTGGTTGATCAGTCCAGCAACCAGGAGGCCTGGTCGACGACCAGGCCGTGGGGACGCTAAGCCCCGGAAGCACCTTAAGGTAACCTCAAGGTAACCTAGCTTACCTACCCTAACTTATCTAACCTAACTTACCTATCCTAACTTAACTAAGCTAACCTAACTTAACATACCTTACCTAACAGAAATTACATAACCTAACCTAACTAACCAAACATAACCTAACCTAACTTATCTATCCTAACTTCCCTAACCTAACCTAACTTACCTTACCTAGCTTACCTACCCTAACTTACCTAACCTATCTTAACCTAACCGAACTTACCTAACCTAACCTAACTTACCTACCCTAACTTACACAAACTATCTTAACCTAACCTAACCTAACTTACCTAACTTACCTAACCTAACTTAACCTATCCTAACTTATCCCAACCTATCCTAACTTAAAGTAAATTACCTAACTTACAAAACCTAACTTACCCAAACTAACGTAACCTAACTCACCTAGTCCAACTTGCATAATTATTCATGCTTGTCTTTTGTGTTTTGTCAATCAATGCCTCATATTCATTTCTTCATTTCAAGGGTTAATTTCTCAAATGGTCATTTTTGCATTTCAAGGGTAATTTGTTAAAGATTGGGTGTTTATGCATTTCAAAGGATTTTTGTTATATATAAGCATTTAATCGTTTCAAGGGTTAATTTCTCAAATGGTCATTTTTGCATTTCAAGGGTTATTTGTTAAAGTTCATCAAGTTGCTCATAAATTGTATTTATTATTTTTGTATTAATTGTCTTATTCTTTCCCCCCTTAACCTAACCTCCTTAATCTTAGTGTATTCATTATGTTGGTTATCATTTGTTCTTATTCCCCAACCCTTTAACCTAACCTTTCAGATGTAGTTTATTTGTTTATTGTGTTTGACGTATTTGTTGAATATATTATCCTTATCCTAACCTTTCAGATGTAGTTTTGTTTCTTCCTTTTGTATATTTTACCCAAACCCACTAGGGTTTGGTTAGGTAAGTTAGGTTAGGTTAGGTTAAGATAGGTTAGGTAAGTTAGGGTAGGTAAGCTAGGTAAGGAAAGTTAGCTTAGGTTAGGTAAGTTAGGTTAGGTTAAAATAGGTTAGGTAAGTTAGGGTAGGTAAGCTAGGTAAGGTAAGTTAGGTTAAGATAGGTTAGGTTAGATTAGAGAAGTTAGGTTTGGTTAGTTAGGTTAGGTTATGTAAGCTAGGTTAGGTAAGTTAGGAAAAGTAAGCTAGGTTAGGTAAGTTAGGTTAGGTAAGTTAGGTTGGGTTAAGATTGGTTAGGTATGGTAAGTTAAGTTAGGATGTTAGGTTAGTTAAGTTAGGATAGGAAGTTAGGTTAGGTTTGGTTAGTTAGGTTATGTAAGCTCAGTTAGGTAAGTTAGGTTAGGTTAGGTAAGTTAGGTTAGGTTAACTTAGTTAAGTTAGGATAGGTAAGTTAGGTTAGGTAAGTTAGGTTAGGTTAAGTTATGTTAGGTTAAGTTAAGTTAGGTTAGGTAAGTTAGGTTAGGGTTAGTTAGGTTAGGCTATGTATGCTAGGTTAGGTTTAGGAACGTTATGTTAGGTAAGTAACATTGGGTGGGGAGGATAGGTTAGGTAGGTTTAACAGATAAAATTTTAAAGTTAAAGTGTCTAAGAAAATAATTTAAACAGAAGTGCAAGTTTGATGTGAAAAGCTGAACTAGTTACATTTTGGAGAGAAATTTTATGCCTGAAGATGTGTTAGAGAACAACATTGATGTCTTAAAGTATAACTTGTTGGAAGAAGGAGAGTTTCTTTGATGAACGAAGGTCTTAGAGAACAACTTTTGATGAACGAAGGTGAGAGAGATCACCTTTGATGACTCTGAGAATAACTCTGATGAACGAAGTTATCTTATAGAACAACTTTGATAGCTCTGGGAATAACTTTTATGACTTGGAGAACAACTTTGATGAACGAAGATGTCTTAGAAAGCTTCTCTGATGAACGAAAGGTTAGTTAGAAATAACATTTGATGAACCTGAGAACAACTTTTGATGTCTTAGAGAATAACTTTGATGAACAAAGATGTTTTGGAAAGTTTCTCTGATGAACGAAGGTGAGTCTGAGAATACCTTTGATGAGTCTAAGATTAACTTTGATGACTTTGAGAACAAGTTTGATGACTGAGATTAATTTTTAATGTCTCTTGGAATAACTTTGATGACTGAGAATAACTTTGATGACTCTGAGAATACCTTTGATGACTCTGATAATAACTTTTGGGTAGCTCTGAGAATACCTTTTGATGTCTTAGAATAACTTTTGAAGTCTGAGAATAATTTTAGATATCTCTGAGAATAACTTTGATGGACGAAGATGTCTTAGAAAGCACCTCTGACGAAAGAAAGGTTACTTAGCGAATAACTTTTATGATGTAGAGAACAACTTTGATGATCGAGATTAACTTTAGATGTTTCTGAGAATAAGTTTGATGATTGAAGATGTCTTACAAAGCAACTTTGATGTCTCGAAGAATAACTTTGATATCTCGAAGAGTACCTTTGGTGTTTATGAGAGTGTCCTTGATGTCTTGAAGAGTGTCTTTGATGTCACGAGAGGTGTCTTTGAGTGCAACTTTGATGTCTTTGAGTATGTCCTTGATGTCTCGAAGAGTGTCTTTGATGTCTCGAGAGGTGTCTTTGATGTCTTAAAGGATGTCTTTGATGTCTTAAAGGATGTCTTTGATGTCTTAAGGTGTCTTTGATGTCTCGAGAGGTGTCTTTGATGTCTTTGATGTCTCAAAGGATGTCTTTGAGTGCAACTTTGATGTCTTTGACTAAGTCCTTGATGTCTCGAAGAGTGCCTTTGACTATATTTCTTACTTAACGACATATAATTTTAGTTACGAAAGTGCTGAAAAATTACATTTGACAATTTTTAGCGAAGAGAAAGGTTACTTTAGTTAAGAACAGTGTTGGAAAGTCGCTACACTTTACTATTTTCAGTTGAGAGAAGTGATATTTCAGTTAAGAAATGACAAGGGAACATGATGAAAGTGACTATTTTTAGTTGACTGACGAATACTTTTAGTTAAAAAAAAAAAAAAAACAAAAACATGATGAACATGGCTTTATCAGTTGATTGATGGATAATTCTAGTTAAGAAATGTCAATGAAACATGATGAACACGGTTATTTTCTGTTGACTGGGGAATAAGTTTAGTTAAGAAATGATGAAAGTGATTATTTTTTAGTTGATTGACGATGGATAAAGTTAGTTATGAACAGTGTTGGAAAGTTTCCTTTGACAATTTTTTAGCTAAGAGAAAGGCCATTTTAGTTAACCCCCTAACTGCGTTGCCTCCAAATGTGACACCCCCGCAGTGCGCAGGAAATAAATTCTCTGGAAAAAATTCTTTTTTCTTTTTAAAGTGTCAAAAACCCTTCCCTGAGTATGGGTATGTAAAAAAAAATCGAAATTGTACTTACTTTGGGTGCTATGGGGTCCGGAAGTTGGGGCGTGACGTCATCATTCCCCGTGCGCCCGTGGTGTAAGCTCTCAGAGGCGGTGGGGCGCTCGGGGCGGGGCGCGCGAGTTGCCGCGAATATATTTTTGTTCATTTATTGCGCACATTTCCCAATACATTTTCATTGTTTTTATGTGCCAATTCAATGTATAATGAACACGTACATTATAATATCGCAGTACAACATCCGTACTGTCCGTAGACACTGTGTTACGTGCATCACAAACAAGTTCACTTATCCTGCACAATTTCCAATGTATCATGCCAAATAAATTTATATTTACACTTTATACACACTGTACAGTATCACACACTATATACACACACCATAAACACACTCAGTACTCCGCGAGTGTGTGATATGCTGCGAAACAGCCAACGGGGCAGAGTGGCACCTTGCACTCCACGCACCAGGTGCTGATACATCTTCGTTTCTGTTCTCTGCGGGTAGTGTTCCTTCATACTATACACGCACGTTTACCCTTCTCCCGTGATGCTGTGCCTGGCATATACTCGAGCATATGTACACCGAAGTTCTCATTACCCCTCAATCTGTCTGGAGCTGCGTGTGGCATTGTTGCTTGCACTCCGCGCGGTACAACAGAACCCTCTTGCCATACTTTACTAGCAGCTGTGACACAACACCAGCACTGAATGTACGTATAGACGGTCTCCTGCCAGATTTTACTAAGTACATATTGAAGCAGTTGAGCACTGCAACATCCATCAGGTGGAAGAAGAACTTTTTAGTCCACTTCACAGACTTGCGCACGCACTCCACTCCACCAAGCATCATGTCACACTTATCGACGAGGCGCATGTTCACGTTATAGTCTATGACACAGTCTGGCTTATACACGGTGTTGCGTGTCTGAAAGTGGACTTTCCCACTGTCCAACATGGCACCGGTGTGAATTGTACTCAGCATATTCACCTCGCGTCTGTCCTTCCACCGCACTGACAGCGTATTGTCACACTTGCGCAGCTGGCACTCACCCACGGCTATAGCTATACCGAACACTGGCATTTCCTTCCTATGGCTCTTCACAGTGCCACATACGCCGGTGTTGTGGGCAAGGAGGTATCTGGTCAATAAGGGGCTAGTGTAATAGTTGTCGGTGTACAGTACATGCCCCTTGTTCAGCAACGGTTCCATCAGGGTTTTTACAACACTGCCAGAGAACCCGTGTTCATCTTGAGCCGGTATGTCGACGTCTGTACCAGAATATAATATCATGTCGAAGACAATACCAGTCTCACAGTCGCATAGCACAAAAAACTTCAGTCCAAATCGGTGCCGCTTTGATGGAATGTACTGCTTGAATGCCAGTCGCCCCTTGAACAGTACAAGCGACTCGTCAATAACCACATTCTGTCCAGGTACAAAATAATCCCTGAACTTCCCTCTCATGTCACTGAACATCTTCCGTACTTTCCACAGTCTGTCGTGTCTGTCCTCATTTGCATTATTCTCGAAATGCAGGCACCTGAGAATCAAGAGATACCTATCACGCGACATGTACCGGTTGAACACAGGCGTCGGAACAAGGCTGTCTTTGCTCCAATATTCCTGGATGACAGCTTTCTCAGAGTGCTTCATCATCATGGTGAGTGCCAGAAACACGTACATTTCGTCGATTGTCGTGTCCTTCCATCGTGTGAGCCGTGAGGCAGGTAAAATGCCTTCGTCTATGAGGCTGTGAGCGAACCTGTTTGTCTCAGTCACAAGATGCGTCATGAATACATTGTCAAAATATGCCTGAAAATATTCCATGTCTGCCATATCATCACCAGTATATGGGAATAATGGTGTAACACCAAAATCGCTATCATCAAATGTTGGTATTTGAGGGGCAAATGGGGTGCAATCCTCCCACAAGTACACCAGGGGGTTTGGTGTTGGCGCCAACACCACGGCCAACACCACCACGAGCACCAAAACTACGGCTACGTCGTCCGCTGCTTCTGCTGGAGCTGCGTGAGGGCAGATTTACGTACTGTAGACCTACCACGAATAAATGATGTTGAGGGGCCACTGTCGTTGTCCACATGCTGTGAGGCACGCTGCCGCCTGCCGCGGCGTGTTGCTGAGGTAGCAAAACCCCCTGGTAACACCACCACTGCTCGTACTCGGGTCGTCCACACTACTCGTATCGGAGCCAATGTCACTGAAGCCCGAGAAAGATTCGTCACATGTACTATCACTGAATAAACTACTAGCATCTGGGGACATACAAGATGGTGGTGATGATAACGGTGTTGACCCAGGGCGGCGAGGCAGGCCGGGCGAGGCACGAGTACCCCACACACTCGCCACATCTTCCAATTCTGTCTCCTCCTCACTCGTATCAGATCTCTGAGTCAGGTCTTTATCTGGATCATAGTCCAGGTCATCATCCAGAGCACCGTCATCATACAAAATATCGCGTATTTCCTCCTCAGAGAGTCGTTTTCCATGACCGCGGGTCACCGTGGAGCGGGAGCTCGTAGAGGATGCGTTAGACATGGTTGCTGCCGTGAAACTGAGGCTCCCCACGGCCACAGGGCATGCTGGGATTTTTTTTTAAGATGGCGGACGATCACTGGGGCCCCCACCCACCCATACCATACCCGCGTCACCCCGCGCCAGTTTTGAATGGAACGTGAAAAATCAAAATACCTGGAGGCACGTTGCGCAAACCAGACGCGAGCCTGCAGGCGCGTTGCGCAGTTTAAGGGTTAAGAACGGTGTTGAACGATGCTAATCCTGACTAGTTTTAGTTGACTGGATAATAAGTTTAGTTGAAAAATGACGAAAGTGAAATCAAGGGGATTGGACTGTTAGTATTGAATATATGATGGGAGACTAAGGTGGGGGATAGGAGCTAGAACTTGGTAATTGTTAGGATCTTATTTACTACATCTGAAATATGACTGATTAAATGGTCTAAAATTGGGCTATTAGTAGCGAAAATGCTGTCTCTGTCAAATTAGGTTCTTCAATTGGACTCTGATTAAATTTGGTCGTAAACTGGTCTCAGTCTAATTTTCAGGCACAAACTGGACTCTGCCTAATTTTTTGGTCATTACTGGACTCTGATTTTTTTCGGTAAAAAATGGTCTCTGATGAAAATTGGTTTGAAAATGGACTCTGACGAATTTTGCTCACAAAGTGGACTCTGACTAATTTTCATAGATTACAGGACTCTGAATATTTTTCGGGAACAAACTGGACTCTGAATATTTGGGGGCACAAACTGGACTCTGAATATTTTTTGGCACAAACTGGACACTGTTTTAGGGGACAAACTGGACTCTGAATAATTTCTGTCTACAACTGGACTCTGGTGAAATTTGAGCTTAAACTGGACTCTTGTGAAATTTGAGCTTAAACTGGACTCTTGTGAAATTTGAGCTTAAACTGGACGATTTTCTGACTACAACTGGACTCTGATTATTTTTAGGTATAAACTGGACTCTGATGAATTTTCAGTCTTAACAGGTGCAACAGCCGTAAATCCATATAACAACAAAAACTTACTGTTAAGATGTCTGTTTTCCTTATTCTCAATAATACAAAAGCTAACTTTGCTCTAATTTTCATAACAAACTTCTATGAAATTATTTTCTCATAAGAACTCTTAACAAAACTTCGATGAACATATTCTCAGAAAATAGTATTTGAAAAATACGCAGTTTTGAAAACAGGCAAAATTTATCCGTAGAGTTTACCTGGATACTGTGTGATTCATACACAGTATCATACTATTTTTTCTGAATTTTTTCCATAAGATTTTCCTTTTTATTTTCCCCATAAGAACTCTTAACAAACTTCTAAAATCTCAGAAATTATTTTCCTCATAATAATTCCTTAATTCGAAAACAGTGACTGCCCAAATTCATCTGAAAACCCTGACACCCTAAATACGATATTTCTAAATTTACCTGAAAACCCTGTGCCATAAACACCATTTTTCCCCGCAACAAAATATCGTCTCTACGGGGTCATCTATACTATTCTCCGTCTCTATCAAAGATTGGTAATATAGCCCTCCGTCCCTGTCACAAAAGGTAATATAGCCCTCCGTCCCTGCCACTGAGGGTAATATAGCCCTCCGTCCCTGCCACAGATGGTAATATAGTCCTCCGTCCCTTTCACAGATGGTAATATAGTCGTTCGTCTCTGTCACAGATGGTAATATAGCCCTCCGTCCCTGTCTCAGATGGTAATATAGCCCTCCGTCCCTGTCACAGATGGTAATATAGTCCTCCGTCTCTGTCACACAGGGTAATAAGGCTGACCATTCCTGTCACAGATGGTAATATAGCCATCCGTCTCTGTCATAGATGGTAATATAGCCCTCCGTCACCTGTCAAAGAGGGTAATATAGCCCTCCGTCCTTGTCACAGATGGCAATATAGCCCTCAGTCTCTATCACAGAAGGTAATATTGTCTTCCGTCTCTGTCACAGATGGTAATATAGACTTCATTCCTAGTCACAGATGGCAATATAGCCCTCCGTCCTTGTCACAGATGGCAATATAGCCCTCCGTCCCTGTCACAGATGGTAATATAGCCCTCCGTCCCTGTCACAGAGGGCAATATAGTCCTCCGTCCCTGTCACAGATGATAATATAGCCCTCTGTCCCTGTCACAGATGGTAATATAGCCCTCTGTCCCTGTCACAGATGGTAATATAGTCCTCTGTCCCTTTCACAAACGGTAATATAGTCGTCCGTCTCTGTCACAGATGGTAATATAGTCCTCTGTCCCTGTCACAGATGGTAATATAGCCCTCTGTCCCTGTCATAGATGGTAATATAGTCCTCCGTCCCTTTCACAGACGGTAATATAGTCGTTCGTCTCTGACACAGATGGTAATATAGCCCTCCGTCCCTGTCTCAGATGGTAATATAGCCCTCCGTCCCTGTCACAGATGGTAATATAGTCCTCCGTCCCTGTCACAGATGGTAATATAGCCCTCCGTCTCTGTCTCAGATGGTAATATAGCCCTCCGTCCCTGTCTCAGATGGTAATAACCCCTCCATCCCTGTCACAGATGGTAATATAGCCCTCCGTCCCTGTCTCAGATGGTAATATACCCCTCCATCCCTGTCACAGATGGTAATATCCCTCCGTCCCTGTCAAAGATGGTAATATTAGCGTCCGTCCCTGTCACAGATGGCAATATATCTCTCTGTCCCTGTCACAGATGGTAATATTGCTCTCCGTCCCTGTCACAGAGAGTAATATAGCTCACCGTCCCTGTCATAGACAATAATACAGTCTCCGTGGTGTAGTGGTAAGACACTCTCCTAGCGTTCCGCGAGCGCTTTGTCGTGGGTTCGTATCCTGACCGGGGAGGATTTACTGGGCGCAAATCCTTAAACTGTAGCCTCTGTTTAACGCAACAGTAAAATGTGCACTTGGTTGTAACAACAATTCTTCTCGGCGGGGATCGTATTCCAGGGACCTGCCCGAAACGCTAGGCGTACTAGTGGCTCTACAAGAATGTAACAACTCTTGTATATATCTAAAAAAAAATATATATATAGATCTCCGTACCTGTCACAGATGGTAATAACGCTCTCTGTCCCTGTCACAGTTGGTAATATAGTCCTCCGTCCCTGTCACATATGGTAATATAGCCCCCCGTCCCTGTCACAGACGGTAATATCGCTCTCTGTCCCTGTCACAGTTGGTAATATAGTCCTCCGTCCCTGTCACATATGGTAATATAGCCCCCCGTCCCTGTCACAGACGGTAATATCACTCTCTGTCCCTGTCACAGTTGGTAATATAGTCCTCCGTCCCTGTCACATATGGTAATATAGCCCCCCGTCCCTGTCACAGACGGTAATATCACTCTCTGTCCCTGTCACAGATGGTAATATAGCCCCCCGTCCCTGTCACAGATGGTAATATAGCCCCCCGTCCCTGTCACAGATGGTAACATAGCTCTCCGTCCTTGTCATAGATGGTAATATAGTTCTCCGTCTTTGTCACAGAGAGTAATATAGCTCACTGTTCCTGACGCAGATGGTAATATAGTCCTCCATCCCTGTCACAGATGGTAATATAGCCCTATGTCCCTTTTTAATGACGTTAATATAGCCCTCCGTCTCTGTAACAGATGGTAATTTAGTCCTCCGTCCCTGTCACAGAGGGTAATATAGCGCTTAGTCCCTGTCACATAGGGTAATATAGCTGACCGTTCCTGTCACAGATGGTTATATAGCCATCCGTCAATGTCACAGATGGTAATATAGCCCTCCGTCACGGTCACAGACGGTAATATATCCCTCCGTCCCTGTCACAGAATGTAATATAGTCCTCCGTCTTTGTCACAGATGGTAATATTATGCTTCGTACCTGTCACAAAGGGTGATATAGTCCTCCGTTTCTGTAAATGATTTTAATATATTCCTCTGTCCTTGTTGTAGATGGTAATATATCCCTCTGTCTCTTTCCTGGTAATTAGTCCTTCGTCCCTGTCACAAATGGTCATATAGCTCTCCGTCCCTGTCACAGATGGTAATATAGCCCTCCGTCACTATCACAGATGGTAATAAAGTCCTCCGTCCCTGTCACAGATGGTAATATAGTCCTCCGTCCTTGTCACATATGGTAATATAGCCCTCCGTCCCTGTCACAGATGGTAATATAGCTTTCCGTCTTTGTCAGAGATGGCAATATAGTCCTCCGTCCCTGTCACAGACGATAATATAGCCCCCCGTCCCTGTCACAGATGGTAATATAGCTCTCCGTCCCAGTCATAGATGGTAATATAGTCCTTCATCCCTGTCACAGATGGTAGTATAGGTCTCCGTCTTTGTCACAGAGGGTAATATAGCTCACCGTTCCTGACGCAGATGGTAATATAGTCTTCCATCCCTGTCACAGATGGAAATATAGCCCTATGTCCCTTTTTAATGACGTTAATATAGCCCTCCGTCTCTGTAACAGATGGTAATATAGTCCTCCGTGTCTATCACAGATGGTAAAATAGTCCTCCGTCTCTGTCACAGATGGTAATTTAGTCCTCCACCCCTGTCACAGATGGTAATATTTTCCTCCGTCCCAGTCACAGACGGTAATATAGTCCTCCGTCCCTGTCACAGATGGTAACATAGCTCTCCGTCTCTGTCACAGATAGTAATATAGGCCTCCGTCTCTGTCACAGATAGTAATATAGGCCTCCGTCCGTGTCACAGAGGGTAATATAACACTCCGTCCCTGTCACAGAGGGTAATATAGCCCTTCGTCCCTGTCACAGAGGGTAATATAACTCTCCGTCCCCGTCACAGACGGTAATATAGCCCTCCGTCTCTGTCACAGAGTGTAATATAGCCCTCCGTCCCTGTCACAGATAGTAATTTAGCCCTCCGTCACTGTCACATAGGGTAATATAGACCTCCGCCCCTGTCACAGATGGTAATATAGCCCTCCGTCCCTGTGACAGTTGGCAATATAGCCCTCCGTCTGTATCACAGATGGTAATATACTCCTCAGTCCCTGTAACAGATGGTAATATAGCCCTCCGTCCCTGTGACAGTTGGTAATATAGCCCTCCGTCGCTATCACAGATGTTAATATAGTCCTCCGTCCCTGTCATAGATGGTAATATAGCCCTCCGTCAGTGTCCCAGATGGCAATATTGCCCTCCGTCCCTGACACAGATGGTAATATAGCCCTCCGTCTGTATCACAGATGGTAATATAGTCCTCCGTCCCTGTCACAGCCGGTAATATAGTCCTCCGTCCCTGTCACAGATGGTAATATAGTCCTCCGTCTCTTTCACAGAAGGTAATATAGTGGTCGTGTCTGTCACAGATGGTAATATAGCCCTCCGTCCCTCTCTCAGACGGTAATATAGCCCTCCGTCCCTGTCACAGAAGGTAATATAGCCCTCCGTCCCTGTCGCAGAAGGTAATATAGTCCTCCGTCCCTATCAAAGATGGTAATATAGCTCTCCGTCCCTGTCACAGAGGCTAATATAGCCCTCCGTCCCTATCACACAGGGTAATATAGCCCTCCCTCTCTGTCACAGACGGTAATATAGCTCTCCGCCCCTGTCATAGACAGTAATATAGATCTCCGTCCGTGTCACAGATGGTAATATAGTCCTCTGTCCCTGTCACAGATGGTAATATAGCTCTCCGTCCCTGTCACAGAGGCTAATATAGCCCTCCGTCCCTATCACACAGGGTAATATAGCCCTCCCTCTCTGTCACAGACGGTAATATAGCTCTCCGCCCCTGTCATAGACAGTAATATAGATCTCCGTCCGTGTCACAGATGGTAATATAGTCCTCCGTCCCTGTCACAGATGGTAATATAGCCCTCCGTCCCTGTCACAGATGGTAATATAGCTCTCCGTCCCTGTCATAGATGGTAATATAGTCCTTTGTCCTTGTCACAGTTGGTAATATAGTCCTCCGTCCCTGTCACAGATGGAAATATAGCTCTCCGTCCCTGTCATAGGTGGTAATATAGTCCTCCGTCTCAGTCACAAATGGTAATATAGCCCTCCGTCCCTGTAACAGATGGTAATATAGTCCTCCGTGTCTATCACAGATGTAAAATATTCCTCCATCTCTGTCACAGATGGTAATTTAGTCCACCGTCCCTGTCACAGATGGTAATATAGCTCTCCGTCCCTGTCACAGATGGTAATATTGCCCTCCGTCCTTGTCACAGATGGTAATATTGTCCTCCGTCCCTGTCACAGATGGTAATATAGCCCTTTGTCCCGTGTCAATGCCGTTAATATAGCCCTTCGTACCTGTAACAGATGGTCATATAGCCCTCCGTCTCTATCACAGATGGTAATATAGCCCTCCGTCCCTGTCACAGACAGTAATATAGCCCTCCGTCCCTGTCACTGAGTGAAATATAGCCCTCTTTTCCCATCACAGATGGTAATAGTTCACTGTCCCTGTCACAGATGGTAATATAGCTCTCCATCCCTGTCAAAGATGGTAATATAATCCCCCGTTCTTGTCACAGATTGTAATATAGTCCTCTGTCCCTGTCACTATGGAGGGTGGCAAGCAAAGTTCTTCTGCATACTCTTTCAATACCAATAGTGAGATTCCTTTCTCATGTCCAGCCTTTCTCATGTCCAGATCTTACAGATGTCTCTTGACATCATCTCCTGTAATTTCGAACCCTTCCAAGGCCGCCTGGTCTACTGCCATCTCTCCAAGTGCAGTGACCTCACCTCGTTCTATTGCAAAGACTTCCTGGAACCTGTTGTTGAGTTCTTCACGCTCGTTTTTGTCATTCTCTGTGTACCTGTCCTCTCCCGTTCTAATTTTCATCACCTGTTCCTTCACCGTTGTTTTCCTCCTAATGTGACTGTGGAGTAGCTTTGATTCAGTCTTTGCTTTATTAAGCTATATCATGTTCATACTTTTTCTCGTCTTTTTTCTCACACTAACTTACTCGTTCTTGTTTCTCTAGTATCTCTCTCTGCTTTCTGGTGTTCTTTCATTTCGGAAGTTCCTCCAACCCATTTTGTTCAGTTCCTATGCTTCCATACATGCCCAATTAAACCACGGATTCTTCTTTTGCTTCTCGTTTTTTTCCTTTCGGGCCGTGATAAACTTGTTTATTGCCTCCTAACACTTTTGGGTGACCTAGTCCATCATGTCTTGTACGGACTTAGTTCTGAGTTCTGTGTCCCTAGCTATATCCCTTAGGTAATTACTCATCTCCTCATAATTTCCCCTTCGGTATGCCAGCCCTTTTTTCCCTAGTTTTTTATGGGGGAGATAAATCCTAGCTCTACCAGGTACTCAAAGATCAATACACTGTGATCACTCATTCCCAAGGGGGCTTCCAACTTAACTTCCCTCATATCCCACTCATTTTGGGTAAATATCAGATCAAGCATAGCTGGTTCATCCCCTCCTCTCATTCCTGTTGGTCCCTTCCTGTGATGGCTTAGAAAGTTTCTTCTTGCCACGTCCACCCAATCTATCTTCCCGAGGTTGAAGTCTCCCATGATTAGTAGTCTGGATCCGTTCTTGCTAGCAACAGAAGCTGCTCTCTCTATTATATTGATGGTGGCCATGTTGTTTCTATGATATTCCTGCCTGGGTCTTCTATCGTTTGGTGGAGGGTTATATGACTACTACTATAATCTTGTGTCCTCCAATTGCTATTGTAGCTGTTATGTTGTCTTATGTTGAAACCTTCACAGCCCTGAATAACCATCTCTTCAATACTCCAGCCCTTTCTTATCAGCAGAGCTAAACCACCACCTTCTCTTCCTTCTCTCTCTTTTCTCACTACATAGTAGTCTTGTGGAAACACTGCATTTGTGTTTCCGTTAGCGTGTGTTTTCGTTAGGGTGTGTGTGTACTTATCTATTTGTACTCACCTATTTGTGCTTGCGGGGGTTGAGCTCCGGCTCTTTGGTTCCGCCTCTCAACAGACAATCAACGGTTGTACAGATTCCAGAGCCTACTGGGCTCTATCATATCTACACTTGAAACTGTGTATGGAGTCAGCCTCCACCACATCACTTCCTAATGCATTCCATTTGTCAACCACTCTGACACTAAAAAAGTTCTTTCTAATATCTCTGTGGATCATTTGAGCACTCAATTTCCACCTGTGTCCCCTAGTGCGTGTTCACCTTGTGTTAAATAGCCTGTCTTTATCAACCCTGTCGATTCCCTTGAGAATCTTGAATGTGGTGATCATGTCCCCCCTAACTCTTCTGTCTTCCAACGAAGTGAGGTTTAATTCCCGTAGTCTCTCCTCGTAGCTCATACCTCTCAGCTCGGGTACTAGTATGGTGGCAAACCTTTAAACCTTTTCCAGTTTAGTCGTATGCTTGACTAGATATGGACTCCATGTTGGAGCCGCATACTCCAGGATTGGTCTGACATATGTGGTATATAATGTTCTGAAAGATTCCTTACACAAGTTTCTAAAGGCCGTTCTTATGTTAGCCAACCTGGCATATGCTGCTGCTGTTATCCTCTTGATATGAGCTTCAGGGGACAGGTCTGGCGTGATATCAACCCCCAGGTCTTTCTCTCTCTCTGACTCTTGAAGTATTTCATCTCCCAAGTGATACCTTGTATCTGGTCTCCTGCTTCCTACCCCTATCTTCATTACATTACATTTGCTTGGTTAAACTCTAACAGCCATTTGTTCGACCATTCCTGCAGCTTGTCCAGGACTTCTTGAAGCCTCAAGCTGTACTCCTCTGTCTTAATCCTTCTCATAATTTTGGCGTCGTCAGCAAACATTGAGAGGAATGAGTCTATACCCTCTGGGAGATCATTTACGCATATCAGAAACAGGATAGGTCCAAGTACAGAGCCCTGTGGGACTCCACTGATGACTTCACACCATTCTGAAGTCTCACCACTCACTGTAACTCTCTGCTTCCTATTGTTTAGGTACTCCCTTATCCACTGGAGCGCCTTACCAATTACTCCTGCCTGTTTCTCCAGCTTATGCATCAACCTTTTATGGGGTACTGTGTCAAAGGCTTTCCGACAGTCCAAAAAAATGCAGTCCGCCCACCCTTCTCTTTCTTGTTTAATCTTTGTCACCTGATCGTAGAATTCTATCAAGCCTGTAAGGCAAGATTTACCCTCCCTGAACCCATGTTGATGGGTTGTCACGAAGTCTCTTCTCTCCAGATGTGTTACTAGGTTTTTCTCACAATCTTCTCCATCACCTTGCATGGTATACAAGTTAAGGACACTGGCCTGTAGTTCAGTGCCTCTTGTCTGTCACCCTTTTTGTATATTGGTACTACATTGGCAGTCTTCCATTTTCTGGTAGGTCCCCCGTTTCCAGTGACCTACTATACACTATGGAGAGTGGTAGGCAAAGTGCTCCTGCACACTCTTTCAATACCCATGGCGAGATTCCAACCAGCCCAACAGCTTTTCTCACATCCAGCTCTGATTGGTGCTTCTTGACCTCATCTCTTGTAATTTCGAACCTATCCAAGGTCACCTGGTTTGCTGCCACCTTTTCTAGCGCTGCGACATCTCCCTGTTCTATTGTAAAGACCTCCTGGAACCTTTTGTTGAGTTCTTCATACACCTCTTTGTCATTCTATGTGTACCTGTCCTCGCCCACCCTAAGTTTCATCACCTGTTCATTCACTGTTGTCTTCCTCCTGATGTGACTGTGTAGTAGCTTTGGTTCGGTCTTGGCTTTATTAGCTATATCATTTTCATACCTTTTCTCAGCTGCTCTTCTCACACTGACATACTCGTTCCTGGTTCTCTGGTATCTCTCTACTTTCTGGTGTTCTGTAATTACGGAAGTTCCTCCAAGCCCTTTTGTTCAGCTCCTTTGCTTTCATACACTCCCTATTAAACCACGGATTCTTCCTTTGCTTCTCTGTTTTTTCCTGTCGGGCTGGGACAAACCTGCTTACAGCCTCCTGACATTTTTGGGTGACATAGTCCATCATGTCTTGTACGGACTTGGTTCCGAGTTCTGTGTCCCAATGTATATCCCATAGGAATTTATTCATTTCCTCATAGTTTCCCTTTTGGTACGCCAGCCCTTTGGTTCCCAGTTCTTTTTTGGGGGGTGATAATTCCCAGCTCAACCAGGTACTCAAAGCTCAATACACTATGATCACTCATTCCCAAGGGGGCTTCCAACTTAACTTCCCTTATATCCGACTCATTTAGGGTAAATATCAGATCAAGCAAGGCTGGTTCAACCCCTCCTCTCATTCTTGTCGGTCCCTTGACGTGTTGACTTAGAAAATTTCTTGTTGCCACATCCAGCAGCTTAGCTCTCCATGTGTCTGGGCCTCCATGTGTGTCTCTGTTCCCCCAATCTATCTTCCCCTGGTTGAAGTCTCACATGATTAGAAGTCTGGATCCGTTCCTGCTAGCCACAGAAACTGCTCTCTCTATTATATTGATGGTGGCCAAGTTGTTTCTATCATATTCCTGTCTGGGCCTTCTGTCATTCGGTGGGGGGTTATATATGACTACTATTATAATTTTCTGTCCTCCAGTTGCTATGGTGCCTGATATGTAGTCACTGAAACCTTCACAGTTCTGAATTACCATCTCTTCGAAACTCCAACCTTCTCTTAGTAGCAAAGCTACACCACCTCCTCCTCTTCCTTCTCTCTCTTTCCTCACTGCATAGTAGCCCTGTGGAAACACTGCGTTTGCTATGATTTTCGTTAACTTTGTTTCTGTGAGTGCTATTATGTCTGGGTTTTCTTCTAGTGCCATTCTCCAAGTTCACTTGTTTTATTTGAAATCCCATCTATGTTAGTGTAGATTGTCTTGAAGCTCACTTTCTTCTGTTCATTTTCATGTCCCTTTCTTGGCGAGCATTCTGCTGGTGTGGGAAGCTGTTCCGTGGGTGAGAGGATCTGTGAGGTGGTTTGCAGGGTCTCAGAGGATTTTGGGGTGGGGGGTGGGGGTTTAAGGGAAGGGGGGACAGGTAGGGTTTGGGTTAAGGAGTTAGGGGGGACATGGAGGATACGGGGTGAGGGGGGGAGGAGGGATAGGGAGGGTATGGGATGAAGGGGGAGGGGGGACAGGGGGGGAAAGGTGGGAGGGGGGACATGATTGGAATGGGGTAGGGGTGTCAGGGTCAGAATGGGGTGTGGGGGGGAAGGAGGGTTGGGTGGGGGCAGGTAGGGTGAGGGGAAGGGAGGGTTTCTATGCAGAGGGGGGTGGTGGTGTTGCCCTCTCCTCTGGTGTTGCTGGGATGCTGATTTTGGGTTCTCCTCTTGTCTCTGGGACTGTTGTGTTGAGGGCTGTGATTTCCTGGTTTGCTCCTCTCTCCCTGCGCTTCCTCCTTGCCCTGCTGCCCTGGCTCTCTTCTCCTTCGTCCTGTCCCTCTGCAGGAGTAATTTTTTGTATCCCTCCATATGCTGCAGACGACTCTTCCTTTCGAGAATATCCTCCTTCGTGGTTTCGTTTGTAAACACCACCTTTACAAGTCGGTTTCTATCCTTGTTGTACCAGCCCAACCTGAAAACCTTCTCAATGTTATGTACAGCCCCTTCCATCTGTAACCCCTTCAGTAGCCCATGTACTGCCTCTCTATCCTTGTCATTCCATTCTTGCCAGTTGGATCCTTCCTGTTCTTTGTGTGTGCATGTGTGTGTGTGTGTGTGTGTGTGTGTGTGTGTGTGTGTGTGTGTGTGTGTGTGTGTGTATGTGTGTGTGTGGTGTGTGTGTGTGTGTGTGTGTGTGTGTATGTGTGTGTGTGTGTGTGTGTGTGTGTGTGTGTGTGTGTGTGTGTGTGTGTGTGTGTGTGTGTGTGTGTGTGTGTGTGTGTGTGTGTGTGTGTGTGTGTGTGTGTGTGTGTGTGTGGTGTGTGTGTGTGTGTGTGTGTGTGTGTGTGTGTGTGTGGTGTGTGTGTGTGTGTGTGTGTGTGTGTGTGTGTGTAATTACCTAAGTGTAGTTACAGGATGAGAGCTACGCTCGTGGTGTCCCATCTTCCCAGCACTCTTTGTCATATGACGCTTTGAAACTACTGACGGTCTTGGCCTCCACCACCTTCTCACTTAACTTGTTCCAACTGTCTACCACTCTATTTGCGAAAGTGAATTTTCTTATATTTCTTCGGCATCTGTGTTTTGCTAGTTTATATCTATGACCTCTTGTTCTTAAAGTTCCAGGTCTCAGGAACTCTTCCCTATCGATTTTATCAATTCCTGTTACTATTTTGTATGTAGTGATCAGATCACCTCTTTTTCTTCTGTCTTCCAGTTTTGGCATATTTAATGCCTCTAACCTCTCTTCGTAGCTCTTGCCCATTAGTTCTGGGAGCCACTTAGTAGCATGTCTTTGAACCTTTCCAGTTTATTGATGTGCTTCTTAAGATATGGGCACCACACAACCGCTGCATATTCTAGCTTTGGCCTAACAAAAGTCGTGAACACTTTCTTTAGTATATCGCCTTCCATGTATTTAAAAGCAATTCTGAAGTTAGAAAGCGTGGCAGAGGCTCCTTGCACAATATTCTTTATGTGGTCCTCAGGTGATAGTTTTCTATCTAGAACCACCTCTCTTTCTTTATCAGAATACTTTTAAGATTTCTCACATAATATATAGGTTGTGTGGGGTCTATGTTCTCCTATTCCACATTCCATAACATGGCATTTATTTACATTAAATTCCATTTGCCAAGTGGTGCTCCCTATACTTATTTTGTCCAGGTCTTCTTGAAGGGCATGACAATCATCTAAGTTTCTTATCCTTCCTATTATCTTAGCATCATCAGCAAACATGTTCGTATAATTCTGTATACCAGCTGGTAGATCATTTATGTAGACAATAAACATCACTGGTGCAATAACTGAACCCTGTGGTACTCCACCTGTGACATTTCTCCTGTCCGATACATTGCTCTGACCAGTGCCCTCATTTTTCTATCAGTCAGAAAAATTTTCATCCATGTTAGAAGCTTACCTGTCACCCCTCCAATATTTTCCAGTTTCCAGAACAACCTCTTATGTGGAACTCTGTCGAAAGCCTTTTTTAGGACCAGATAGATGCAGTCAACCCAACCATCTCTTTCCTGTAATATCTCTGTTGCTCGATCATAGAAACTGAGTAAATTTGATTCACAGGATCTTCCAGATCGAAATCCATACTATCTGTCTGATATTATATAATTTCTCTCCAGGTGTTCTACCCATTTAGTTTTAATTATTTTTTCCAATATTTTGACTATTACACTTGTCAATGATACCGGTCTATAATTAAGGGAGTCTTCCCTGCTTCCACTTGTGTAGATTGGAACTATGTTAGCCTTTTTCCACACATCAGCTACAACTCCTGTAAACAGGGATGCCTGAAAAATCAGTTGAAGAGGAATGCTGAGCTCAGGTGCACATTCTCTCAGAACCCATGGTGAAACTCCATCTGGACCAACTGCCTTGTTCTTATTTAGCTCCTTGAGCATTTTTTCCACTTCATCTCTAGACACCTCTATGTGCTCTATGTTGTTCTCTGGAATTCTTATTGTATCTGGTTCCCTGAAGATTTCATTTTGTACAAACACACTTCGGAACTTTTCGTTTAATGTTTCACACATTTCCTTTTCATTTTCCGTGAATCTATTTCCCATTTTCAACCTCTGTATACCATCCTTTACCTGCAATTTGTTGTTTATGAATTTATAGAATAGACCTGGTTCTGTTTTGCATTTGTCTGCAATCCCTTTTTCAAAATTTCTTTCTGCCTCTCTCCTCACTGCCGTGTAGTTGTTTCTCGCATCTTTGTATCGCTGGTATGTTTTGGGGTTTGGCCTCTTCCTGTATTGATTCTATTTTTGTGTCTTTTGGTCTGTGGCCCTCTCTCACTTTCTGTTGAACCAATCCTGTTTCCTAGTTCTGCTTCTCTGTTTTGGTATAAAAAAATTTGTGCCTTTATCATATATTTCACAAAACTTGACATACATCTCATTCACTTCCTTGCCTAGCAACAAGTCTGTCCAATTATACCCATAAAAAAAATTTCTAAGGTTGCCATAATGTTCTCTTCTAAAGTCAGGTATTTCAATTGCAACAACCTTCATATTTTCTTCCAGATTATAACGCATTGCATACTTTATTCCCAAAAAGACAGTGTGTGTGTGTGTGTGTGTGTGTGTGTGTGTGTGTGTGTGTGTGTGTGTGTACTCACCTAGTTGTACTCACCTAGTTGTGTTTGCGGGGGTTGAGCTCTGGCTCTTTGGTCCCGCCTCTCAACCGTCAATCAACAGGTGTACAGATTCATGAGCCTATCGGGCTCTGTCATATCTACACTTGAAACTGTGTATG
>NC_091199.1:29390191-29392521 GCF_040958095.1 Procambarus clarkii
GTCACCATGGTGGGTGATAGTGGTGCTGGTAGTGTCACCATGGTGGGTGATAGTGGTGCTGGTAGTGTCACCATGGTGGGTGATAGTGGTGCTGGTAGTGTCACCATGGTGGGTGATAGTGGTGCTGGTAGTGTCACCATGGTGGGTGATAGTGGTGCTGGTAGTGTCACCATGGTGGGTGATAGTGGTGCTGGTAGTGTCACCATGGTGGGTGATAGTGGTGCTGGTAGTGTCACCATGGTGGGTGATAGTGGTGCTGGTAGTGTCACCATGGTGGATGATAGTGGTGCTGGTAGTGTCACCATGGTGGGTGATAGTGGTGCTGGTAGTGTCACCATGATGGGTGATAGTGGTGCTGGTAGTGTCACCATGGTGGGTGATAGTGGTGCTGGTAGTGTCACCATGTAGCATGATAGTGGTGCTGGTAGTGTCACCATGGTGGGTGATAGTGGTGCTGGTAGTGTCACCATGGTGGGTGATAGTGGTGATGGTAGTGTCATCATGGTGGGTGATAGTGGTACTGGTAGTGTCACCATGGTGGGTGATAGTGGTGCTGGTAGTGTCACCATGTAGCATGATAGTGGTGCTGGTAGTGTCACCATGGTGGGTGATAGTGGTGCTGGTAGTGTCACCATGGTGGGTGATAGTGGTGCTGGTAGTGTCACCATGGTGGGTGATAGTGGTGCTGGTAGTGTCACCATGGTGGGTGATAGTGGTGCTGGTAGTGTCACCATGGTGGGTGATAGTGGTACTGGTAGTGTCACCATGGTGGGTGATAGTGGTGCTGGTAGTGTCATCATGGTGGGAGATAGTGGTGCTGGTAGTGTCACCATGGTGGGTGATAGTGGTGCTGGTAGTGTCACCATGGTGGATGATAGTGGTGCTGGTAGTGTCACCATGGTGGGTGATAGTGGTGCTGGTAGTGTCACCATGGTGGGTGATAGTGGTGCTGGTAGTGTCACCATGGTGGGTGATAGTGGTGCTGGTAGTGTCACCATGGTGGGTGATAGTGGTGCTGGTAGTGTCACCATGGTGGGTGATAGTGGTGCTGGTAGTGTCACCATGGTGGGTGATAGTGGTACTGGTAGTGTCACCATGGTGGGTGATAGTGGTGCTGGTAGTGTCACCATGGTGGGTGATAGTGGTGCTGGTAGTGTCACCATGGTGGGTGATAGTGGTGCTGGTAGTGTCACCATGGTGGATGATAGTGGTGCTGGTAGTGTCACCATGGTGGGTGATAGTGGTACTGGTAGTGTCACCATGGTGGGTGATAGTGGTGCTGGTAGTGTCACCATGGTGAGTGATAGTGGTGCTGGAAGTGTCACCATGGTGGGTGATAGTGGTGCTGGTAGTGTCACCATGGTGGGTGATAGTGGTGCTGGTAGTGTCACCAGTGTTTCCCATGGTGGGTGATAGTGGTGCTGGTAGTGTCACCATGGTGGGTGATAGTG
Organism: Procambarus clarkii; assembly: GCF_040958095.1. Taxonomy (NCBI): domain Eukaryota; kingdom Metazoa; phylum Arthropoda; class Malacostraca; order Decapoda; family Cambaridae; genus Procambarus; species Procambarus clarkii. The sequence goes on from NC_091199.1 coordinate 29,391,643, forward strand.
GTGCTGGTAGTGTCACCATGGTGGGTGATAGTGCTGCTGGTAGTGTCACCAGTGTTTCCCATGGTGGGTGATAGTGGTGCTGGTAGTGTCACCAGTGTTTCCCATGGTGGGTGATAGTGGTGCTGGTAGTGTCACCAGTGTTTCCCATGGTGGGTGATAGTGGTGCTGGTAGTGTCACCATGGTGGCGCTGGTAGTGTCACCAAGTCTATGTGGGTGGGGAAGAAGACAGGTTGACTAATTTAGCAGTTACCAGGGAGGATGATATTAAACAAACAGTGACACTCAAGCCAAACAAATCCCCTGGGCCAGACGAAGTGTTTGCCAGGGCATTTTTGCCCGAAACGCTGTGCGTATTAGTGGCTTTAGGTATTGTATTTATTAGCTCTATCTATAAATCCAACATTATGTTTGCAGCTCATTTTCTATGTATGTACTTATACCTGTATAATTAATTCAATTGAAATGAATTGGATTGAATTGAATTGAATTAAGGAATGCAAAGAGGAGATTTGCGAGCTTTTCCATATTAAATAAATCATTAGAGTCAGGCAGAGTGCCAGAGTCTTGGAAGGTCCCTAATGTGGTTCCAATTTTCAAGCAAGGAGATAGACCACTTTCATCAAATTATCGGCCAATTAGCCTAACGTCTATTGTGGGAAAATTACTTGAATCGATAATTGTAAATACCATTCGTCCTCATCTTGAAAAGCATAATAATAAAGGATTCACAACATTTTTACAGATTGCCGATCATGTTTACCAAATTTGCTATCATTTTATTCCAGCATATTTGAGGCAGTTGACAGTGATAAGGTTTGTGATGTTGTGTACCTTGACTTGAGCAAAGCTAGGACTAAAAAGAATATACGAATGAAGAT
>NC_091199.1:29398021-29443021 GCF_040958095.1 Procambarus clarkii
CCTGGAGGGACATGACCGAAGGTGTTGTCTGCCAGGGTGGCAGGAAGTGCTCCTGGTGGGACATGACCGAAGGTGTTGTCTGCCAGGGTGGCAGGAAGTGCTCCTGGTGGGTCATGACCGAAGGTGTTGTCTGCCAGGGTGGCAGGAAGTGCTCCTGGAGGGTCATGACCGAAGGTGTTGTCTGCCAGGGTGGCAGGAAGTGCTCCTGGTGGGACATGACCGAAGGTGTTGTCTGCCAGGGTGGCAGGAAGTGCTCCAGGTGGGTCATGACCGAAGGTGGTGTCTGCCAGGGTGGCAGGAAGTGCTCCTGGTGGGTCATGACCGAAGGTGTTGTCTGCCAGGGTGGCAGGAAGTGCTCCAGGTGGGTCATGACCGAAGGTGGTGTCTGCCAGGGTGGCAGGAAGTGCTCCTGGTGGGACATGTAGGCGTCATATAGTTTGTAATATTTCACTTTACTTCATTTTCACTTACTTTATTCATTTACCTAATCTTTTGCTATTATATACCACTGATATTTGGATCTTTCACTGATTAGGAATAATGAAATGAATTAATAAATTTCACCATTTTGATCCTGTAATATTTTATATCAGTGGAACTTGCCTGATAAATACTTTTGTTACTGATAATTCTGCCTCGAGGTAATGGGTTTATATCTTTGTGTAACTTTTGTGTTCTGGAACGTTTTTAATGTTTTTTTTGCTTGGCTGTTTTATGTCGTAATTATTTGTTGTGGTGGTTTTCTGGCTTGTATTTATGATCTAATTTATGCAATAATAATCAATGAGACTTATATTTAACCATTATAATAATTTCTGTACTGCTGTCTTTATATATCTTATTCAGTTTTCTTTATTCCCAAATTTTACAACAACAATATATTTAACTAGACAAAGCCTTTTATCAATTATCTAAAATTTTTACTTCTCAAGTTCTTGTTCTTGTTGCTGATTATTGTAACTTTGACTTATATTATTGTATTTGTTAATTATTCAGTTTACTGTAAATATTATCTTGTTTAAATATATAACATTTTGGTGTATACATTTGCAGTATGGAGTGACCAGCCCCAGGGACCAGGTGGTAACCCGTAACCAGCCCCAGGGACCAGGTGGTAACCCGTGACCAGCACCAGGGACCAGGTGGTGACCCGTGACCAGCACCAGGGACCAGGTGGTGACCCGTGACCAGCCCCAGGGACCAGGTGGTAACCCGTGACCAGCACCAGGGACCAGGTGGTAACCCGTAACCAGCCCCAGGGACCAGGTGGTGACCCGTGACCAGCCCCAGAGACCAGGTGGTGACCCGTGACCAGCCCCAGGGACCAGGTGGTGACCCGTGACCAGCCCCAGGGACCAGGTGGTAACCCGTGACCAGCACCAGGTGGTAACCCGTAACCAGCCCCAGGGACCAGGTGGTAACCCGTGACCAGCACCAGGGACCAGGTGGGTACCCGTGACCAGCCCCAGGGACCAGGTGGTGACCCGTGACCAGCACCAGGGACCAGGTGGTGACCCGTGACCAGCACCAGGGACCAGGTGGTGACCCGTGACCAGCCCCAGGGACCAGGTGGTGACCCGTGACCAGCACCAGGGACCAGGTGGTGACCCGTGACCAGCCCTAGGGACCAGGTGGTAACCCGTGACCAGCCCCAGGGACCAACTGAGGCCGGACCTAATGATCCCCAGATATTTAACCAACTTTTTCCACCTGTGATTGTAATATTAAACAATTAAACTCAATACAATACTTTTCCTCTCTTGGAGGAAATATTTGATGTGTTGAGGTTAACACTTAGTAAAGTTAATCTCAGTATCCCATATACTTTATTCCTTATGTTTATGCATTGATTATTATTGCCTTATGATCCCTGCAGATGACGACTCCTAGATATTTCTCCCATTAATACCTCACATATTCAATATTGTCCAGGTGATATATGGGAACTTTAGTATTATTATTACTAAGCTCAAATCCCAACATTTTACAGCATTAAACTGCATCCGCTAATCTTTTGTCTACGTCGAAAGTCTATCCAGATTGTCTTTTAGTACTTTTGGTAGTTTAACTCAAACATGGAAGGTAAATCCACGTGGGATTTAACTCCATTCATGCCAGCTCTCTGCTGTCTTTTTTAATAACCAATGACCAGGGTGTAATCCAACTTAGGATAGACCACCATTACCATGTGCTTCCAGCTCTTTAGTCTTGTGAGGACCAGTATCAAAGTCCTTGTTGGCGTCTAGTTAAAGAATGTCACAATCCTTCCTACTATCACCTTCCTGAAATTTACAGGAAAAGAATGATAGAAAAGGTCTTAAACATGAGCGGCCCTTAGTGAAACCATGTCGTTAATTCTTTATCAATTTGTTGTTCAAGGTGAAAACGAAAGGCTTTGGCAATTATCAATTAAATACATTTGCAGTTGTTGGCACCACATCAGCAACCATCCATCACTCCGGTACTCTGCTCGAGTCTAATGATTAATTAAATGTGGTAGACAATAAGTCTGGCTCTGGGGACTAGTTTACCTTTAGTTTGCATATATGTTTAATAACCTCCTCGCTAGTAACTAGACCAGTTAAGTACTAAACCTACTAAGCTAGTTAACAACTAAACTAGTTAACATGTCGTCTCGACCTTCGAAGACTTTTTCTTCTGAGTGCGTAATTGAGTTTCTTTAGGAAATACAGAGACGAAGAATTTATTTGAAATAAGTCACATTTCTTTTTCATTCTCAGTTACTTGACCTGCTTCAGATATAATTTGTGTAGTCTTTTCCTTAATCTTTCTTTAATATATCAGAAAAAATGTTTTAGAAATTGTCATTGCCTTGTCTGCTTTATATAATTCATTATTTCTTGATGCTTTTATTATTTCCTTAACATTTCTAACTATTTTGGGATATTGTTGTTCAAGATTAACTTCCCCATTCTTAGGCCTTTGATCAAAGTTTTTTCCTACCGATAAGGTTTTTAATCACATGATTATCCATTTAAGGTTATTGTTGTTTGACCTAAGATATCTAGATGGCACACTATATTTTTAACCTTTATTAAGCATATTTTAAAATAAATTACAGTTTGAATATGTTTAAAAGTTTTTTTAATTTCGTTTTGTTATATCCTTTCACCCATGTTAATACTTCAGTCATGTTGACATTAACTCTCACCTTTCACCCATGTTAATACTTCAGTCATGTTGACATTTACTCTCATCTTTCACCCATGTTAATACTTCAGTCATGTTGACATTTACTCTCACCTTTCACCCATGTTAATACTTCAGTCATGTTGACATTTACTCTCATCTTTCACCCATGTTAATACTTCAGTAATGTTGACATTTACTCATCAACAGCACCAGCACCTCCCTAGCTGCCCTACACACCAGTGACCATGGTCAACAGCACCAGCACCTCCTCCCTAGCTGCCCTACACACCAGTGACCATGGTCAACAGCACCAGCACCTCCCTAGCTGCCCTACACACCAGTGACCATGGTCAACAGCTCCAGCACCTCCTCCCTAGCTGCCCTACACACCAGTGACCATGGTCAACAGCACCAGCACCTCCTCCCTAGCTGCCCTACACACCAGTAACCATGGTCAACAGCACCAGCACCTCCCTAGCTGCCCTACACACCAGTGACCATGGTCAACAGCACCAGCACCTCCTCCCTAGCTGCCCTACACACCAGTGACCATGGTCAACAGCACCAGCACCTCCTCCCTAGCTGCCCTACACACCAGTGACCATGGTCAACAGCACCAGCACCTCCTCCCTAGCTGCCCTACACACCAGTGACCATGGTCAACAGCTCCAGCACCTCCTCCCTAGCGGCCCTACACACCAGTGACCATGGTCAACAGCACCAGCACCTCCACCCTAGCTGCCCTACACACCAGTGACCATGGTCAACAGCTCCAGCACCTCCTCCCTAGCTGCCCTACACACCAGTGACCATGGTCAACAGCTCCAGCACCTCCTCAATAGCTGCCCTACACAACAGTGACCATGGTCAACAGCACCAGCACCTCCTCCCTAGCTGCCCTACACACCAGTGACCATGGTCAACAGCACCAGCACCTCCCTAGCTGCCCTACACACCAGTGACCATGGTCAACAGCTCCAGCACCTCCTCCCTAGCTGCCCTACACACCAGTGACCATGGTCAACAGCACCAGCACCTCCTCCCTAGCTGCCCTACACACCAGTAACCATGGTCAACAGCACCAGCACCTCCCTAGCTGCCTTACACACCAGTGACCATGGTCAACAGCTCCAGCACCTCCTCCCTAGCTGCCCTACACACCAGTGACCATGGTCAACAGCACCAGCACCTCCCTAGCTGCCCTACACACCAGTGACCATGGTCAACAGCACCAGCACCTCCTCCCTAGCTGCCCTACACACCAGTGACCATGGTCAACAGCACCAGCACCTCCTCCCTAGCTGCCCTACACACCAGTGACCATGGTCAACAGCTCCAGCACCTCCTCCCTAGCTGCCCTACACACCAGTGACCATGGTCAACAGCTCCAGCACCTCCTCAATAGCTGCCCTACACAACAGTGACCATGGTCAACAGCACCAGCACCTCCTCCCTAGCTGCCCTACACACCAGTGACCATGGTCAACAGCACCAGCACCTCCCTAGCTGCCCTACACACCAGTGACCATGGTCAACAGCTCCAGCACCTCCTCCCTAGCTGCCCTACACACCAGTGACCATGGTCAACAGCACCAGCACCTCCTCCCTAGCTGCCCTACACACCAGTAACCATGGTCAACAGCACCAGCACCTCCCTAGCTGCCTTACACACCAGTGACCATGGTCAACAGCTCCAGCACCTCCTCCCTAGCTGCCCTACACACCAGTGACCATGGTCAACAGCACCAGCACCTCCCTAGCTGCCCTACACACCAGTGACCATGGTCAACAGCACCAGCACCTCCTCCCTAGCTGCCCTACACACCAGTGACCATGGTCAACAGCACCAGCACCTCCTCCCTAGCTGCCCTACACACCAGTGACCATGGTCAACAGCACCAGCACCTCCTCCCTAGCTGCCCTACACACCAGTGACCATGGTCAACAGCTCCAGCACCTCCTCCCTAGCTGCCCTACACACCAGTGACCATGGTCAACACCACCAGCACCTCCTCCCTAGCGGCCCTACACACCAGTGACCATGGTCAACAGCACCAGCACCTCCTCCCTAGCGGCCCTACACACCAGTGACCATGGTCAACAGCACCAGCACCACCTCCCTAGCTGCCCTATACACCAGTGACCATGGTCAACAGCACCAGCACCTCCTGTCTAGCTGCCCTACACACAAGTGACCATGGTCAACAGCTCCAGCACCTCCACCCTAGCTGCCCTACACACCAGTGACCATGGTCAACAGCACCAGCACCACCTCCCTAGCTGCCCTACACACCAGAGACCATGGTCAACAGCACCAGCACCTCCTCCCTAGCTGCCCTACACACCAGTGACCATGGTCAACAGCTCCAGCACCTCCTCCCTAGCTGCCCTACACACCAGTGACCATGGTCAACAGCACCAGCACCTCCTCCCTAGCTGCCCTACACACCGGTGACCATGGTCAACAGCACCAGCACCTCCTTAGCTGCCCTACACACCAGTGACCATGGTCAACAGCTCCAGCACCTCCTCCCTAGCTGCCCTACACACCAGTGACCATGGTCAACAGCACCAGCACCACATCCCTAGCTGCCCTACACACCAGTGACCATGGTCAACAGCACCAGCACCTCCTGTCTAGCTGCCCTACACACCAGTGACCATGGTCAACAGCTCCAGCACCTCCTCCCTAGCTGCCCTACACACCAGTGACCATGGTCAACAGCACCAGCACCACCTCCCTAGCTGCCCTACACACCAGTGACCATGGTCAACAGCACCAGCACCTCCTCCCTAGCTGCCCTACACACCAGTGACCATGGTCAACAGCTCCAGCACCTCCTCCCTAGCTGCCCTACACACCAGTGACCATGGTCAACACCACCAGCACCTCCTCCCTAGCTGCCCTACACACCAGTGACCATGGTCAACAGCACCAGCACCTCCCTAGCTGCCCTACACACCAGTGACCATGGTCAACAGCTCCAGCACCTCCTCCCTAGCTGCCCTACACACCAGTGACCATGGTCAACAGCACCAGCACCACCTCCCTAGCTGCCCTACACACCAGTGACCATGGTCAACAGCTCCAGCACCTCCTCCCTAGCTGCCCTACACACCAGTGACCATGGTCAACAGCACCAGCACCACCCAAGCTGCCCTACACACCAGTGACCATGGTCAACAGCACCAGCACCACCTCCCTAGCTGCCCTACACACCAGTGACAATGGTCAACAGCACCAGCACCTCCTGCCTAGCTGCCCTACACACCAGTGACCATGGTCAACAGCACCAGCACCACCCAAGCTGCCCTACACACCAGTGACCATGGTCAACAGCACCAGCACCTCCTCCCTAGCTGCCCTACACACCAGTGACCATGGTCAACAGCACCAGCACCTCCCTAGCTGCCCTACACACCAGTGACCATGGTCACCAGCTCCAGCACCTCCTCCCTAGCTGCCCTACACACCAGTGACCATGGTCAACAGCACCAGCACCTCCTCCCTAGCTGCCCTACACACCAGTAACCATGGTCAACAGCACCAGCACCTCCCTAGCTGCCCTACACACCAATGACCATGGTCAACAGCACCAGCACCTCCCTAGCTGCCCTACACACCAGTGACCATGGTCAACAGCACCAGCACCTCCTCCCTAGCTGCCCTACACACCAGTGACCATGGTCAACAGCTCCAGCACCTCCTCCCTAGCTGCCCTACACACTAGTGACCATGGTCAACAGCACCAGCACAACCTCCCTAGCTGCCCTATACACCAGTGACCATGGTCAACAGCACCAGCACCTCCTGTCTAGCTGCCCTACATACAAGTGACCATGGTCAACAGCTCCAGCACCTCCTCCCTAGCTGCCCTACACACCAGTGACCATGGTCAACAGCACCAGCACCACCTCCCTAGCTGCCCTACACACCAGTGACCATGGTCAACAGCACCAGCACCTCCTCCCTAGCTGCCCTACATACCAGTGACCATGGTCAACAGCTCCAGCACCTCCTCCCTAGCTGCCCTACACACCAGTGACCATGGTCAACAGCACCAGCACCTCCTCCCTAGCTGCCCTACACACCAGTGACCATGGTCAACAGCACCAGCACCTCCCTAGCTGCCCTACACACCAGTGACCATGGTCAACAGCTCCAGCACCTCCTCCCTAGCTGCCCTACACACCAGTGACCATGGTCAACAGCACCAGCACCACCTCCCTAGCTGCCCTACACACCAGTGATCATGGTCAACAGCACCAGCACCTCCTGTCTAGCTGCCCTACACACCAGTGACTATGGTCAACAATCTCCAGCACCTCCTCCCTAGCTGCCCTACACACCAGTGACCATGGTCAACAGCACCAGCACCACCTCCCTAGCTGCCCTACACACCAGCGACCATGGTCAACAGCACCTCCTCCCTAGCTGCCCTACACACCAGTGACCATGGTCAACAGCTCCAGCACCTCCTCCCTAGCTGCCCTACACACCAGTGACCATGGTCAACAGCACCAGCACCACCTCCCTAGCTGCCCTACACACCAGTGACCATGGTCAACAGCACCAGCACCTCCTCCCTAGCGGCCCTACACACCAGTGACCATGGTCAACAGCACCAGCACCTCCCTAGCTGCCCTACACACCAGTGACCATGGTCAACAGCTCCAGCACCTGCTCCCTAGCTGCCCTACACACCAGTGACCATGGTCAACAGCACCAGCACCACCTCCCTAGCTGCCCTACACACCAGTGACCATGGTCAACAGCACCAGCACCTCCTGTCTAGCTGCCCTACACACCAGTGACCATGGTCAACAGCTCCAGCACCTCCTCCCTAGCTGCCCTACACACCAGTGACCATGGTCAACAGCACCAGCACCACCTCCCTAGCTGCCCTACACACCAGTGACCATGGTCAACAGCACCAGCACCTCCTCCCTAGCTGCCCTACACACCAGTGACCATGGTCAACAGCTCCAGCACCTCCTCCCTAGCTGCCCTACACACCAGTGACCATGGTCAACAGCACCAGCACCACCTCCCTAGCTGCCCTACACACCAGTGACCATGGTCAACAGGACCAGCACCTCCTGTCTAGCTGCCCTACACACCAGTGACCATGGTCAACAGCTCCAGCACCTCCTCCCTAGCTGCCCTACACACCAGTGACCATGGTCAACTGCACCAGCACCTCCTCCCTAGCTGCCCTACACACCAGTAACCATGGTCAACAGCACCAGCACCTCAATAGCTGCCCTACTCACCAGTGACCATGGTCAACAGCTCCAGCACCTCCCTAGCTGCCCTACACACCAGTGACCATGGTCAACAGCACCAGCACCTCCCTAGCTGCCCTACACACCAGTGACCATGGTCAACAGCTCCAGCACCTCCTCCCTAGCTGCCCTACACACCAGTGACCATGGTCAACAGCACCAGCACCTCCTCCCTAGCTGCCCTACACACCAGTAACCATGGTCAACAGCACCAGCACCTCCCTAGCTGCCCTACACACCAGTGACCATGGTCAACAGCTCCAGCACCTCCTCCCTAGCTGCCCTACACACCAGTAACCATGGTCAACAGCACCAGCACCTCCCTAGCTGCCCTACACACCAGTAACCATGGTCAACAGCACCAGCACCTCCCTAGCTGCCCTACACACCAGTGACCATGGTCAACAGCACCAGCACCTCCTTCCAAGCTGCCCTACACACCAGTGATCATGGTCAACAGCTCCAGCACCTCCTCCCTAGCTGCCCTACACACCAGTGACCATGGTCAACAGCACCAGCACCTCCTCCCTAGCTGCCCTACACACCAGTGACCATGGTCAACAGCTCCAGCACCTCCCTAGCTGCCCTACACACCAGTGACCATGGTCAACACCACCAGCACCTCCTCCCTAGCTGCCCTACACACCAGTGACCATGGTCAACACCACCAGCACCTCCTCCCTAGCTGCCCTACACATCAGTGACCATGGTCAACAGCTCCAGCACCTCCTCCCTAGCTGCCCTACACACCAGTGACCATGGTCAACAGCACCAGCACCACCTCCCTAGCTGCGCTACACACCAGTGACCATGGTCAGCAGCACCAGCACCTCCCTAGCTGCCCTACACACCAGTGACCATGGTCAACAGCACCAGCACCTCCCTAGCTGCCCTACACACCAGTGACCATGGTCAACAGCACCAGCACCTCCCTAGCTGCCCTACACACCAGTGACCATGGTCAACAGCACCAGCACCTCCTCCCTAGCTGCCCTACACACCAGTGATCATGGTCAACAGCTCCAGCACCTCCTCCCTAGCTGCCCTACACACCAGTGACCATGGTCAACAGCACCAGCACCTCCTCCCTAGCTGCCCTACATAACAGTGACCATGGTCAACAGCACCAGCACCTCCCAAGCTGCCCTACACACCAGTGACCATGGTCAACAGCTCCAGCACCTCCTCCCTAGCTGCCCTACACACCAGTGACCATGGTCAACAGCACCAGCACCTCCTCCCTAGCTGCCCTACACACCAGTGATCAAGGTCAACAGCTCCAGCACCTCCTCCCTAGCTGCCCTACACACCAGTGACCATGGTCAACAGCACCAGCACCACCTCCCTAGCTGCCCTACACACCAGTGACCATGGTCAACAGCACCAGCACCTCCTCCCAAGCTGCCCTACACACCAGTGACCATGGTCAACAGCTCCAGCACCTCCTCCCTAGCTGCCCTACACACCAGTGACCATGGTCAACACCACCAGCACCTCCTCCCTAGCTGCCCTACACACCAGTGACCATGGTCAACAGCTCCAGCACCTCCTCCCAAGCTGCCCTACACACCAGTGATCATGGTCAACAGCTCCAGCACCTCCTCCCTAGCTGCCCTACACACCAGTGACCATGGTCAACAGCACCAGCACCTCCTCCCTAGCTGCCCTACACACCAGTGACCATGGTCAACAGCTCCAGCACCTCCTCCCTAGCTGCCCTACACACCAGTGACCATGGTCAACAGCACCAGCACCTCCTGTCGGAAAATCCGACACCATTTAATATATCATACAGATAATAGCTGTATTACTAACAAGTTACCCATAGAAAACGTAACTTGTAGTGGAATTACCGTCTATAGAAAACGGGATATCATCACCACATACTATTATATTCTCCACCTATTATGGTGGGAATTATTCTTAAATACATTATTCTTTGGACTTTACCATCATAAAAACATCTTATATAAATTAACTTAATTATCAATATTAAAGTAGAGTAAATGTGACCCTTCTATCACTTTCTGAAATCTGGACAATGTAAGCCAGGCGTCAGGGAGGAAGGAAGGCAGCCATTGTTGTGTCACCTCCGAGACGTGTGGAGCAAATTTGGCTCCTATCATATCTGGACAATGTCGGCCAGGCGTCAATAGTATGGAGTGTTAGATGCAGCCATTGTTGAGACTAGACCAGAGGCTCACACGGGAGCAAATTCGGCTCCTGTTAAATTTACTTGGACCTAGTGTTATGGAAACTAAAAGTGTACCATTATCAACACGCTGTCTACAAATTCAAGTTAAGTGTTCTTTCCGAAACCCATTATCTATCATTAGTGGCCATTAATGTCATTGGGTAGGGTTAGCCGGTTAGAACGCGAAATCGCCTCATACTAAAGGTAATTAAGCCAGGTCTTTATTGTTCCATGTACAATGTTTCTCTGAAATACCTGTCATATACTAGGTTTCTGGCTTCACAGCTAGCGCCCTTTTAACAGGTCAAGACGAGGAAGCATGTTTGTGCATCAGTTACCAGCACGTGGAAGCTACCTCAAAGAGGGAAAATGTGGTCTACATCCTGGTTATACCTGCTGTACAAATAAGATAAGGAACCTCTTCAATGTATGTAGTTAATTCTGTAGTTTGATTGGCTGCATATATATATTAATTTAATAACCCACCCTAATGTGTAGAGGATCGATTTGTGAGATTGAGATTATTGCAGAAATACAGTCCACTTATCATTATACAAATTGCTATCGAAGTATATAAATTAACGTAAATATAAATTCATATAAATTAAATAAATATAAATCTCACAGGTCGGTTCCCACATTATTTGGACCTTCGGAACCGGAATATTTGGTCCTATGAACCCACATTTGGTCATCTTAGTACCGGATGAACCAGTTAACCAGTGGATTCATTAAATAAACTAGTGCAGTGTTATTTAAACAAAGCCAGTCAAGACGGCGGCGTTGACTCGTGCGAGTTCACGAGCCCCGCTCAGTTCAGATCTGCCTTAGTCAGCGGTTTCATGCACACCCACGGATTTGGTGGAGTGTTATTCTGTGAAATGACAGCGCTAATATAGAAGCCAGCCAAATTACTGGCTGTGTCCTCGCAAGATTGTTCACGGATTTCGTGGTGTTACATTTCGCGAGAGATTATCCACGAATTTTGTGGACTTTATTTCGCGAGGTCACTAATAATATTTAATACTTCTTGATAATATTAGAAGTTTCATAGAGGCTAATTAAGAGGCTATTATCAATAATTGTGTATATTATTTCTCCAAAATAGAGAATTATTTAATATATATTGCACTAGTGATCACAGTATAATATTTACTAATTGCCAACCCACAACAGGGTAGGATATGACTAGTTGAACTATTATTGCTCATCCTAGTCCCATTATTACCATAGTCAGTTGTACTATATTGAACAACCTAACACCATTAATGAATGGTGCAGACCCTATTTTGGGTGTAATTTTTATCAACTCGAGTTGAGTTGTGTATATATAATAATTTACTTATGATCATTACACCTTTGAGTGATTAATTAGTGCCTCGACCATCCTAGGGTGATATAGAAGAGCTAACCTAAAGGTACTTCCATGACACTGGTTTATCACTCAAATCATTAGTGTGTATGATTGTATATATATAATGTGTATTAATTTTAAGTGCTAACCTCTAGTAGAGGTAAGATTATTGCCTAGTGAGTGCAGAATTTACCCTAGGCTACCATTAGTGTTTGTTCAGTATTATGAGCAGCCCAAGTACAAGTCCCACAAGGCTTCACCAACGAACCAGTATGGATAATGCAGGGAGAATGAAAAGAACCCTTGCAGGTCTTAAAGGCCACTTAACAAGACAGATCAAGAAATGTGAAGATTTGTCACAACAATCAACAGTTGATTATGCTGACCTGGAAAGCTATTATCAAGCAGCTGCAGGTAAATTTGAGCAAATCAAATGCCAAATAGCAACATATGTGGCTGCACTTGCCAACACCAATTTATCAGAAACAGATATAGACGACATTATGGTTGATCTTGCGAATTATGAAGATCACACTCAGGCCACGTTACAGCCTTATGTCAAATTAATTGCCCAGAACAAGGCAACAGCAACAACAACAACAGTTGCATCTAATACGAGTCAAGCAGAAGCTCGACTCCCTCCAATTAATTTACCCACTTTCTCAGGAAAAGATGAGGAAGATTGGGACGAATTTTGGAACAAATTCGTTGACCTTGTAGATTCAAAACAATCTTTACCAAAGAGTAGTAAATTCTCTTATTTGCAAGGTCAATTATCAGGTGAGGCTAAAACAGTAGTATCCCATCTGAGATTAACTAATGACGGCTATGATCTGGCAGTAAAACTCCTCAAGGATAATTATGCTGATCCAGAAGTAAGAACATCACATTTAGTTCATGAGCTGTTGCATTTACCCCCACCGGAGGCTTCAGCTGATTCACTCCAAGTCTTCAAGCTGGAGATAGAATCATTGATCAATGCCCTCAGCCTGACAGCAGATACAAACGGGGCTGAGTGGGTCTTGAAAATAATTGTCCAGGAGAAAATACCTAGGGACATATTGAGACAAATGAGTGCTCATTACAATAAAAGTATCTTATCCATGAATGAAATATCTGAAGGTTTAAAGTCAATAGTTCATCAATTACGAACACATGACAAATTAAAACCACCAAGTAAACCCTCAGAAACCAATAATAGTAAACCACAGAGTACCAAAGGTACTCCAAATCAATCTAGACAATATAATTCAACACCAAAGTGGAACAGTAGCAGTGTGGGCGTATATGCAGTGGGACCCTCCAAGCCTATAGTTACTGTGTCATCCAAGAACGTGACACCAAAGGGTACTGGAAGCTATGGAACATGTTTGTTCTGCAATGAGAAACATTCAATGTACCACTGCTCTAATTTTCCTGATAGTGACGCCCGTGTTGAGCGACTCAAAGATTTGCAACATTGCACGAGGTGCCTCAGGAAACATAACATCAACGACTGTGATACCCAATTACACACCTGTAATAGGTGTAACAAAGGTCAGCACCATGCAGCATTGTGCAGAGACACCAAAACAACGTCTCCAAACCCCAAGGTGGAAGATAGCAGTCCCACCTCAGTACAGTACTGCAAGGTGCAACAAACAAAGAGTGTCCAATCGGCAAAGTCTAAAGGTAATACGACTTTGCCTACTGCCCAAATTACCATCCAGAATAAGAGGGCCAAGGTCCATACCCGTGGGTTGTTTGACCAAGGATCCCAGAGAACATATATCACTAAAAAGCTGGCAGATGAACTACAATTAAGGCCTGTAGCCCAGACGTCATTCAACATCTCAGGGTTTGTAACAGATGCAGGACCTCAAGTCTACCAGGTGGTACAACCATCAGTACGTTTAGGCAGGTACGTCTGTCGAGTACAAGCCATTGTGGTGGACAAAATACCAGTAGACCTACAAGTTCAAGGTCTGAGAGCAACAGCCAAATTCCTGAGAAATAGAGGAATAAAATTGGCAGATAATATTAAGTCTGATCACCTCACTGACTTCGGTCTCCTTGTAGGGACAGACTATTGTCATCGATTCATCGGTAACCCTACTAAATATCAGGGTATAACCATGTTAAACTCTGCAGGAGGTAAATTACTCTCAGGCCCAGTATCAAGCCTGAGGAGACCTATGCCTGCAGATAAACAATACCAATAGAAATCTAAATTAGTCAGCTGATTATATTTCTCCAGTAGCATTATACTAAGGAGATTACAGCTGACTATACCAACAGAGGTTGATGTTAGTATCATCATTTAAAGCTGAAGATGAGTTCATGAGGCCTCAGTGGCAAATCAGTGAACAGTAGCCTAAAACAGCTACAAGTCACTGCGACCAATGTCACTGAACCCACTGCAGTCTCAGAACCATACTTTACTTTAATGATGAGCTATTCAATCTTCTGAATCAATTAACTAAATTAAACCCCAATAAATTTGATGACTGATTTGATACATTTATTATTTAATCAAGATGCATTCCATGGGCCTCAGTGTTTATATATCAGTGACCAGTTACCTGAACAAACTTCAAGTTATATCTAATGTCACTGATCTCACTGCAGTCCCTGAATCATACTTGACTGTAGTACTTGATCACATTCAGTCTTCTGGGTTAAATAATAAGTAATTAGGCTTGAATATTAGCCTTTCAAGAGTTGACAGGGAAATGAAATCGCATTAGACTTCTAACCCCTGCAACTCTAGTACGGGACATCTGTCCTGTACGAACAGACGCACAAATGTGTGATTACTAACTACTAACATCAAATTAATCTAATAATTCGAAGGAGGAGTATCGGTGTTCGTCTGTTCTAAATAGGACTTCGACCCGTGAGCAGCCCCCTGGGGAATTATGTCGGAAAATCCGACACCATTTAATATATCATACAGATAATAGCTGTATTACTAACAAGTTACCCATAGAAAACGTAACTTGTAGTGGAATTACCGTCTATAGAAAACGGGATATCATCACCACATACTATTATATTCTCCACCTATTATGGTGGGAATTATTCTTAAATACATTATTCTTTGGACTTTACCATCATAAAAACATCTTATATAAATTAACTTAATTATCAATATTAAAGTAGAGTAAATGTGACCCTTCTATCACTTTCTGAAATGTGGACAATGTAAGCCAGGCGTCAGAGGGAGGAAGGAGGGCAGCCATTGTTTACGAGACCAGAGGCTCACACGGGAGCAAATTCGGCTCCTGTTAAATTTACTTGGACGTAGTGTTATGGAAACTAAAAGTGTACCATTATCAACACGCTGTCTACAAATTCAAGTTAAGTGTTCTTTCCGAAACCCATTATCTATCATTAGTGGCCATTAATGTCATTGGGTAGGGTTAGCCGGTTAGAACGCGAAATCGCCTCATACTAAAGGTAATTAAGCCAGGTCTTTATTGTTCCATGTACAATGTTTCTCTGAAATACCTGTCATATACTAGGTTTCTGGCTTCACAGCTAGCGCCCTTTTAACAGGTCAAGACGAGGAAGCATGTTTGTGCATCAGTTACCAGCACGTGGAAGCTACCTCAAAGAGGGAAAATGTGGTCTACATCCTGGTTATACCTGCTGTACAAATAAGATAAGGAACCTCTTCAATGTATGTAGTTAATTCTGTAGTTTGATTGGCTGCATATATATATTAATTTAATAACCCCCCCTAATGTGTAGAGGATCGATTTGTGAGATTAGAGATTATTGCAGAAATACAGTCCACTTAACATTATACAAATTGCTATCGAAGTATATAAATTAACGTAAATATAAATTCATATGAATTAAATAAATATAAATCTCACAGGTCGGTTCCCACACCTCCTCCCTAGCTGCCCTACACACCAGTGACCATGGTCAACAGCACCAGCACCTCCCTAGCTGCCCTACACACCAGTGACCATGGTCAACAGCTCCAGCACCTCCCTAGCTGCCCTACACACCAGTAACCATGGTCAACAGCACCAGCACCTCCTCCCTAGCTGCCCTACACACCAGTGACCATGGTCAACAGCTCCAGCACCTCCTCCCTAGCTGCCCTACACACCAGTGACCATGGTCAACAGCACCAGCACCTCCTCCCTAGCTGCCCTACACACCAGTGACCATGGTCAACAGCACCAGCACCTCCTCCCTAGCTGCCCTACACACCAGTGACCATGGTCAACAGCTCCAGCACCTCCTCCCTAGCTGCCCTACACACCAGTGACCATGGTCAACAGCACCAGCACCTCCTCCCTAGCTGCCCTACACATCAGTGACCATGGTCAACACCACCAGCACCTCCTCCCTAGCTGCCCTACACACCAGTGACCATGGTCAACAGCTCCAGCACCTCCTCCCTAGCTGCCCTACACACCAGTGACCATGGTCAACAGCACCAGCACCTCCTCCCTAGCTGCCCTACACACCAGTGACCATGGTCAACAGCACCAGCACCTCCTCCCTAGCTGCCCTACACACCAGTGACCATGGTCAACAGCTCCAGCACCTCCTCCCTAGCTGCCCTACACACCAGTGACCATGGTTAACAGCACCAGCACCTCCTCCCTAGCTGCCCTACACACCAGTGACCATGGTCAACAGCACCAGCACCTCCTCCCTAGCTGCCCTACACACCAGTGACCATGGTCAACAGCACCAGCACCTCCTCCCTAGCTGCCCTACACACCAGTGACCATGGTCAACAGCTCCAGCACCTCCCTAGCTGCCCTACACACCAGTAACCATGGTCAACAGCACCAGCACCTCCTCCCTAGCTGTCCTACACTGTCGGAAAATCCGACACCATTTAATATATCATACAGATAATTGCTGTGTTGTATAAACAAGTTACCCATAGAAAACGTAACTTGTAGTGGAATTACCGTCTAAGAAAACGGGATGTCATCACCAGATACCCTGACTAACAGCGAGAACAGAATATCGGGGAGGCACCAAGTCTCTTCCATCAATATCCACCTCGCCTGATGCTCCTGTCAGCAACTAACTTCACCTCATTCTTCTTGAATATATATTCTGTAACGTCAGTTAACTTGTATTCATTTCAACTGTTCCTTTAAAAAGTCGATAGGCTGAAAGAAACTCCTTTTAGCGTCAGGCCAAATTGCAAAGTGGACTTTGGAGAATTAACTTTTCTACTTCCTTTTCAAGTGAAGAACATCCTATGAAATAGAAAATATTCGTGCTAGGACCATTGATCAAACCTTTTGTCGTATTCAATAACACATCAAATGTGTATGCATGTGTGTATATGTATGTATGTATATGTATGTATATATATAATAATATATATATATGTGCATGGTATGGGGTACATAATACACGAACTAAACTACAATTAAGGAAAGTGTGTGTGCTGTGCACATAATTAACTTAATTATCAATATTAAAGTAGAGTAAATGTGACCCTTCTATCACTTTCTGAAATGTGGACAATGTAAGCCAGGCGTCAGAGGGAGGAAGGAGGGCAGCCATTGTTTACGAGACCAGAGGCTCACACGGGAGCAAATTCAGCTCCTGTTAAATTTACTTGGACGTAGTGTTATGGAAACCAAAGGTGTACCATTGTCAACACGCTGTCTACAAATTCAAGTTAAGTGTCTATCCGAAACCCGTTTATCATTCATTTATGGCCATTAATGTCAGGATATAGGGTGACCCGGTTAGATCACGTGGAAGCCTCAAACTAAAGGTAATTAAGCCAGGTCTTCAATGTTCCATGTACTGTATAGTGTTTTCTCTGATATAGCTTGTCATATATAGGATTCTGGCTTCACAGCTAGCGCACTTTTGACAGGTCAAGACGAGGATGGAAGACTTTGTGCACCAGTTACTGGGTGAGGAAGCTACCTCAAAGAGGATAATTTGGTGTCTACACCCTAGTTATACCTGGTGGACTAACCTGCTGTACTATAAGATAAGGAACCTTTTCAATGTATGTAGTTAATACTGTAGTTTGATTGGCTGCATATATATATAAACTAATAAACCCCCCCTAATGTGTAGAGGATCGATTTGTGAGATTATGAGATTATTGCAGAAATACAGTCCACTTAACATTATACAAATTGCTATCGAAGTATATAAATTAACGTAAATATAAATTCATATAAATTAAATAAATATAAATCTCACAGGTCGGTTCCCACATTATTTGGTCATCTTCGAACCGGATGACGGATTATTTGATCCTTTGAACCCACATTTGGTCATCTTAATACCGGATGAACCAGTTAACCAGTGGATTCATTAAATATACTAGTGCAGTGTGATTTAAACAAAGCCAGTCAAGGCGGCAGCGTAGCCTCGTGGGAGCTCAGGAGCCTCCCTCAGCCGAGTTCAGCTTCGTCAGCGGTTTCATGCACACCCACAGATATTTGGTGGTGTGTTATTTCGTGAAATGACAGCGCTAATATTGAAGCCAGCCAAAGTAGTGGCTGTGGTGTCGCGTGATTGTTCACGGATTTCGTGGTGTTACATTTCGCGAGAGATTATCTACGAATTTTGTGGACTTTATTTCGCGAGGTCACTAATAATATTTAATACTTCTAGATAATATTAGAAGTTTTATAGAGGCTAATTAAGAGGCTATTATCAATAATTGTGTATATTATTTCTCCAAATAGAGAATCATTTAATATATATTGCACTAGTGATCACAGTATAATATTTACTAATTGCCAACCCACAACATGGTAGGATATTAACCATTGACTAGTTGAACTATTATCGTTCATCCTAGTCCCATTATTACCATAGTCAGTTGAACTATATTGATCAACCTAACACCATTAATGAATGGTCCAGACCCTATTTTGGGTGTAATTTTTATCAACTCGAATTGAGTTGTATATATAATAATTTACTTATGATCATTACACCTTTGAGTGATTAATTAGTGTCTCTACCATCCTAGGGTGATATAGAAGAGCTAACCTAAAGGTACTTCCAGTGACACTGGTTTATCACTCAAATCATTAGTGTGTATGATTGTGTATATATAATGTGTATTAATTTTAAGTGCTAACCTCTAGTAGAGGTAGGATTATTGCCTAGTGAGTGCAGAATTTACCCTAGGCTATCATTAGTGTTTGTTCAGTATTATGAGCAGCCCAAGTACAAGTCCCACAAGGCTTCACCAACTAGCCAGTATGGATAATGCAGGGAGAATGAAAAGAACCCTTGCAGGTCTTAAAGGCCACTTAACAAGACAGATCAAGAAATGTGAAGATTTGTCACAACAATCAACAGTTGATTATGCTGACCTGGAAAGCTATTATCAAGCAGCTGCAGGTAAATTTGAGCAAATCAAATGCCAAATAGCAACATATGTGGCTGAACTTGCCAACACTAATTTATCAGAAACAGAAATAGACGACATTATGGTTGATCTTGCGAATTATGAAGATCAGACTCAGGCCACATTACAGCCTTATGTCAAATTAATTGCCCAGAACAAGGCAACAGCAACAACAACAACAGTTGCATCTAATACGAGTCAAGCAGAAGCTCGACTCCCTCCAATTAATTTACCCACTTTCTCAGGAAAAGATGAGGAAGATTGGGACGAATTTTGGAACAAATTCGTTGACCTTGTAGACTCAAAACAATCTTTACCAAAGAGTAGTAAATTCTCTTATTTGCAAGGTCAATTATCAGGTGAGGCTAAAACAGTAGTATCCCATCTGAGATTAACTAATGACGGCTATGATCTGGCAGTAAAACTCCTCAAGGATAATTATGCTGATCCAGAAGTAAGAACATCACATTTAGTTCATGAGCTGTTGCATTTACCCCCACCGGAGGCTTCAGCTGATTCACTCCAAGTCTTCAAGCTGGAGATAGAATCATTGATCAATGCCCTCAGCCTGACAGCAGATACAAACGGGGCTGAGTGGGTCTTGAAAATAATTGTCCAGGAGAAAATACCTAGGGACATATTGAGACAAATGAGTGCTCATTACAATAAAAGCATCTTATCCATGAATGAAATATCTGAAGGTTTAAAGTCAGTAGTTCATCAATTACGAACACATGACAAATTAAAACCACCAAGTAAACCTTCAGAAACCAATAATAGTAAACCACAGAGTACCAAAGGTACTCCAAATCAATCTAGACAATATAATTCAACACCAAAGTGGAACAGTGGCAGTGTGGGCGTATATGCAGTGGGACCCTCCAAGCCTAAAGTTACTGTGTCACCCAAGAACGTGACACCAAAGGGTACTGGAAGCTATGGAACATGTTTGTTCTGCAATGAGAAACATTCAATGTACCACTGCTCTAATTTTCCTGATAGTGACGCCCGTGTTGAGCGACTCAAAGATTTGCAACATTGCACGAGGTGCCTCAGGAAACATAACATCAACGACTGTGATACCCAATTACACACCTGTAATAGGTGTAACAAAGGTCAACACCATGCAGCATTGTGCAGAGACACCAAAACAACGTCTCCAAACCCCAAGGTGGAAGATAGCATTCCCACCACAGTACAGTACTGCAAGGTGCAACAAACAAAGAGTGTCCAATCGGCAAAGTCTAAAGGTAATACGACTTTGCCTACTGCCCAAATTACCATCCTGAATAAGAGGGCCAAGGTCCATACCCGTGGGTTGTTTGACCAAGGATCCCAAAGAACATACATCACTAAAAGGCTGGCAGATGAACTACAATTAAGGCCTGTAGCCCAGACGTCCTTCAACATCTCAGGGTTTGTAACAGATGCAGGACCTCAAGTCTACCAGGTGGTACAACCATCAGTACGCTTAGGCAGGTACGTCTGTCGAGTACAAGCCATTGTGGTGGACAAAATACCAGTAGACCTACAAGTTCAAGGTCTGAGAGCAACAGCCAAATTCCTGAGAAATAGAGGAATAAAATTGGCAGATAATATTAAGTCTGATCACCTCACCGACTTCGGTCTCCTTGTAGGGACAGACTATTGTCATCGATTCATCGGTAGCCCTACTAAATATCAGGGTATAACCATGTTAAACTCTGCAGGAGGTAAATTACTCTCAGGCCCAGTATCAAGCCTGAGGAGACCTATGCCTGCAGATAAACAATACCAGTAGAGATCTAAATTTGTCAGCTGATTATATTTCTCCAGTAGCATTATACTAAGGAGATTACAGCTGACTATACCAACAGAGGTTGATGTTAGTATCATCATTTAAAGCTGAAGATGAGTTCATGAGGCCTCAGTGGCAAATCAGTGAACAGTAGCCTAAAACAGCTACAAGTCACTGCGACCAATGTCACTGAACCCACTGCAGTCTCAGAAATATACTTTACTTTAATGATGAGCTATTCAGTCTTCTGAATCAATTAACTAAATTAAACCCTAATAAATCTGATGACTGATTTGATACATTTATTATTTAATCAAGATGTATTCCATGGGCCTCAGTGTTTATATATCAGTGACCAGTTACCTGAAGAAACTTCAAGTTATATCTAATGTCACTGATCTCACTGCAGTCCCTGAATCATACTTGACTGTAGTACTTGATCACATCCAGTCTTCTGGGTTAAATAATATGTAATTAGGCTTGAATATTAGCCTTTCAAGAGTTGACAGGGAAATGAAATCGCATTAGACTTCTAACCCCTGCAACTCTAGTACGGGACAGCCGTCCTGTACGAACAGACACATAAATGTGTGATTACTAACTACTAACATCAAATTAATCTAATAATTCGAAGGAGGAGTATCGGTGTTCGTCTGTTCTAAAGAGGACTTCGACCCGTGAGCAGCCCCTGGGGAATTATGTCGGAAAATCCGACACCATTTAATATATCATACAGATAATTGCTGTGTTGTATAAACAAGTTACCCATAGAAAACGTAACTTGTAGTGGAATTACCGTCTAAGAAAACGGGATGTCATCACCAGATACCCTGACTAACAGCGAGAACAGAATATCGGGGAGGCACCAAGTCTCTTCCATCAATATCCACCTCGCCTGATGCTCCTGTCAGCAACTAACTTCACCTCATTCTTCTTGAATATATATTCTGTAACGTCAGTTAACTTGTATTCATTTCAACTGTTCCTTTAAAAAGTCGATAGGCTGAAAGAAACTCCTTTTAGCGTCAGGCCAAATTGCAAAGTGGACTTTGGAGAATTAACTTTTCTACTTCCTTTTCAAGTGAAGAACATCCTAAGAAATAGAAAATATTCGTGCTAGGACCATTGATCAAACCTTTTGTCGTATTCAATAACACATCAAATGTGTATGCATGTGTGTATATGTATGTATGTATATGTATGTATATATATAATAATATATATATATGTGCATGGTATGGGGTACATAATACACGAACTAAACTACAATTAAGGAAAGTGTGTGTGCTGTGCACATAATTAACTTAATTATCAATATTAAAGTAGAGTAAATGTGACCCTTCTATCACTTTCTGAAATGTGGACAATGTAAGCCAGGCGTCAGAGGGAGGAAGGAGGGCAGCCATTGTTTACGAGACCAGAGGCTCACACGGGAGCAAATTCAGCTCCTGTTAAATTTACTTGGACGTAGTGTTATGGAAACCAAAGGTGTACCATTGTCAACACGCTGTCTACAAATTCAAGTTAAGTGTCTATCCGAAACCCGTTTATCATTCATTTATGGCCATTAATGTCAGGATATAGGGTGACCCGGTTAGATCACGTGGAAGCCTCAAACTAAAGGTAATTAAGCCAGGTC
Organism: Procambarus clarkii; assembly: GCF_040958095.1. Lineage (NCBI taxonomy): Eukaryota > Metazoa > Arthropoda > Malacostraca > Decapoda > Cambaridae > Procambarus > Procambarus clarkii. The sequence continues at coordinate 29,420,782 of NC_091199.1, forward strand.
TTCAATGTTCCATGTACTGTATAGAGTTTTCTCTGATATAGCTTGTCATATATAGGATTCTGGCTTCACAGCTAGCGCACTTTTGACAGGTCAAGACGAGGATGGAAGACTTTGTGCACCAGTTACTGGGTGAGGAAGCTACCTCAAAGAGGATAATTTGGTGTCTACACCCTAGTTATACCTGGTGGACTAACCTGCTGTACTATAAGATAAGGAACCTTTTCAATGTATGTAGTTAATACTGTAGTTTGATTGGCTGCATATATATATATAAACTAATAAACCCCCCCTAATGTGTAGAGGATCGATTTGTGAGATTATGAGATTATTGTAGAAATACAGTCCACTTAACATTATACAAATTGCTATCGAAGTATATAAATTAACGTAAATATAAATTCATATAAATTAAATAAATATAAATCTCACAGGTCGGTTCCCACATACACACCAGTGACCATGGTCAACAGCACCAGCACCTCCTCCCTAGCTGCCCTACACACCAGTGACCATGGTCAACAGCACCAGCACCTCCTCCCTAGCTGCCCTACACACCAGTGACCATGGTCAACAGCTCCAGCACCTCCTCCCTAGCTGCCCTACACACCAGTGACCATGGTCAACAGCACCAGCACCTCCTCCCTAGCTGCCCTACACACCAGTGACCATGGTCAACAGCACCAGCACCTCCCTAGCTGCCCTACACACCAGTGACCATGGTCAACAGCACCAGCTCCTCCTCCCTAGCTGCCCTACACACCAGTGACCATGGTCAACAGGTCCAGCACCTCCTCCCTAGCTGCCCTACACACCAGCCGAGCTTGTAGAAGTGATTGTAAAACAATCCCTACTTCAACACCTGCAGAGGAGGCCTAGGCCTCCTCTGCAGGTGTTGAAGGCCTTAACACACTCTTAACACACTCTAGGCCTTAACACACTCCACTCCCAAACTCAACACCTGCACAACCTTAACACACTCCCAAACTCAACACCTGCACAACCTTAACACCTGCAAATCCTTAACATACTACTTACCCCAACACCTGCACAACCTTCATACGCTCCTAATCTGAACACATGCACAATTTTAACATATGCAAACCATATTTACGTATGGTACACACTCCTTACTTTAACACATGAACAACCTTAACACGCTCCCTTCCTCAACACCTGCACAGACTTAACACCTGAAAATCCTTAACATACTCCCAACCTGAACACCTGCCCAACCTTTACACACTCCCGAACTCAACACCTGCACAACCTGAACACACTCCTAATCTGAACACCTGCACAACTTTAAGACCTACACAACCTTAACTCGCTCCCTGCCTGGAGAGGTAAGGAGCTGGAGAGACAGGCAGGAGTGCATGGTAAGGTGCTCCAGTGGATAAGGGAGTACCTAAACAATAGGAAGCAGAGAGTTACAGTGAGGGGTGAGACTGCAGATTGACGTGAAGTCACCAGTGGAGTCCCACAGGGCTCGGTCCTATCCCGTTTCTGATATTCGTAAATGATCTCCTGGAAGGTATAAACGCATTCCTCTCAATGTTTGCTGATGACGATGCCAAAATTATGAGAAAGATTAAGCCAGAGGAGGACTACTTGAGGCTTCAAGAAGACCTAGACAAACTGAAGGAATCGTTGAACAAATGGCTGTTAGAGTTTAACCCAAGCAAATATAATGTAATGAAGATTGGTGTAGGGAGCAGGACGCCAGATACAAGGTATCATTTGGGAGATGAAATTCTTCAAGAGCCAGAGAGAAAGACTTGGGGGTTGATATTGTTATGACCTGGTTCGATTAAGGCTCGAGAATAGTTAGTCACCCAAATGAAAAAATCCCAAACTCTATACTGTGGCACGGAAACGGGGGTAGAAAAAACTCGTGACTAAATTTCTCCAGTATAATTCTTCCAGACTACATATTATAATAAAATAAGCTCGTGCACTTGGCTCTCTAAGCAAAACACAATTAATGAAAATTCCCACTCAGCCGGGAAATGCTTAAAGGAATGGCAAAACTTCACTAATGTTCTACTAACAAAAAGACCGTAACCCTACTTAACCTTAATGTGCCATGCCCTGAGAATCACCAGTCCTCGTCTCCCATCAACAGCTCCAGCGTCACATCTGTCTCAAAACACTCGCGCAGTTGCCTGCCTGCAGCCTGCATTCAGACAAATTTGTTCGAACGCCCTAGGCCTAATTAATTCCTTGGTAAGCTATCTTTGCAAGGCTAACCTTCATTTACTTAGAAACGGCAAAGCAAAATCAGCTGATTATTACTGGCCCAACATCTAAGTAAATGAAGTAGTACTAATTAACAACATAGTATCTAACTCTAGGGCTCCACACAGACTTGAGGTGGTAGGCCTCCCCTGGCTCTGACTGCTGCCACCTGGACACAAGACTGAGTGTAGCATGACTGTTACACACGACTACTAACTTAATTTACCCTCACAGGTGAAAGGTATAAGTAACATAGATTCCATAATGTAAGCCTACAACTGAAATACTGACATATACAAAAGTACAGGAACTAACATGCCCAAACTTGGCAGCAAACCGCATGTACAACATGTGGGGAGATGACTTACACTCTTCCCCTTAGTAACTGGTAAATCACCAATACTAGTTAATACACGGAATGCAAAAACATATTTAGCAAGCCGGCAAATCATCCATACATTATACTGATGACTCCCACTCGCACAAACACAGCTTGGGGGTCAAGGAACAGCCAACAACATACTCATACCCCTCACTCAACGACAAGGTTGGTATCTTAATCCCACAGCATTCGGTCAAGCCTAGCGTGACCTCAAAAGTACCACTTGACTCCTTGCCTGGCGCTCGTGCGCTCCCTCACATATCCAACATGAATACGCTAATCATCCAAGACACATAATAATACTCTCACAAAACAACAATAATCGGTAAAATAATCACACTACTATCATTATTTCCTCTAAAATATAATATATATACTACTTACTACTCTAATAAACGTTACGAATCAGTTATTCATTTAAATGAGATAACAGGTTCGTAGCATATATCACGGCAGACCTGTCCCCTGAAGCCAATATCAAGAGCATAACATCAGCGGCATATGCCTGGTTGGCCAACATAAGAACCGCATTTAGAAACTTGTGAAGGAAACATTCAGAACTTTGTATACCACATATGTCAGACTAATCCTGGAGTATGCAGCTCTGATATGGAGTCCATATCTAGTCAAACATAAGACTAAACTGGAAAAGGTTCAAAGGTTTGCCACCAGAGTAGTACCCGAGCTGAGAGGTATGAGTTACGAGGAGAGACTACGGGAACTAAACCTCATGTCGCTGGAAGACAGAAGAGCTAGGGGGGACATGATCACCACATACAAGAATCTCAAAGGAATTGATAGGGTTGATAAGGATATGCTATTTAACACAAGGGGCACACGCACTAGGGGACACAGGTGGATATTGAGTGCCCAAATGAGCCACAGAGATATTAGAAAGAACGTTTTTAGTGTCAGGGTGGTTGACAAATGGATTGGATTGGGAAGTGATGTGGTGGAGGCAGACTCCTTACACAGTTTCAAGTGAAGATATGATAGAGCCCAATAGGCTCAGGAACCTGTACACCAGTTGATTGACAGTTGGGAGGCGGGACCAAAGAGCCAGAGCTCAACCCTCGCAAGCACAAATAAGTGAGTACAAATAGATGAGTACAGACCCTACTTCAACACCTGCGCAACCTTAACACACTCCCAACCTTAACACCTGCAAAACCTTAACACACTCCCAACCTTAACACCTGCAAAACCTTAACACACTCCCAACCTTAACACCTGCAAAACCTTAACACACTCCCAACCTTAACACACTCCCAACCTTAACACCTGGCCAACCTTAAGACACTCCCAACCTCAACACCTGGCCAACCTTAAGACACTCCCAACCTCAACACCTGGCCAACCTTAAGACACTCCCAACCTCAACACCTGGCCAACCTTAAGACACTCCCAACCTCAACACCTGGCCAACCTTAAGACACTCCCAACCTCAACACCTGGCCAACCTTAAGACACTCCCAACCTCAACACCTGGCCAACCTTAAGACACTCCCAACCTCAACACCTGGCCAACCTTAAGACACTCCCAACCTCAACACCTGGCCAACCTTAAGACACTCCCAACCTCAACACCTGGCCAACCTTAAGACACTCCCAACCTCAACACCTGGCCAACCTTAAGACACTCCCAACCTCAACACCTGGCCAACCTTAAGACACTCCCAACCTCAACACCTGGCCAACCTTAAGACACTCCCAACCTCAACACCTGGCCAACCTTAAGACACTCCCAACCTCAACACCTGGCCAACCTTAAGACACTCCCAACCTCAACACCTGCACAGCTAACCCTACATAATTGCCAACCTCAGGAATACGGAAAAAGTAGTTGGACTAAAACCAGGGGATAAAGTCTCAAAAATGACAGTACAACATTTCCCGGTTAAACTAAATCCAAATAGTTTCTTAGAATACATCAATGTCATAAGAGCGCAGAGGTGCAAGCACGACAATGTAGAAACTAGACAGGTGCTTACATCAATTAATTAATTTAATTAAAGAATCTTTCATCAGCTCTGAATGTTGGTATCTACGGACAATTCTGGCTAAGGCAATTCAATCCAGAGCCCTTGTTCTGTTAAAGACGTCAGCGCTTCGGCCATAATAAAGACGCCACCAGAGGCCTGGAACGGTGATGTATATGCAACGAGCTACACAACACTGATATATGCAAAATGCCCAAACTGCGTGCATAAACATCACGCCTGGAATAAACGATGTCCAGAAAGAGTCAAAAGAATCCAGGCTTTTGGATCTACCCAGCCACCTGAAGCCACAAATCCACGACAACAAATTACCAGATCCTCAGTTGAAAGCCAATTGGAAACTTCTCGGCCAGTCCAAATATTTGAAAATAAGAATCAGCAACAGTCTAGAGCATCATTTCCTTCTAGTCTAAACAACAGGACCTCGAACAACTTGAGAAAACAGAGCACTACTCCACAAGGCAACAACAGTCGCACAGATCACGGCAGCAAAATTATTACACCTACTATTGTCTCACACCTTCTGTTGGAAATTTGCCTCCTGCTCCGCCCTCATCATGTTCATCCAGGTCAAGAAGCAGAAAGATAAGCAATATATCTGCTAATAATATTTGCTTTAAGATCCAGTTCCACTCAAATTTCTCAAGCAACTTTGACTCACCAACTAAGACTTCAAGCAGCATGATGGAAAACAATAGACGATGCTTTAGCCTTACCTGACTAACTAGACCAACCTTTGAATCTGAAAGAACTCAGAAGAGCTACAAAAAAATTAAAAACCCAGCTCCGGGTGAGGAGAAAATCACTTACACCAAGCTGGCCAAGCTAAGAGAAAAGATTGAAGAAAGCTTCTTGAATTTCATAAATAGAGTATGGGTGACAAGAACTCAATCACTCTCTTGAAATAGTGCAATTATTGTTTAAATTCCAGAACCTAAAGACCCAGGAAATCCAAGACCCATCTCGTTAACAAGCTGTCTTACCAAAACTGAGGAGAGAATGGCTCTTAATCGAATTGACTGAAAAGCCAATCCAATGCCCCAAAATATGTTTGCTTACAGAGAAGGTGTTAGAACCCCAGAATGCATTACCTCCTTCTAGGATCTAATAAAAAATAAACCAGGAATCCTTATTTTTCTGGACCTAGAAAAAGCCTTCGAGCTAGCCGGTCGGCCGAGCGGACAGCACGCTGGGCTTATGATCCTCTGGTCCCAGGTTCGATCCCGGGCGCCGGCGAGAAACAATGGGCAGAGTTTCTTTCACCCTATGCCCCTGTTACCTAGCAGTAAATAGGTACCTGGGTGTTAGTCAGCTGTCATGGGCTGCTTCCTGGGGATGGAGGCCTGGTCGAGGACCGGGCCGCGGGGACACTAAAAAGCCCCGAAATCATCTCCAGATATCCTCAAGATAGCCAATGCTCCAGCTACACTGTGCTGGTTGGTGGATAAGGAAATCAAAGGACGCGCTCATGCCTTTACTAAAGGAAGTCTGATTAGCAGAGAAGCTAAAGTCAAATTCCAAGGAAAAAATCCTCCTCAAGATGGCGGGAAAACGGGACTCCATAGGGAGGAATACTACGCCCGTTCCTCTACAACTGTATCATGGAAAAATTCCTGAAGCTCAAGTTACCAAAAGCCAAACTGCTTAACTATGCAGACGACTTTGTGGTCATCATCAATGGCAAAGACGCCAGGAACCATGCACGAAAATGCCTAGACGTCATCAGCAGGGAAGCGGAACGCATAGCAGTGGAAATAAACAGCAATAAAACCAAAGCAACGGCCGTTAAAATGAGAACTCAAGAAATCAGACTCGCAATACAAGGACAAGAAATTGAGTGGGTTACCTCTTTTCAATATCTTGGAGTCATAATTGACAAACAATTGAAATTCATTCAAGAAATTGAATAGCTTCGGCTACGTTGTACAGTCAGAAACTCAGCTTTGCGCTCCCTGACAAGTTTTAGAGATGGTGCATCTCTACCAGTACTCAAAATGTACAACGTTCAAGCAGTTAGGTCACTCATTGGCTATGCTTCTCCTGCTCTTACATCCCTCAGTGATAGCCAATGGGAGAAACTGGAAGTGTCACAAAATGATGCCTTCAGAGCAATGCTGGGAGCACCTTTATGGAGGCGTCGAGAGAATTTAAGAATGGAAACCTACTTACCAGCATTAGAAAACAGGATCAAACAATGAATAGCCACAATAACAGCAAAACTTGTTGTACCTACTGCCAGACTGTCAATCAAAGATAGCATACACAGATCACTTTCCAGAAACCATCAATATAGAACAAGTGCATGGATGGATAATTTGGTCATGATTCTAGAGATAGTGGACTTGAAACGGACCATCAAAAACTAAGGAGATGATAGACCATATCAACACTTTCGGCAGCCTCCTCGATGGGAAGAATCGAGTCTAAAGATAATAATTGAAGGATTACGAGTTATAAAATCAGCATGTGACACGCAGAGGCTCAAAGCAATCATAGAACAACACATGGAAACCATCTCAAGACTGACAACCACTCATATTATCACAGATGGATCAGTTGATCAAGAAAGAGATTCTGCTGAGGCAGCAGTTTACACTACCAACCATGAAGCTTACTGGAGCATGAATAGTGAGTGCTCAACATTGCAAACAGAATTATATGCCCTGAATGAGGCCATAAATTATGCAATTAAGAATAATTTAAATGATGTCATTATTCATGCCGACTTTAAATCTTCGCACCAGGCATTAATATCTAGCCAGCAAAGAGACTACACAACTCATCACAGAAATCCTACATTTAGGAAATGAAACATACAAGCTAGGGCTATCACTCACCATAAATTGGATACCAAGTCACATTGGCATAGATGGTAATGAAAAGGCAGACTCACTAACAAAAACTGCCACTGCTCTACCTGTTGTACAGGTAGAGCAGTGGCAAGCCTCCAAGTTCTTCACAGATTTAGGAGGAAATCAAGAAGAAAATACACCCAACTATCAAAAGTCGCCACAGAGCCTAAGTAGCGGACGAAAGTTCCTCTGTAATGTGATACAAACAAGCCACTGTGTACTCCTTTTTCAAGCCTGTCAAAAATAAATTCAGAGACATTGCTGTAGCCAGACACAGACTCAGACTTGGTATAAGTGTTGCTGGGAGGTAATAAACCCAATAGTTAAGAGGTGTCATATCTGTGGAACATATGCAGAGGCGCCACTATTGAATTGTTTACTGGAATGTGAAGTAACTGAAGCCCTGCATCAAACTCAACAATAATCCAGCAAGAATAGCAGCATTAGATGTAAAATCCACAGCGACTAAAATGATTAGAAAAACAGTTGAAGAATGGGACACACTATTGCGTACTGAGCATCTATATCCGTCATCAAGATAATGTTATTAAAACAAGACTAAAACCACTGTGCTAATGCAGAACCGGAAAAGAAACAGGAGTAAAAGAGGGAACCCCACCACCACTTAAGCCTTTGACCTAAATATCACAGTAACAAGGTTATCACAGTAAAAGAAAGCACAGGGACTCCAAACCTAGAGACCGCCGTGGTCGAGGCCGGAGAAGAACAACCACAGCAAGAACAAGAACTAGCCAAGCCTCCTGAAGCAGAGCTTGGGCCAGACGAGACCTCCCAGGAGGTGGACTTCCCGGCCAAACACCTACGTTTTCCAGACAGAAATCGTCACAGCCCCCTATCTTCCGGGGCCGGCTTGCTTCAAAACCAAGCAGAAGAAAGAGCATATAATTAATAATTAATTATATTTTTATTATAATAATACAATAATTTGCAATTATAATTAATTACAACAATTATAATAATAATTGTTGTAATTAATAATTATACCTCTTCCTTCTGCTTGGTCTTGACGGAAGCTGGCCTCGGGTGAAAAATGGCTGTGACAATCTCTGTCTGTAACCCTCAGGTGCGGGGCTCGGACGTTCACCCCCAGGGGGCTCGTGCTGCAAAGGTTGTTGAAATTATTAAGAATAACTAAACCACAATAATACAACAACATTGTTTCAGGAGGCTATGGTCGTTCTTGCCCTTGCTGGGGGTGGTTCTTCTCCGGCCCCGACCACGGCGGTCTCAGGGTTTGGAGTCCCTGTGCCTTCACTTACCAACTTCGAGGTAAGCTCTGGAGCTGGAGCCCCTAGGGCAGTTTGATGTTACCTTCAACCTCGTTCTGACAGTTCCTGCGACGGAGCTGGAACCAATCGTATTGGCATTTGCCTTTCCATTGGAGACTTTCGGCGCAGTGGAGAGGGGAAAACTGCTGCATGGGTGACAGCATCTTCCCTGTATCAAACCATATCTAAACCATATCTGTATCATATCTAAATCACCCAAATGTAGATATAAACTCGAAGATGTGCAAAGCTCTATTCAGTTTCAGTTGTGTGTTTGTAAACTAAAGTCTTTGAAAATGTAATAAGTTTTACGAAACGCTCTAAAGTGTCGCGTCATACTAGAAATAAAAATTAATTTTGGAGAATTGATCTTTGAATTACCATCAACAGTGAAAAGATACGTAAGAAAGATAGAGAAATTTCGTGTTAGAATTATTAATCTTACTTTTTCGGTCATATTTAATAATATATATATATATATATATATATATATATATATATATATATATATATATATATATATATATATATATATATATATATCTATATATATATATATATATATATATGTCGTACCTAGTAGTCTGAATGCACTTCTCAGCCTACTATGCAAGGCCCGATTTGCCTAATAAGCCAAGTTTTCCTGAATTAATATATTTTCTCTAATTTTTTTCTTATGAAATGATAAAGATACCCATTTCATTACGTATGAGGTCAACTTTTTTTTATTGGAGTTAAAATTAACGTAGATATATGACCGAACCTAACCAACCCTACCTAACCTAACCTAACCTATCTTTATAGGTTAGGTTAGGTTAGGTAGCCGAAAAAGTTAGGTTAGGTTAGGTTAGGTAGGTTAGGTCGTCGAAAAATAATTAATTCATGAAAACTTGGTATATTAGGCAAATTGGGCCTTGCATAGTAGGCTGAGAAGTGCGTTCTGGCTACTAGGTACGACATATATATATATATATATATATATATATATATATATATATATATATATATATATATATATATATATATATATATATATATATATATATATATATATGTCGTACCTAGTAGCCAGAACTCACTTCTCAGCCTACTATTCAAGGCCCGATTTGCCTAATAAGCCAAGTTTTCCTGAATTAATATATTTACTATAATTTTTTTCTTATGAAATGATAAAGCAACCCTTTTCTCTATGTATGAGGTCAATTTTTTTTATTGGAGTTAAAATTAACGTAGATATATGACCGAACCTAACCAACCCTACCTAACCTAACCTAACCTATATTTATAGGTAAGGTTAGGTTAGGTAGCCAAAAAAAGCTAGGTTAGGTTAGGTTAGGTAGGTTAGGTAGACGAAAAAACATTAATTCATGAAAACTTGGCTTATTAGGCAAATCGGGCCTTGAATAGTAGGCTGAGAAGTGCGTTCTGGCTATTAGGTACGACATATATATATATATATATATATATATATATATATATATATATATATATATATATATATATATATATATGTCGTACCTAGTAGCCAGAACGCACTTCTCGGCCTACTATGCAAGGGCCGATTTGCCTAATAAGCCAAGTTTTCCTGAATTAATATATTTTCTCAATTTTTTTTCTTATGAAATGATAAAGCTACCCATTTCGTTATGTATGAGGTCAATTTTTTTTTATTGGAGTTAAAATTAACGTAGATATAAGACCGAACCTAACCAACCCTACCTAACCTAACCTAACCTATCTTTATAGGTTAGGTTAGGATAGGTAGCCGAAAAAGTTAGGTTAGGTTAGGTTAGGTAGGTTAGGTAGTCGAAAAACAATTAATTCATGAAAACTTGGCTTATTAGGCAAAACGGGCCATGCATAGTAGGCTGAGAAGTGCGTTCTGGCTACTAGGTACGACATATATATATATATATATATATATATATATATATATATATATATATATATATATATATATGTCTTACCTAGTAGCCAGAACTCACTTCTCAGCCTACTATTCAAGGCCCGATTTGCCTAATAAGCCAAGTTTTCCTGAATTAATATATTTACTATAATTTTTTTCTTATGAAATGATAAAGCAACCCTTTTCTCTATGTATGAGGTCAATTTTTTTTTATTGGAGTTAAAATTAACGTAGATATATGACCGAACCTAACCAACCCTACCTAACCTAACCTAACCTATCTTTATAGGTAAGGTTAGGTTAGGTAGCCAAAAAAAGCTAGGTTAGGTTAGGTTAGGTAGGTTAGGTAGACGAAAAAACATTAATTCATGAAAACTTGGCTTATTAGGCAAATCGGGCCTTGAATAGTAGGCTGAGAAGTGCGTTCTGGCTACTAGGTACGACATATATATATATATATATATATATATATATATATATATATATATACATATATATGTCGTACCTAGTAGCCAGAACGCACTTCTCAGCCTACTATGCAAGGCCCGATTTGCCTAATAAGCCAAGTTTTCGGGAATTAATATATTTTCTCTATTTTTTTTCTTATGAAATGATAAAGCTACCCATTTCATTATGTATGAGGTCAATTTTTTATATTGGAGTTAAAATAAAATTGGACTGGACAGGAAGGGGTGGAAACTCCAGGTGGAGAACAGGAACGAGATCTTTCAGGACAGGACGCAAAGGAATAGGGAAGGGCGTGTTCAGGTCTAAAGCCTGGAAACGGTTGTGAGACTAAGGAAGGTGGGAAGGACGAGGAGAGGTAGAACGCAACATGCGAGCCTAGGATACACCCGTGAAAGGGGGTGAGACGACGTACTTGGTGTCTCGATTCTGGAAAAGTCAGACGATCACAGAGTTTCAAGTTGAGGACGGCTTCCTCGAGTTTGTAGTGTATACACGAGCATGAGAAGGTAGGGTGGGCCTCGCTGCAACTGAGGCAGCGAGCCTGGGGAGAAGTGCACTCAGACTTAGAATGATCATTGTCCCCACACATGGGGCATAGATACCCAGTACTCGTGCACTTGAGGACACCGTGCCCAAACTTCCAACACTTATTGCAAAGTGTAGGACAGGGAATGTACTTCTGAACGGTGCATCTGGCACCAGCAAGAGTTCTAGGGGGCGAAAGGGCCCTACTAACATATGTGATTTTCACAACTCGAAGGGGCGACGACTACGAAGGGGTCGAGTAAACGTGTCCACCTGGAGGACAGAATGGCCTTGGGCTTCGAGGATATGTTTAATATCCTCATGGCAGTCTTTGAGGTCCCTACCACCAGTTGCAACATGATGTGGGAGGAGAACAGTGCCAACACTGGCATTTAACCGAGCATTTTTTGAGACCCCGAACAGGGGTCTCCCCAATGCAGGACAAAGCGGCCAAGCGAGTAGCTGCATCCTGAGAAGGAGCAGCAATAACACACGAACCGTAATTGGTGGGGATAAAAATAACAGAGGCATCCACTGAATCAACAAGGTGTTTATGGAGGGATAAATCGTCAGGAGGAGTAGAATCCAGATTTTTTTTTTTTTTTTTTTTGAGATATATACAAGAGTTGTTACATTCTTGTACAGCCACTAGTACGCGTAGCGTTTCGGGCAAGTCCTTAATCCTATGGTCCCTGGAATACGATCCCCTGCCGCGAAGAATCGTTTTTTCATCCAAGTACACATTTTACTGTTGCGTTAAACAGAGGCTACAGTTAAGGAATTGCGCCCAGTAAATCCTCCCCAGCCAGGATACGAACCCATGACATAGCGCTCGCGGAACGCCAGGCGAGTGTCTTACCACTACACCACGGAGACTGCTATGTTGAGAGATGTTGGAGATCAAAGTATTTACCCCATGTAGCGGGAACAAACAAGGTGTTTGGTCCCGCTACATGTAAGTATTAGTATGGGAAGGGATCGTGCGAGTGCGGCCGTGACGGGGACGACGTTGAGAACCCCCAGAGTGAGAGGGGGGGGGGGTAAAATTCACAGTAGTCACAATGAAAGACGAAGCCATGCCAGGGGACGCGGTGGTCACCACTGGGGCTAGGAACTCGACCCTACTGCAGAAGAGGGAGGGGAGCTGAGGGGAGTAGTCAGGAGGGTCAAAGGAGGAGCAAGGTCGGGGCCCAATGCAGCTGGGCCTAAAAGGCCTGGTCTTCCAGCACAGTCTGACTCGAGGGCTTGGTCGCCCACTCCACGAGCCTGAGAAGGTACAAGAGAAACATTATCTGCCATAAAAACGAGGAAAGACTTTCATTCACGAATGTGCCGCCACACCCACAATGGAGCCACAATTAGAGGCAAGACACCCAACAAGAAGCTATCACCAATCATGCCGGGGGTGACACGACGAACCAGGACCAGGGGTGCGTCGTGAGTATACGCCCCACAAACGCCCCCATAAGAACCGACAGTCCGCCGAGATCGAGTTCAGTGACAAAAGGAGGATTGACAATAAAAGGGTCCCCTCGCTCGAGACATTGGGTACTACAGTTCTACGGGTGCAAGAGTATGCCTCCCCAAACACCCGGACGTCAAAACAAAAGAAGGCCGAAAGAAGAATCAAAACAGGCAAAATGTTGGCGGGGAATGACAATGAGAAAAGAAAAGTAAAGTAATTATCAATAGAAGGCACCAAACCGGAAAGGCTATGTAGCAACATCATATGTGCGGGATAATCAGAGGGCACTAAATATCACCAAGGATGCCAGTACGAGAACAAAAACGCATAAGGCGAACGATATCAAAAGTATCCGAGTCGCCAAGAATTCTATCGAGGGACAAGCGACCGCGGGGGATGGTCGGAAAACAAGACACACGCTCGTCTTGGAAGTCAGGACATTAAACAAGGATATGTACGACCATAAGAGGGACTATGCAATTTGGACAATAAGGAGTAGGGTGGCGCTCCATTAAGTGACCGTGAGTTAAACGGGTATAGCCAATACATAACCTAGCCAGAGCAATTTCCCACTGACTGTTACGGTGGCAGTAGGAAGGCCACTGGGACACACGACTCTTAGGAGTACGCAGTTTGTTACCAATAACAGAAGACCAACAACTCTGCCATTGGGCAAGGATGGAGGCATGAATAACTGGGTAAAAGTCGGAATAAGGAACACCTTGATGGGGGATGGGACAAGTGCGGATAGCATCCTTAGCGGCAGCATCCGCACGCTAATTTAAAGAGACACCAACATGGCTGGGAACCCAGCAAAACGCAACCGACTTAAATTTACTGGAGATAAGAAACAGCCAATGTTGAATCTCGAAGACCACAGGGTGGACTGGATTAAAGGACCCTAAAGCCATGAGGGCACTACGAGAGTCAACTGCTACCACGAAGGAGGATTGCCCCCGGGAAAGCAGGAGACGAAGAGCATAGAGAATTAGCATAGAGTTCTGCTGTGAAGATGCTAGCCTCCGGAGGAAGGCGACACATATGAGTGTGGTCAGGAAAAACAACAGAGTAGCCTACACCGTCAGCAGACTTAGACCCATCGGTGAAGATGGGAACTGAGTGAGAGTGAGAAGAAAAGTGCTCAAGGAAGAGGCGTTTCAGAACTGAAGGAGGGGTAAAAGCATTGATTCCTGGAGACAAACACAAAGTGGTGTAAACTGTGTGATTAGAAGTTGGAGTTCTCGGAAGTTGGCATAAAATCCACGAATATTCCACTTAAGAATAGACATTATCAAAGAGAAAGGACAGTAACAGAGAACAAGAAAGAAATATAGGTAAAGAGGAACACAGTTTATTAAAGAATTTCAAGATCAGGGTCAGGGTCAGGAGCAGGGTCTTGATCAGGAGCAGGGTCAGGGTCAGGAGCAGGGTCTTGATCAGGAGCAGGGTCAGCAAAATCAGGGTTAGGGGGCATGGGTAAACTTAGAAAGGAGAGAGGGAAGGGAGCGAGAGAACAGACCAGAGGCGGACTGATGGGGTCCGGAGGAAAAGGAGACAACTGAGAGGGGCAGGCAAGGACGGTTGGAGGAGGGGGGGGGGGGCAGAAATCAGGGAGTGCACCTCAGGAAGGGCAGCAACAGAGAGGGAATCGGGGGCGGAAGAAACCTCCATATCAGAGACAGGGGGTTCGACTACTGAAATGGGAGGGGATCTAGTGACAGAGTCAGAGGGAGGGCGTGAGGAAGAAAGTGAAACCTTACCCGCTGGAGAGGAAGAAGGAGAAGAGCCAGGCTTACGTTTCTGACACGAAGAGACAGGCGTTCCAGTAACAACGTACCGGGTGACAGACTCAATGATCTCAGCAGGAGAAGAGGAACGAGAGCGAACAACACAAAGATTGCTGGGAGGATGATGGATATCAGCCGGGACAGACAGGTGGCGTGGAGGGTCAAGAGACTGGGGGAAGAGTCGGGAAGAAAGAGTGGGGGAGATGGGGAAGAAGACAAAGGTGATATAGCGGACTGGGTAGGAAGGGGGGAAATGCCAGATGGAGTACCGGGAGGGAGACCATCTGGGATAGGAGGCAAAGGAATAGGGGAGGAGGTGGTGGGTGTAGTCGGGTTTAAGGCATGGAAACGGTTGTGAGACTGAGGAAGACGGGAAGGACGAGGAGAGGTGGAACACAACACGCGAGCGTAGGAGACGCCCGTGAAAGAGGTGAAACGACGAACTTGGCGTCTCGCTTCAGGAAAAGACAGACGATCTCGGTGCTTCAAGTTGAGGACGGCTTCCTCGAGTTTGTAGTGCATACACAAGCGTGAGAAGGTTGGGTGGGCTTTACCACAATTGAGGCAGCGAGACTGGGGAGAAGTCCACTCGGACTTAGAATGACTATTGTCCCCACACAAGGGGGCACAGATACATAGTACTGGTGCATTTGAGGACACCGTGCCCAAACTTCCAACACTTATTGCATAGTCTAGGAGAGGGAATGTACTCCTGAACGGAGCATCTGGCACCTTCAAGAATAAAAGAGGGCGGAAGGGCCCTACTATCAAAGGTGATTTTTACAACTCGAAGGGGCTGACGGCGACGACCACGAGGGGGTCCAGTAAACGTGTCCACCTGGAGGACAGAATGGCCTTAGGCTTCGAGGATATGTTTAATATCCTCATGGCAATCTTTGAGGTCCCGAACACCAGTTGCAACATGGTGTGGGAGAACAGTGCCAACACTGGCATTTAACCAAGCGTTCTTGGAGACCCGAACAGGGGTCTTCCCAATGCAGGACAAAGCGGCCAAGCGAGTAGCTGCATCCTGAGAAGGAGCAGCGACGACACGCGTACCGTAACTGGTGGAGTTAAAAGTATCAGAGGCATCTACTGAATCAACAAGGTGTTTATGGAGGGAGAAATCGTCAGGACTCGAATCCAGATGGTGGAGATCAAAGTATTTAGCCCATGTAGCGGGACCAAACAAGGCGTTGTAAGTACTATTACGGGAAGGGATTGTGCGAGTGCGGCCGTGGCGGGAACGGCGTTGAGAACCCCCGGAGTTCTTGGGGGTAAAAGGCGCAGTAGTCACAATGAGATACGAAGCCGTGCCAGGGGACGAAGTGGTCACCACTGGGGGCTGGGGACTCGACCCTACCGCAGAGGAGGGAGGGGAGCTGAGGGGAGTAGTCAGGTCGTCGGGGCCCAATGCAGCAGGGGCTACAGGGCCCGGTCTTCCAACACAGTCCGACTCGAGGGCTTGGTCGCCCACCCCACGAGCCTGAGAAAGTACAAGGGAAACATTATCAGCCATGAAAACGAGGGAAAACTTTCTTTCACGAATGTGCCCCCACACCCACCATGGAGCCACAATTAGAGGCAGGACACCCAACAAGAAGCTATCGCCGATCTTGCCGGGGCCCCCCCAGGGGTGCACCGTGAGTATACGCCCAACAAACACCACCTTAAGAACCGTGAGTCTGTCGAGAGCGGGTTCAGTGACGAAAGGAGGATTGACAATAAAAGGGTCCCCTCGCTCGAGACATTGGGTACTATAGTTCTACGGGTGCAAGAGTATGCCTCCTCAAACACCCGGGCGTCAAAACAAAAGAAGGTCGAAAGAATAATCAAAACAAGCAAAAGGTCGGCAGGAAATGACAATTTGATAGGAGAAGAGGGGGTGAGAAAAATGAAACACGAGGAAAAGGAAAAGGGGTCTGGCAAAATTGGTAAAGGCAGCAGCAGGAGCATAAGGCTGCAAAAGGACAGAGGACTGACCCATGGAGCATCACACTCCAGCAGCTGCCCACCAAGCCCCCTCACGGCGACAACGAGGCAGACAGTTAAGGGGAGAGAAAGGAGAAGAGGGGGGAGAAAAACGAAACAGAAGGAAAAGTAAAAGGCGTCCAGCAAAATTTGTGAGAACAGCAGCAGGAGCACAAGGATACAAAAGGACAGGGGACCGCCCCAAGGAGCATCACACTCCGGCAGCCGCCCACGAAGCCCACTCACGGCAACAATGAGCTGGACAGGGAGGGGGCTCGCTGGATAAGATTTACATTACGCTGTTGTTGTTATAGATTCAGCTATTCGGAATAAGTTCCACGTAACACGGGCTATGGTGAGCCCGTAGTGGACTTACCTGGCACAGGAGCGGTGCTGTCCATGACGCTGGCTGGGTCAGGTGTATATTACACTTGTTGGGTCAGGTGTATTTCGCTCGCTGGGTCAGGTCTTTATTACACTCTCTGGGTTAGGTGCATATTATACTCGCTGGGTCAGGTTTATATTATTTTCGCGGTGACAGGTGTATATTGCACTCGTTTGGTCATTTGTATATTACGCTCGCTGGGACAGGTGTATATTATGCTATCTGCTTGAGGTGTATATTACGCTCGCTGGGTCTGGTTTATATTATGCTCTTTGTGTCAGGTGTATATTATGCTCACTGGGTCAGTGTGTATTACGCTTGCTAGGTCAGTTGTGTATAATGCCCGCTTGATCAGGTGTATATTGCGCTCGCTGGGTCATGTGTATTTTACGATCACTGTGTCAGGTGTATATTGTGTTCGCTTGGTCTGGTTTATATTATGCTTGCTGCGTCAGGTGTATATCATGCTTGCTGTGTCAGGTGTATATTACGCTCGCTGGGTCAGGTGTACATTATGCTTGCTGTGTCAGGTGTATATTACGCTCGCTGGGTCAGGTGTACGTTATGCTTGCTGTGTCAGGTGTACATTACGCTTGCTGGGTGAGGTGTACATTACCCTTGCTGGGTCAGGTGTACATTACGCTTGCTGGGTCAGGTGTACATTACGCTTGCTGGGTCAGGTGTATATTACGCTTGCTGGGTCAGGTGTACATTACGCTTGCTGGGTCAGGTGTACATTACGCTTGCTGGGTCAGGTGTATATTACGCTTGCTGGGTCAGGTGTATATTACGCTTGCTGGGTCAGGTGTATATTACGCTTGCTGGGTCAGGTGTACATTACGCTTGCTGGGTCAGGTGTATATTACGCTTGCTGGGTCAGGTGTACATTACGCTTGCTGAGTCAGGTGTACATTACGCTTGCTGGGTCAGGTGTACATTACGCTTGCTGGGTCAGGTGTACATTACGCTTGCTGGGTCAGGTGTATATTACGCTTGCTGGGTCAGGTGTGTATTACGCTTGCTGGGACAGTTGTATATAATGCCCGCTTGGTCAGGTGTATATTATGCTCACTGGGTCAGGTGTATTTTACGAGTGCTGGGTCAGGTTCATATTACGCTCGCTGGGTCAGATGAATATTACACTCGCTGGGTCAGGTTTATATTACACTCACTGGTTCAGGTGTATATTATGTTCACTGGGTCAGGTTCATATTACGACCGCTGGGTCAGGATTATATTTTGCGTGCAGGGGTCATGAGTACATTACGCTCGCTTCGTCTGGTGAATATGATTGTCAATCAACTGCCAACAATCAACTCTCAATCAATCAACTGTTACTATTATTTTTTCCCCACATACGCGCACTCACACCCCAGGAAGCAGCCCATAACAGCTGTCAAACTCCCAGGTACCTATTTACTGCTAGGTAACAGGAGCATTAGGGTGAAAGAAACTCTGCCCATTTTCGTTTCTCGCTGGCGCCGGGAATCGAATCCGGGCCACAGGATTACAGGTCCTTTATGCTGTCCACACAGCCACCGGCGCCGCATATATATAGGTGTATATTACGCTCGGTGCATTAGGTGTACATTACGTTCGCTGTGTCAGGACCCTGCACCTGAAGGGGTCATTGGAGACGATACACTACATGCTGTTTGTTAGTTTGGGACCAATGGTACACTTCCTCCTGTTTGTGAGTTCTGGGAGCAACGGTACACTTCCTCCTGTTTGTGAGTTCTGGGAGCAACGGTACACTTCCTCCTGTTTGTGAGTTCTGGGAGCAACGGTACACTCCCTCTTGTTTGTGAGTTCTGGGAGCAACGGTACACTCCCTCTTGTTTGTGAGTTCTGGGAGCAACGGTACACTCCCTCTTGTTTGTGAGTTCTGGGAGCAACGGTACACTCCCTCTTGTTTGTGAGTTCTGGGAGCAACGGTACACTCCCTCTTGTTTGTGAGGTTTGGGAACAACGGTACACTCTCTCCTGCTTATGAGTTTGGGACCAACGGTACATTCCGTCCTGTTTTAGTGTTTGAGATCAACGGTACTTTCCTTCTTGTTTGTGAGCTTACCTGCCTGCTTGATACCTGTTGATGGGGTTCTGGGAGTTCTTCTACTCCCCAAGCCCGGCCCGAGGCCAGGCTTGACTAGTGAGAGTTTGGTCCACCAGGCTGTTGTTTGGAGCGGCCCGCAGGCTCACGTACCACCACAGATCGATTGGTCTGTGGTGGGTATATGGAACTCCTTGAACTCCGGAACTCCTTGGAGAAAACTATCTAGTTTTCTCTTCAAGATGTCCACGGTTGTTCTGGCAACATTTCTCATAGTCGCTGGGAGGATGTTGGAAGAGGGGGAGTTTGGGAAGAACTGAACACTCTCCTGTTTGTGAGTATGGGATAAACCGTATACTCTCTTCTCTTTGTTTGTTTGGGAACACGGATACACTATTTGTGAACTTGTGACCAACGGAACATTCCCTGCTGCTTGTGAGTTTGAGATCAACGGAGCATCCCCTCTTGTTTGTGAGTTTATGACCAACTGTACTGTAGGTGTGAGTTTCTGACCAACAATACATTCCCCTCCTATTTTTTGGATTTGGGATCAATTTAACACTCCCTCCTGTTATTGAGTTCAGGATCAAAGATACACACCCTCCTGCTAGTGGGTACAGGATCAGTGACGCTGTTGATGCTAGTGGGTATAGGTACAGTGACACTGTTGCTGCTAGTGGGTGTGGGATCAGTGACACTGTTGCTGCTAGTGCGTACAGGATCAGTG
The DNA here is from genome assembly GCF_040958095.1 of Procambarus clarkii. Taxonomy (NCBI): domain Eukaryota; kingdom Metazoa; phylum Arthropoda; class Malacostraca; order Decapoda; family Cambaridae; genus Procambarus; species Procambarus clarkii. The sequence goes on from NC_091199.1 coordinate 29,440,824, forward strand.
ACACTGTTGCTGCTAGTGAGTGCGGGATAGGTGAGGCTGTTGCTGCTAGTGGGTACAGGATCAGTGACACTGTTGCTGCTAGTGGGTACAGGATCAGTGACACTGTTGCTGCTAGTGGGTACAGGATCAGTGACACTGTTGCTGCTAGTGGGTACAGGATCAGTGACACTGTTGATTCTAGTGCGTACAGGATCAGTGACACTGTTGATGCTAGTGGGTATAGGATCAGTGACACTGTTGATGCTAGTGGGTACAGGATCAGTGACACTGTTGCTGCTAGTGGGTACAGGATCAGTGACACTGTTGCTGCTAGTGGGTACAGGATCAGTGACACCAATGCTGATAGGTGTGAGGACAGTGGACCCCTCTGAGGGCCGTCTACACGACGCACACACACTACTGCTCCCACCAAGAGTGAGGACAGTGGACCCTTCAGAGGACTTTCCACACCACACTCACACTACTGCTCTAACCAAGTGTGAGGACAGTGGACACCGTCAGAGGGCCGTCCACTGTCCACACCACACACACACACTAAAAATAAAATAAAATAAAATAAAATGTTTATTTAGGTAAGGTACATACATACAAGAGATTTTACACTACACTACTACGTCCACCAAGTGTGAGGACAGTGAACCACTTTGAGGACCGTCCACACCACACACACACACACACACACACACACACACACACACACACACACACACACACACACACACACACACACACACACACACACACACACACACACACACATTATTGCACCCTCCAAGTGTGAGGACAGTGGACCCCTCAGAGGACCGTCCACAGCACACACACACACACACACACACACACACACACATTACTGCACCCTCCAAGTGTGAGGACAGTGGACCCCTCAGAGGACCGTCCACAGCACACACACACACACACACACACATTACTGCACCCTCCAAGTGTGAGGACAGTGGACCCCTCAGAGGACCGTCCACAGCACACATACACATTACTACTCTCACGAAGTTTGAGGACAATGGACTAATCACAAGGCCGTCCACACAACACACACACACATTACTGAACCCACCAAGTGTGAGGACAGTGGACCCATCAGAGGACCGCCCACACAACACACACACTACTGCTTCCACCAAGTGTGAGGACAGTGGACCCCTCAGAGGACCGTCCACACCACACATACTACTGCACCCCACCAAATATGACTTGGTAGGGTGCAGTAGTGTGTTTATTTAAGGTTTATAGGGTTTATGGGTTTATTTAAGGCTACAGTGATAGATCACTGATCTAGGTTGTCACAAAGTGTATAACCGCACATAGGAGAGAAAAATACTGTGCTATCACTAGAACTTTGTGTTAAACAGTGATCAATCACCAGTACAGGGCACGTGGGAGGGCTACGAGACTTTGTTTACTTATTGATACCAAGTGATATTTGGACTATAGTGAACAGTGGCACAGTAAATTAGTGATCTGTAACACAACAGACATAACGATACAGTGACTGACTCCAGAGCTTTGTGTTACATACAGAAGAACCGCCATCATCACTCTACTAACACTTAGGGAAGCACCACGTGGGAGGGACGAGGATCACCTCGTCATCCAGACATCTCTCATATTCACCTAGTTATAAATAAAATAAATAAATGTTTATTTAGGTAAGGTACATACATAAAGAGATTTTACAAAGTTTGTTGGATTAATAGATAGAGCCAGTACATACAATGCCTAAAGCCACTATTACGCATAGCGTTTCGGGCAGAAACGTTGTGAGCAGGCAGTTGTGTGAGCAGGCGGCCCTGACTGGTATGTACCGCCTATTGTCAGTATTCTGGAGTACAGAGTGAGGTAAAATTTTATCAAATTCCTGTTCAGTATATCATATATATTTAAAATCTCAAAGTGGCTCATTTCAGGTAGAGGTTGACAGTTAAGGGGCCTTCATGACACACACACGCACGCACGCACATGCACTTACGCACGCACATGCACGTACGCACGCACACACACACACGCATGCACATACGCACATGCACACGCACACATACACACACACACACTCACGCTCAGTCAGGGTAGGAAAGTCTTAACACCTTTGTAGCAAAGGTGATAAGGTCCAAAACACCTATACTCCACCCCCTCTCTCACCCCCCCCCCCATCTCACTCTCCCAAAACACTCCCCCCCTCTCCC
>NC_091199.1:29448021-29493021 GCF_040958095.1 Procambarus clarkii
GAGTAAATGCAAAGTAACGAAACTAGGCAGTGAAAACAGGAGGCCAGGCACAGGATACAGAATAGGAGATGAAGTACTTAATGAAACAGACAGAGAGAAAGATCTAGGAGTTGATATCACACTAAACCTGTCTCCTGAAGCCCACATAAAGAGAATAACGTCTGCGGCATATGCGAGGCTGGCTAACATCAGAACGACGTTCAGGAATCTGTGTAAGGAATCATTCAGAATCTTGTACACCACATATGTAAGACCAATCCTGGAGTATGCGGCCCCAGCATGGAGCCCGTACCTTGTCAAGTAAGTAAGTAATTATCAAAAGAAGGCACCAAACCGGGAAGGCTATGTAGCACCATCAAATACGCAAAATAATCAGAGGGCGCTAAATATCACCAAGGATGCCAATACGAGAACAAAAACGCATAAGGCGAACGATATCAAAAGTATCCGAGTCACCAAGAATTCTATCGAGGGACAGGTGACCGCGAGGGGCGGTCGGAAAGCAAGACACACGCTCGTCCTGGAAGTCAGGACATTCAAGAAGGACATGCACGACCGTAAGAGGGACAATGCAACTAGGACAATAAGGAGCAGGGCGGCGCTCCATCAAGAGACCATGGGTTAAGCGAGTATGGCCAATACGCAACCTCGCCAGAGCTGTTTCCCACCGCTGGTTATGATGGAAGGAGGACGGCCACGAGGAAACACAACATTTAAGAGTACGTAGCTTGTTACCAGTAACAGACAACCAAGAAGCCTGCCAACGGGTAAGGACTGAGGAATGGATAACCGGGTAAAAGTCGGAATACGGAATGCCTTTGCGAGAGATGGGACAAGAGCGGACAGCTTCCTTGGCAGCAGCATCCGCACGCTCATTTAAAGACACACCAATATGGCTGGGAACCCAACAAAACTCAACCGACTTAAATTTACTGTGAACGAGAAACAGCCAATGCTGGATCTCGACAACTACTGGATGAACCAGATTAAAGGACCCGAGAGCCATGAGGGCACTACGAGAGTCAACAACAACCACAAAGGAAGACTGACAACGAGAAAGCAGGAGACGAAGAGCATAGAGAATAGCATAAAGTTCCGCTGTAAAGATGCTAGTCTCCCGAGGCAAGCGACACATATAAGTGCGATCAGGAAAAACAACAGAGTAGCCAACACCGTCCGCTGACTTAGACCCATCGGTGAAGACAGAAACGGAGCGGGAGTGAGAAGAAAAGTGCTCGAGGAAAAGGCGTTTTAGAACCGTAGGAGGGGTAAAAGCTTTAGTGATACGGGTCAAGGATGTACAAAACCGCGGAAGAGGGACCCTCCACGGGGGCAAAGAAGGAACAACACGAGGAGAAACATCAGAAATACGAACGGAAAGAGAATCCTGTAGGCGAGATAACCGGACAGAAAGAGGGAGGTGGTGAAGAGGAGCAGGAACCGCAGGGGGGGTAAAAGTTAAAGCACGACAGAGGCGAGAGGAAGGATGTTGCAAGGACCGCGCAAGATAGCGAAGACAGTAGCGATCACGGCGGTCCTGGAGAGACAGGAAGCCAGTGTCAACATACAAGCTAAGGATGGGAGTCGAACGAAAGGCACCAGAACTGAGGCGCAACCCAGTATGGTGCAAAGCATCAAGACGGCGAAGAGTAGAAGGAGAAGCAGACGAGTAAGCAGGGCAACCATAATCGAGCTTAGACAGGACGAGAGAGGAATGTAAAGCAAGGAGAGTGCGCCTATCTGCCCCCCAAGAAGTATGGGACAAGACCCGAAGGAGGGTAAGGGCCTTAGAGCACTCAACACGGAGGTAAGAGATATGGGGAGACCAAGACAAACGAGTGTCAAGGAATAACCCCAAAAGCTTCGCGGAATCTTTGTATTCAAGGGGATGACCATAAAGTGACAAAGAGGGACGAAGAACAACCTGTTTCCGCGTAAAAGTCATGGCACAAGTCTTAGAAGTAGAGAACTTGAAGCCATGACCTGTGGCCCAAGACGACACGGCATCAATTGCAAGTTGAAGCCGGCGTTGAAGGAGAGGCGAATCATCACCCTGACAACAAAGGGTAAGATCATCGACATAGAGAGTGGAGAAGACACCAGAAGGAAGAGAGGAAAGAAGACCATTGAGGGCAACCAGAAAAAGAGTAGTGCTCAGAACACTACCCTGGGGCACACCTTCGTACTTCGTATTGCTGAAAAGAGGGAGAGAGAGCGGTACCAAGGCGCACCCGAAAGGAACGACGAGAGAGGAAGCTGCGGAGAAAGAGAGGGAGATGACCACGAAGGCCAAAAGAATGAAGTTGAGATAGGATATGATAACGCCAAGTGGTGTCGTAAGCCTTTTCTAGGTCAAAAAGGACGGCAACAACGGAGGTCTTCGCAGCAAAAGCAGTACGAATATAGACCTCCAAGTTCACCAGGACATCTGTCGTGCTGCGGCACTTGCGGAAACCAAATTGAGAAGGGGAGAGGAGGTGATGGTGTTCCAGGAACCACATCAGACGAACGTTAACCATACGTTCAAAGAGTTTGCAGACACAACTTGTGAGAGCAATAGGGCGAAAGTCCTTAGGGGAAGTACCCAGAGACCCCGGTTTGCGAACAGGGAGGACAACGGCATCGAGCCAGTCCTCAGGGACTGACGACGACTCCCAGATCCGATTATACAGACTCAGTAAATGCTGAGACGTGCTCGGAGGGAGATGGCGAAGCATCTCATAATGAATACCATCGGAGCCCGCCGCCGTAGAACCGCAGAGGGCCAGGGCAGAACGAAGTTCAGAGAGAGAGAAGGGATCATTATAGGGAAGCTGAAGATGAGTGCAGAAATCTAAAGGACGAGACTCAAGGACAGGTTTACGAAGAAGGAAAGATTGGGGAAGATGAAGACCAGAGCTAACAGAAGAAAAGTGGGAACCCAGTTCGGAAGCGACCTGCAACGGGTCCGCCACAAGAGTATCATGGAGGTGAAGGACCGGTGAAACATCGGGAACGAACTTACCCGCTATCTTGCGGATACGCTTCCAGATCTGGGCCAGAGGGGTTTCGGACGTAATTGTTGAGACATAAGATGCCCAACATTCACGTTTAGCCGTACGGATGGCCCTACGGGCCACCGCACTCGCTTTCCGAAAGAAAAGAAAAGAATCGGTCGTCTGCCTACGGCGGTGCTTCTTCCAGGCTGCACGCTTACAGCGGACAGCCCGAGCACAGTCCGCATTCCACCAGGGAACGCACTTCCGTGGACCCCGAGAGGAAGAGCGAGGAATAGAGCGGAGGGCAGCGTCGAAGACAGTGTCATGAAAAAGGAGGAGAGCGCGAGAGAGCGGCAGAAGGGAGAGGTCAGAGAGAGTAGCACTGAGGGAAAATAGGGTCCAGTCCGCCTTAGCAAACTGCCACCTAGGGAAAGAGAGGGAAGGGCGAAAAGAGAAAAAGGAAACAAGGATGGGAAAATGATCACTTCCATGGAGGTCATCAAGAACCTGCCACGTGAAATCTAAGTAAAGAGTAGAAGAACAGAGAGAAAGATCAAGACAAGAAAGGGTGCGAGTTCGAGAGTACAAATGAGTGGGCTCACCAGAATTCAGAAGAGACAGGGAAGAAGAGAGGAGAAACGGCTCAAGGAGGCGACCCCGGGTATTCGTCAGAACGTCACCCCAAAGAGAATGACGACAATTGAAGTCACCCAGCAGGAGCACAGGCTCCGGCAAGGAGTCTAGGAGGTGTTTCAAATCAGGAAGAGAGAGCGGGACACTCGGGGGGAGATAAATGGAACAAACTGTGTACCATTTCCCCACAAAGATACGAGCAGCAGAACAATGGAGAGGCGAAGGAAAAAGTAAAGGAACAAAGGGAACATCAGCCCGAATCAAGAGAGCAGAAGAATTAGAAGCCCCAGCAATGGCTGGGGGGAAGGAGAGAAAGGAATAGCCACGAAAACGACCAGGACGAGCACCAAGCATTGGCTCCTGGAGACAGACACAAAGGGGCGAAAACCGCGAAACCAGAAGTTGGAGTTCGAGGAAATTGGCGTAATAACCTCGAACGTTCCATTGAAGAATGGACAACGACGAGAAGAGAAAGGACAAAACCAGAGAACAAGGAAGAAACAAAGGCGAAAGACCAACAGAGCACGTTAAAGAATATCAGGGTCGGGATCAGGGTCAGCAAAGTCAGGGTTAGGGGGCATGGGTAAACTGAGCAAAGACGGAGGGAAGGAAACGGGAGAACAGATCAGAGGTGGGCGGGCAGGGTCCGGAGGAGGAGGAGGAGGAGGAGACAACGGAGAGGAGCAGTCAAGGACAGCAGCAGGAAGAGGGGGAGTAGAAAGAGGGGAGCGCACCCCAGCAAGAGCAGCAACCGAAAGGGAAGCAGGGGCCAAAGAAACCTCCATAGCAGGAACAGGGGGCGCAAGCACTGAAACGGGAGGGGAAGGAGTAACAGAGCCAGAAGGAGGAGCTGAGGAAGAAAGCGAAGCCTTCTTACCCGCCGGGGAAGAGGAAGGAGAGGAGCCAGGCTTACGCTTCTGACTTAAAGAGACCGGTGTCCCAGCAACTACGTACCGGGCAACGGATTCCAGTGTCTCAACAGGAGAAGCCGAACGAGAGCACACACGACGGCCGTTAGGAGAGCGATGGACATCCGCCCGCACCGACAGGCGGTGGGGAGAGCCGATAGATGGAGGAAGAGGATGGGAAGGAGGATCGGAGGGGGACGAGGAAGAAGACACAGAAGACACGACAGACCGGGTAGAAGGAAGGGGAACCCCAGACAGAGGACCAGGAGGAGGATCCTTCGGGAGAGAACCCAAAGGGACAGAGGAGGGGGCAGTGGGCGCATCAGGGTCCAAGGCCCTGAAACGGTTGTGAGTCTGAGGAAGGCGGGAAGGACGAGGAGAGGAAGAGCGCAACACGCGAGCATAAGAGATATTAGCATAAGGCGGGAGCCGGCGAACCTGGCGCCTCGCCTCAGGAAAAGATAAACGCTCCCGGTGCTTCAAGTTGAGGACGGCTGCCTCAAGCTTGTAATGGACACACGCACGGGAGAAGGTAGGATGGGCCTCACCGCAGTTGAGGCAACGAGCCTGGGGAGAAGCGCACTCCGACTTGGAGTGACCTTCGCCACCACACAAAGGACAGAGAGAGACAGTCCCGGAGCAGCGGAAGGCACCATGCCCAAACCTCCAGCACTTGTTGCAGAGCCGAGGAGAAGGAATGTACTCCTGGACAGAGCACCTGGCACCAGCAAGAATGACAGAGGGTGGAAGGGTCCTACCATCAAAGGTAATCTTCACAACCCGGAGGGGTTGACGGCGACTACCACGAGGGGGACGAGTAAACGTGTCCACCTGGAGAATAGAATGGCCCTGGGCAGCGAGGATATGTCGAATATCGTCGTGGCAGTCGCGCAGGTCCCGAACACCGGTCGCAACATGGGGCGGGAGCAAAATAGTGCCAACACTGGCATTCAACTGAGCGTTCTTCGAGACCCGAACGGGGGTCTCGCCAAGGCAGGATAAGGCAGCCAAGCGGGAAGCAGCATCCTGAGAAGGAGCAGCAACGACACGTGTACCGAGACGAGTGGGGTTGAAAGTAATGGAGGCATCCACGGAATCAATGAGATGTCGATGGAGGGAGAAATCGTCAGGAGGCGCAGAATCAAGAGGGAGGAGATCAAAATATTTGGCCCACGAAGCGGGACCAAACAAGGCTTGATAGGTAGCAGAACTGGAAGGAATCGAGCGAGGGCGGCCGTGACGAGGACGGCGGTGAGAACCCCCAGAGAGAGAGGGGTTAAAAGGCGCAGTAGTTACAACTAGAGAAGGAACCGCGCCAGGGGACGAGGTAGTCACCACTGGGGGCTTGGGGCTCGACCCAACCACAGAGGAGGGAGGGGAGCCAGAGGAAGGAGTCAGAGAGGCCAAAGGAGGAGCAAGGTCGGGGCCCAATGCAGCGGAGGCTACAGAGCCCGGTCTTCCAATACGGACCAACTCGGGGGCTTGGTCGCCCACCCCACGAGCCTGAGAAGGTAAACCAGAAGAAGCCGAAGCAGGGGTAATCATCTTGACGAAAAGAAGAATTCACTCACGAATGTGCCCCCACACCCACCATGGAGCCACAATTAGAGGCAGGACACCCAACAAGAAGCTATCGCCGATCTTGTCGGGGCCTCCTAGGGGTGCGTCGCGAGTATACGCCCCACAAACGCCACCTTAAGAAACCGACAGTCCGTCGAGATCGGGTTCAGTGACGAAGTGGGGATTGACAATAAAAGGTTCCCCTCGCTCTCGACGTCGGGTACTGCAGTTCTACGGGTGCATGAGTATGCCTCCTCAAGCACCCGGGCGTCAAAATAGAAGAAGTCCAAGGGAAGAACCAGAACGAGCAAAAGGTCGGCAGGAAACGGCAAGCAGATAGGAGAAGAGGGGGGAGAAAAACGAAACAGAAGGAAAAGGAAAAGATGCCCAGCAGAATTGGAGAGGACGGCAGCAGGAGCACAAGGCTAGAAAAGGACAGAGGACTGTCCCAAGGAGCATCACACTCCGGCAGCCGCCCACTAAGCCCCCACACGGCGACAACGAGCTGAGCGGGGAGGGGGGTACCTTGTCAAGCACAAGACGAAGCTGGAAAAAGTCCAAAGGTATGCTACTAGACTAGTTCCAGAACTAAGAGGCATGAGTTATGAGGAAAGGCTGCGGGAAATGCACCTTACGACACTGGAAGACAGAAGAGTAAGGGGGGACATGATCACAACCTACAAAAGTCCTCAGGGGAATCGACCGGGTAAACAAGGATGAACTATTCAACACTGGTGGGACGCGAACAAGGGGACACAGGTGGAAGCTGAGTACCCAAATGAGCCAATGAGACGTTAGAAAGAACTTTTTCAGTGTCAGAGTAGTTAGTAAATGGAATGCATTAGGAAGTGATGTGGTGGAGGCTGACTCCATACACAGTTTCAAATGTAGATATGATAGAGCCCAATAGGCTCAGGAATCTGTACACCAGTTGATTGACGGTTGAGAGGCGGGACCAAAGAGCCAGAGCTCAACCCCCGCAAGCACAATTAGGTGAGTACAATTAGGTGAGTACACACACACACACACACACACACACACACACACACATTGGATTGGAGAATTGGTAAAGGTAACAAACATGGCGGGGAGAAGACAAAACACAGAGAGGTGAAGGAGATGTCTCGCTTCAGGAGATACTCTTCTAAATGTTGGGAGATATGAAAGAGTAACTAAAGGTAATGGGGGAAAAGGTAGCTAACCTGCAAGATGAACTGAATGAGGCAAGGAAGGAGATTAAAAGCTTGAAAGAGAATCCCCAATATCTGACACATACCAGCCCGCAGGAAGATGGTACTGTATCTATTACTGATGGTAATAGAAGGGACTTCTACAATACAACCCTCATTTTCAGACATACTTAGAGGAACCCTGGAAGTTGTCTCTGCAGTACAGGGAATGGCCATGAAAGTTGCTACTTCTCAGGAAGCAGCAAGATGCAAAACTGATAGAGAGAAAAAGAGCAGTAGTCGTAGTAGGCAAATAGGGGCCAGTCCAGGGGTGAAGAGAGATATGGACAAACGCACAGTCAAAGAAATCCTTGAAGGGGTACAGATGGAAGGGAAGCACAGAATATAGAAAAAGTTTTCAGGCTTGGCCGGTACAACAAGGACAAAGATTGATTGATAAAAGTGGTTTTCAAAAGCGAGGACACAAAAGAAGAAATTCTAGCAAAGAAGAGCAGCCTAGTCAATGTACAGAAGTTCAAGAAGGTATTCCTGCAGTGGGATAGGACCAGGGAGGAGAGAGTGAGGGCAGCAGCAGTGACAAAGGAATGTTAGGAGAGAGACAGGAATCCGAGAACCACAGCATTTGATCCCAGAAGGGAGTGGGGAACCCTCCACATGCAGTTCAACAGCCCTAGTGGGAGGAGGATCACATCCACCTCTCACCTAATAGAAGCCCTACCTGCCCCAGCCCCTATGCTCCCCCACCACCCGAAGCCCTCCCTTTTCCCCCACCCCAATATCTCCTCCCTTTTCCCCCACCCCCTCTAAGTACTCCCTTCTCTCCCACAACCCAATAAGCCCTCCTTTCTCCCTCACCCCCCCTCCAAGCCCTCCCTCCTCTCCTGCCCCACACAAGCCCTCCTTTCTCCCCCTCCCCCCAAGCCCCCCATTCTGCCCCCCCCCCCAAGCCTTCCCTCCTCCCCTACCCACCCAAGCACTCTTCTTTTCCCCACCCCCCAAGCCCTTCCTTCTCACCCACCCCCTCCAAGCCCTCCATTCGTCCCTGCCCTCCCCAAACCAGATCCTCCCAGCCCCCTCACAACCCAGGTCCTCCTCACCCTCAGCCCCCCCCCCCCCTCACAACCCAGGGCCCACCCTTCCCCTTCCCCATCCTAGACCCTCCATGTTTACCTACTCCAGTGGAATCAACGGAAACTGAGGATGGACAGAAGAGAGTCAGCTTCAAGGTGATGTACTCAAACATTAATGGGATTACAAGCAGGGCAAGGGAATTTAGGGAAAGAGCACAGAAAGTAAACAAAGATGTAGTTGGACTCACAGAAACAAAACTCTCAGGAATCATCACAAATACGATGTTCCCCCAGGACTACACTGTAATAAAGAAAGAGAGGGAGGGTAGGGGAGGAGGTGGAGTGGCCCTACTTGTTATGAACCTTACCTCCTGTGGAGGTTGGTTTCGGTTGTAAAATGTTGGTGGACTCAGTGGCGAGTGTTTATTAGAATAAATCCCCAGCTGAGATCAGAGAGGCCGCGAGTCATCATTATTACTCCGCCCAGTAAAGTAGTGCCTTCTCAGCTGGAGATCATCAGAAATAATGTGAACTGGAATAGCCTAACTATGTAAGGGAAAAATGGACTCTATCAAAAAGTATGCATGGGGAATATAGTAAATAAAATCATTAATGTGTTTGATAGCATATGTAAAGAATAGAGTACTAAGGGGCGATGATGCAAGAGAGGTGGATGCCATCTTGACTGGAGGGGGAGGTGTATCGCTGCCGACCGATCCTGCTATTTGAGGGGTTTTCTCCGGCCGTACAGTCAGATAAGCCTATCCGTGTATATAACCAGGGTTGCAAGATTGGGTAGAGTAATATTACAGAAGTTGGAGAGGTTTTATAAGAGTCCAGGTTTCCTAGAGGGTAAAATATATGTGTCATTTGATGATAGCGGTGGTGGCTGGGTGCACGGTACCAGGTATGGGACAGTGAGCCGTGGGGTGGTCAGAACCACTTGAGGTTATAATACATAGTGATCTTATGTTGTGAGGAAAACGCCTTGTTGAATGTATTCCTGTGTGACTTATACGTATAAATTTGTGACTTGTGTACTAGGCTGTTTTCCTTACTCTGTACTCCCTAGACAACATTTTAAGGACCACTACCACCAAATTCTCGATAGCTCTCTTTAACAACAAAATCGTATCACTACTGATAACATCAGTAAGACACAGGCCGTGATACTACTCATGAAAAAGGAATGGAGTTTCAAGGAGATTGTTATCCCAGGCTGTGAAGGGTTTAGAGACTACATAATAGGCACCATGACGATGGGAAGACCAAGAGTAGTAGTAACAGTGATATATAACCCTCCACCAAACGACAGAAGACCCAGGCAAGAGTATGACCGAAACAACTTAGCAGCTAACAATATACTTGGGAGGGCAGCCTCTGCTACCTGTGGAATTCGATCCCATCTGCTCATCATGAGTGACTTCAATCCCGGAAGAATAGACTGGGAGAACAAGGATCCACATGGAGGAGAGGAAACGTGGAGAGCTAAACTACTAGAGGTGGCAACAAGAAACATTTTAAGCCAGCATGTCAGGGAACCAACGAGAATGAGGGGAAACGATGAACCAGCGAGACTCGACCTAGTATTCACTCTGAATGACTCCAACATAAGTGAAATTGACTTCGAGACCCCAGTAGGAATGAGAAATCACAGCGTACTGACATATGAATATCTGCTCGAAGAAGGGTTAAAGTACTCGAGAAAGGGGAACTGAAAGCAAAAGTCTAGCATTCTGTAAGGAAAACTGTGAGGAGATGAAAAAATTCGTAATGGATATAATATGGGAAACATAGCTAAGGGGAAAGACGGTCCTGGACATGATTGAATACATCACACAGAAATGTAAGGAGGTAGTAGAAAAGTTTATCCAAGCCCAAAAGGTAAAAAATTAAATGCAGATGAGAAACCCATGGTTTAATCAGAGAAGTAAGTTAGCTAAGCAATTAAGTAAAAGAGCATGGAGAAACTATAGAAATAACAGGACAGTTGAGAGTAGAGAAGGATACCAGGGAGCCAGGAATGAATACATCATGGTGAGAAGAGAGGCAGAAGGGCAATATGAAAACGACATAGCAAGCAAAACTAGGACTCAACCCAAATTGCTACTCAGCCATATCTGGAGAAAGACAACAGTGAAGGAACAGGTAATGAAACTGAGGATAGGTGCAGACTGATTCACTACAAATGGCAAAGACGTGTGCGAGGAACTCAATAGGAAATTCCAGGAAGTTTTCACAATGGAGCAAGAAGAAGTTCCAGAGATAAGAGAAGAAATAGTTAACCAGGCACCACTAGAGGAATTTGAGATTATCAGTGGGGATGAAAGGAAGCATTTACTAGAGTTGGATGTGACAAAGGTTATAGGCCTGGATGGAATATCGCCATGGATACTAAAGGAAAGAGCAGAAGCACCATGTCTGCCTCTCTCTACGGTGTATAACAAATCACTGTCAACAGGGGAACTGCCAAAACTTTTGGAAGACGGCAAACGTAGTCCCGATATACAAGAAGAGGGATAGACAGGAGGCACTGAACTACAGGCCAGTATCACTAACTTGCATACCATGCAAGTTATTGGAGAAAATTGTGCGAAAAAAGCTAATGGAACATCTGGAGCGAAGGAACTTTGTGACACAACACCATCATGGTTTCAGGAATGGCAAGACATGCCTCATAGGATTAATTGAATTGTACAATCAGGCAACAAGCATCTGACAAGAAAGAGAGGAGTGGGCCGACTGCATGTTTTTGGATTGCCAGAAAGCCTTTGACACAATTTCACACCAGAGACTAGTGTGAAAGCTGGAGATACAAGCAGGGGTGAAAGGGAAGGTAGCCCATTGGATAAGGGAGTAACTATAGTAACAGAAGCCAACGAGTCACTGTGAGAGGTGAGGTCTCAGATTGGCGAGACGTCACAAGTGAAGTCCCGCAAGGGTCAGTCCTTGGACCTATACTGTTTCTGATATATGTAAAAGATCACCCAGAGGGTATAGACTCGTTTCTCTCAATGTTTACTGACGACGCAAAAATCACGAGGAGGATTGAAACAGAGGATGATAGTATGAGGCTACAAGATGACCTAGACAGACTGAATGAATGGTCCAACATATGGCTGCTAAAGTTCATCCCGAGTAAATGCAAAGTTATGAAACTTGGCAGTGGAAACAGGAGGCCAGACACAGGATACAGAATAGGAGATTAAGTACTTCATGAAACGGATAGAGAGAAAGATCTAGGAGTTGATATCACACCAAACCTGTCTCTTGAAGCCCACTTAAAAGAATTACGTCTGCGGCATATGCGAGGTTGGCCAACATCAGAACAACCTTCAGGAACCTGTGTAAGGAATCATTCAGAATCTTGTATACCACATATGTAAGACAAATCCTCGAGTATGCGGACCCAGCATGGAGCCCGTACCGTGTCAAGCACAAGACGAAGCTGGAAAAAGTTCAGAGGTGTGCGACTGGACTAGTCCCAGAACTAAGAGGTATGAGGTACGAGGAATGGATGCAGGAAATGCACCTTACGACACTGGAAGACAGAAGATTAAGGTGAGACATGATCACTACCTACAAAATCTTCAAGGGAATTGACAGGATAAACACGGATAAATTATTCAACACTGGTGGTATGCGAACAAGGGGACAAAGGTAGAAACTGAGTACCCAAATTAGCCACAAGGACGTTAGAAGGAACTTTTTCACTGTTTATATGCAAAAGACACAAACATATTCAATAAGGGTATATCCTTACAATACATGGTCGTTTAGTATTATGGAAAGGTCCCTAGCGGGCTCTAGATACCCTAAGCCTCATCGTCCCAAACGTGGAACCATACACACAGCCGTCAACCCAGTGACACATATATTTACACCTTTAGGAAACCTGGACCTCTCCAAAACCTGTATAAAACCTCTCCAAAATCTGGATACCTACTCTACCCTATCTTGCAACCCTGTTTTTATACAAGGAAGGGCTTATCTGACTGTACGACCGGAGCAAACCCTTCAAATAGCAGGACCGGGTCGGCAGCGATACACCTCCCCCTCCAGTCAAGATGGCGTCCACCTCTCTTGCGTCATCGCCCCTAAATACTCTATGCTTTACATTTGCAATTAAACCCATTATTGACTTTATTTACCATATTCCCCACGCATGCTTTTAGATTGTGTCCATTTTTCCCTCACATAGTTAGACTATTCCAATTCACATTATTCCTGACCATCTCCAGCTGAGAAGGTACTACTTTGCTGGGCGGAGTATTACTGGTAACTCGCGGCCTCCCAGAAACCAGCTGTAAATATTTTCTTATAAAAAGTCTCCACTGTGTGCACCAACATTTTATACTTGAAACTAACCTCCACAGGAGGTAAGGTTCGGAACAACGAACCAGCTTGACTCGACCTGAAATTCACCCTGAATGAGTCAGAAATAAGGGAAGTCAAAGTTGAAGCCCCCATAGGAATGAGTGACCAAAGTGTACTGACTTTTGAGTACTTGGTGGAGGTAGGGATAACCTATCCAAGGATGGAATCAGAGGGGAAAACACTAAATTACCGCAGAGGAAAATATGAAGAGATGAGGAACTTCCTAAGGGAAATACCATTGGAAACAGAACTTAGAGACAAGACAGTACAGGACATGATGGATTTTGTCACCCAAAAGTGCCAGGAAGCTGCAGACAGGTTTATCCCGGTCCAAAAGGAGAAAAACGATAAACAACAGGAAAACCCATGGTTCAACCAGGAATGCAAGGTAGCGAAGCAACTGAGTAAAAGAACATGGAGAAACTATAGAAATAACAGAACACCGGAGAGCAGGGAGAGATACCAGAAGACCAGAAATGAGTACCTCAGAGTGAGGAGGGAAGCAGAGAGACAGAATGAAAATGACATAGCGAGTAAAGCCAAGACCCAACCAAAGCTGCTCTACAGCCACATCAGGAAGAAAACAGCAGTAAAGGAACAAGTGATGAAATTGAAAAAAGGGGAGAACAGATAAACAGAGAATGACAAGATGAAGAACTCAACTAGAGATTCCAATAGGTATTCACAATAGAACAAGGAGAAACCCCTGCACTAAATGAGGAGAAGGCAATCCAAGCAACCTTGGAGGAATTTGACCGCACCAGTAATGAGGTCAAAAGGTGTCTGCTAGAGTTGGATGTGACAAAGGCTATTGGGCCTGACAGAATCTTACCATGGATACTAAAGGAAGGTGCAGAAGCACTAAGTGTGCCACTCTCTATGGTGTATAACAGGTCACTGGTAACAGGAGACCTACCAGAAAGTTGGAAGACAGCTAACATAGTTCCAATATACAAGAAGGGTCACAGGCAAGAGGCACTGAACTACAGGCCAGTTTCCCTAACGTATATACCATGCAAGGTGATGGAGAAGATCGTGAGGAAAAGGCTCGTAGAGCATCTGGAGGGAAATAACTTTGTAATGCACCACCACCAACATGGGTTCAGGGATGGTAAATCATGCCTCACAGGTTTAAAAGAATTCTATGGCCAGGCAACAAAAATTAGGCAGGAAAGAGGTGGGCCGACTGCATTTTCCTGGACTGCCAAAAAGCCTTTGACACAGAATTCCATGAAAGACTTAAAAAAGTTGGAGCAAAAGGCAGGAGTAAAAGGGAAGGTGCTTCAGTGGATAAGGGAGTACTTAAGCAAAAGGAAACAGCAAGTAACGGTGAGGGGGGGGGGGAGACATCAGAGTGGCGAGATGTCACCAGCGCAGTCCCACAGGGTTCAGTACTTGGACCCATCCTGTTTCTAATATATGGAAACGATCTTCTGGGGGGTATAGACTCGTTCCTCTCAATGTTTGCTGATGATGCAAAATTTATGAGAAGAATCAAGACGGATGAAGATAGACAGAGACGAAAGGATGACCTGGAAAAACTGGAGGAATGGTTTAGAAAATGGTTGCTAAAGTTCAACTAAGGAAAGTGTAAGGAAATGAAATTAGGCGAAGGGCAGTAGGCTGAACACAAGGTACCATCTGGGAGGTGAAATCCTGCAAAAGTCAAATAGAGAGAAAGATCTAGGGGGTTGATATCACACCGAACCTGTCCCCAGAGGCCCACATCAAAAGAATATCATCAGTGGCATATGCTAGACTAGCCTATATAAGAACTGCCTTTAGAAACTTATGTAAGGAATCGTTCAGGACCCTGTATACCACTTATGTTAGACCAATCTTGGAATATACAGCTCCAGCCTGGAGACCATACCTAGTTAAACTGAAGACAAAGTTAGAGAAGATTCAGCAGTATGTCACCAGGCTCGTCCCGGAACTGAGAGGAATGAGCTACGAGGAAAAGCTAAAGGAACTGAACCTCACATCCCTGGAAAACAGAAGAGTAAGGGGAGACATGGTAACCACCTTCAAAATTCTCAGGGTAATTGACAGGGTGGACAAAGACACTATTCAGCACGGGTGGGACACAAACAAAGGGACACAGGTGGAAATTTAGTACCCAGATGAACAACAGAGACGTTTGAAAGAATTTTTTCAGTGTCAGAGTAGTTAATAAATGGAATGTGTGGGAAATTTTTACCCACTATATCTATATTATTATCTATGAAATGTAATATTTCTATATCATACCTAAATCATAACAAAACCATATTAAAATCATATCAGAATCTCAATAGATTCATTATACATCTGGATCCTAGATGACAATGCCTATGATCATGTAGACCATAGGGCCCTTGGTTGCCTACGTGACTTTGTGCATGATTTCTCAAGGATCCAGTTGCTTCTGGAAGGATTTCTTAATTAAAAAAATTTGGAACGATTGAATCGATTTCTGGTAGGGATTTAAACAAATCCTTAATAAGAATCAATAGTACTATCCAGTACTACTTATAATCTTTAAATCCTATATCTAATTATATTATAATCACATCTTATCTCAGTCATATGTCTAGACAGTAAAAATAATCAATCAACATACATTAAAAGTTACCCCTCTCAAGGGAGAGGGAGGAGCCAACTCGGGAGCAAACCACTGACGGGAGCGCCCCGGGGCAGAACGCGTGTGTTTACAAACAGTGAACATGTGTGACGGTGCCTTGCGGACATTAATTAGCTCAGTACACCTTATCCAATTATCTTTATCACCACCTCTAGAACTTGGGGAGTACTTGGACAATATATCTACAAGGAAAAATTCCTAAAATATATCTAATAAGTGTACAGTAGAGCACACAATGTGACGCTGTCTCCACCTCCAATATCATCAGCTATCATCCTACTGCAAACGCAATTAAGGACAATCACGTAGCAATGCTACCAGAACAATCTTCAGCAAAGCTGTGATATAAAATATTGTGCCTAAACTCGACAAGAGATTTATCTGGCACACTTTTCAAACAGGCACCCGGCATTCAGAGAAGTATATTGAATGTTATTAGTGTACTAATTGTCCAATTGTATGCTTGTATAACTTTAATATATCCAATAAATCTGTCTGTCGGTTATATGGTGAGGCTATGCCTCATATTTCAGTGAGTATTCATTAATATTGCAGCTACTGACTCTCTCTAGCTACTGAAATTGAATATATCTATATATATCCTTCAATATATTAATTAAGTCAACAATTGCTTGCTTAGTTATCTTTAATTTATCATATAAGTTTATCTAATTGAATATAATCTTTAGTGCTTAGTTAACAGTACTTCGACTACATTTAAGGTCCTTTATCAAACTTCTACAATTTAAATTGTTGTGTTATTAGTATAAGAATATATTGGCTGTTGATAGTTATGGTGCTAGGCTGGACTATGTATATGTTTAAATCCCAGCATTAAACAGAACCAGTGTTCAGTCATAGAACTGAATTTATTAAAATCTGATCCTTGTATAAAATACAAGTTAATGTGAGATACTTGTCTGCAGGTGGACTGTGAATCTTCAATCAACCTATCAACTAATTTATTCACCCCACCTGACCCTTACAGCCCACAATCTGTCATAGGAAAAGAGGAACTACGATTTACGACCCTAGCTAGAGACTTTAGTTGAATTAATTTGCAGACAGTAATTTTAATTTAGTACAGTACAAGTCCCTGGTAGATCTCCTCTCATATCAATCCCATCAGGTTTTTTCCCACAGAATGCACTAGGAAGTGATGTGGTGGAGGCTGACTCCATACACAGTTTCAAATGTAAATATGATAGAGCCCAGTAGGCTCAGGAATCTGTACACTAGTTGATTAACAGTTGAGAGTCGGGACAAAAGAGACAAAACTCAACTCCCGCAAGCACAATTAGGTGAGTACTAAGGTAAGGTAATTATCAAAAGAAGGCACCAAACTGGGAAGGCTATGTTGCACCATCAAAGTGCAAAATAATCAGAGGGCGCTAAATATCACCAAGAATGCCAATATAAGAACAAAAACGCATAAGGCGAACGATATCAAAAGTATCCGATTCACCTAGAATTCTATTGAGGGACAAGTGACCGCGAGGAATGGTCGGAAAGCAAGACACGCTCGTCCTAGAAGTCAGGACATTCAACAAGGATATGCACAACTGTAAGAGGAACAAAGCAATATGGACAATAAGGAGCAGGGCGGCACTCCATTAAGTGACGGTGGGTTAAATGAGTATGGCCAATACACAGCCTCGCCAAAGCAGTTTCCCAACGCTTGTTACGGTGGTAGGAGGAAGGCCACAAGGACACACTACGTTTGAGAGTACGCAGCTTGTTACCAACCACAGAGTACTAACAACCCTGCCAACGGGCAAGGATGGAAGAATGAATAACAGGATAAAAGTCGGAATAAGGAATACCTTTATGGGAGATGGGACAAGAACGGATAGCTTCCTTAGCGGCAGCATCCGCACGTTCATTGAAAGAAACACCAATATGGCTGGGAACCCAGCAAAACTCTACTGATTTAAATTTACTAGAAATAAGAAACAGCCAATGTTAAATCTCGATGACCACCGTATGGACAGAATTAAAGGACCCTAGAGCCATGAGGGAACTATGAGAGTCAACTACAACCACAAAGGAGGAATGAGAATGAGAAAGCAAGAGACGGAGAGCATAGAGAATAGCATAAAGTTCTGCTGTGAAGACGCTAGCCTCCGAAGGGAGGTGACACATATAAGTGCGGTCAAGAAAAACAACAGAGTAGCCCACACCATCCGCAGACTTAGACCCATCGGTGAAGATGTAAATAGAGTGGGAGTGCGAAGAAAAGTGCTCAAGGAAGAGGCTTTTCAGAATCGTCAGAGGGGTAAAGGCTTTAGTGATACAAGTCAAGGACGTACAAAACTTCATAAGGGGGACTTTCCACGGAGGAAAGGAAGGAACAATATGAGGAGAAACATTAGAAATATGAACAGAAAGAGAATTCTGTAAGCGAGATAACTGGATAGAAAGAGGGAGACGATGAAGAGGAACAGGAGCTACAGAAGGGATAAAAGTTAAAGCACGACAGAGGCGAGGGAAGGAAGTTGTAAAGACCGCGCAGGATAGCGAAGACAGTAGCGATCACGGTGGTCCTGAAGAGAGAGGAAGCCAGTGTCAACATACAAAATGAGGGCGGGAGTCGAACGAAAGGCACCAGAGCCGAGACACATCCTAGTATGGTGCAAAGCATCAAGACGGCAAAGAGTACAAGGAGAAACAGAAGAGTATGCAGGGCAACCATAATCGAGTTTAGACAGGACAAGAGAGGAGTGCAAGTGGAGGAGCGTGCGCCTATCCACTCCCCAAGAAGTATGGGACAAAACCTTAAGTAGGTTAAAGTCCTTAGAGCATTCAACTCGAAGGTAAGAGACACAGGCTGACCAAGACAAACAAGTGTCAATAACTAACCCCAAAAGCTTAGCAGAATCTCTATACACAAGGGGATGACCAAAAAGTGACAAAGAGGGACGAAGAACTACATTCTTCCGAGTAAAAGTCATAGCACAAGTCTTGCACGTAGAGAACTTGAAGCCAGGATAGGTGGCCCAAGACGACAGGACATCAATTGCAAGTTGAAGCCACCATTGAAGGAGAGGGGAATCATCACCCTGGCAGCAAAGGATAAGATCGTCAACATAAAGAGCGGAGAAGACGCCAGAAGGAAGAGAGGAAAGAAGATCATTGAGGACAACTATAAAAAGAGTAGCTCTCAGAACACTACCCTGGGGTACACCCTCATACTGTCGAAAAGGGGCAGAGAGAGTGGTACCAAGCCGCACACGAAAGGAACGACGAGAGAGAAAACTTTGGAGGAAGAGAGGGAGATTTCCATGAAGGCCAAAAGAATGAAGTTGAGACAGAATACGATACTGCCAGGTAGTGTCATAAACCTTTTCCAGGTCAAAAAGGACGGCAACAATGGAGGTCTTTGCAGGAATAGTAGTACGAATATAGACCTCAAGGTTCACCAGGACATGTGTTGTGCTGCGGCACTTGCGAAAACCAAATTGAGAAGGGGAGAGGTGGTGATTGTGTTCTGGGAACCACATCAAACGAACGTTAACCATACATTCAAAGAGCTTGCAGACACAACTCATGAGGGGATAGGGCGAAGTCCTTAGGGGATGACCCGAGAGACCCTGGTTTCCGAACAGGGAGGACAACAGCATCGAGCCAGTCTTCAAGGACTGACGACGACTCCCAGACCCGATTATACAGACTCAGTAAATACTGAGACGTGCACGGAGGGAGATGGTGAAGCATTTCATAATGAATGCCATCGGAGCCTGCCGCCGTAGAACCGCAAAGGGCTAGGGCAGACTGAAGCTCAGAGAGAGAGAAAGGAACATTATAGGGAAGGCGAAGTACAGAAATTTAAAGGACGAGATTGAAGAATAGGCTTATGAAGAAGGAAGGATTGGGGAAGATGAGAACCTGAACTAACAGATGAAAAATGGGAACCCAGTTCAGTCGCGACCTGCAATGGGTCCGCCACAAGAGCCTCATTGAGGCGAATTACCGGCGAGACATCGGGAACGAACTTACTTGCAATCTTGTGGATACGCTTCCAGACCAGTGGCAGAGGAGTTTCGGACGTAACGGTGGAGACATAAGACATCCAGCAAGCACGTTTAGCCGCACGGATGGTCCTACGGGCCATCGCACTCGCCTTCCGAAAGAAAAGAAAAGAATCAGCCGTCTCTTCCCGGCCTCACGCTTACAGCGGACAGCCCAAGCACAGTCCACATTCCACCAGGGAATGCACTTCCACGTTCCCCGAGAGAAAGAGCGAGGAATAGAGCGGAGGGCAGCGTCAAACACAGTGTCATGAAAAAGAAGGAGGGCGCGAGAGAGAGGCAGAATGGAGAGGTCGGAAATAGTAGCACGGAGAGTAAAGAAGCACCAGTCAGCCTCGGCAAACCACCACCTAGGGAAGGAGAGAGGAGGGTGCAAAGAGAAAAAAGTAACAAGGATAGGAAAATGGTCACTGCCATGAAAGTCATCAAGGACCCACCAACCGAAATCTAAGGAAAGGATGACGAGCACAGAGAAAGATTGAGACAAAAGAGGGAGTGAGTCTGAGAGTCCAAATGAGTGGGCTCACCAGAATTAAGAAGGGACAGGGAAGAAGAGAGGATGAAAGGTTCAAGGAGGCGACCCCGGGGGTTTATCAGCACATCACCCCAAAGGGCATGAAGACAATTGAAATCACCCACCAGGAGCACAGGCTCCGGCAAGGAGTCTAGGAGGTGCTTAAGATCGGGAAGAGAAAATGGGACAGCGGGGGGGGGGGGGGGGGGCGAGGAGGGGGGGGAGATAAATGGAACAAACCGTGTACCATCTACGCACAAAGATACGGGCAGCAAAACAGTGGAGAAGCGTGGAAAAAAGTATGGGGACAAAGGGAACATCTGAGCAAATCAAGAGAGCAGAAAAATTATGGGACCCGTTGCTGGGGGGGGGGGGAAGACAAGAGAATAGCCACGGAAGCGACCAGGACGAGCACCAAGCATTCGCTCCTGGAGACAGACACAAAGGGGCGAAAACTGTAAAATTAGAAGTTGGAGGTCAAGTAAATTGGCGTATTATCCACGGATGTTCCATTGAAGAATAGACATCGGCAAAAAGAGAGAGGAGAGCAACAGAGAGCAAAGAAGAATCAAAGGTGAAAAAGGAACACAGCACATCAAAGAAGCACAGGGTCAGAATCAGTGTCAGCGAAGTCAGGGTTAGGGGGCATGGGTAAACTGAGTAAAGACGGAGAGAAAGAAAAGGAAGGACAGACCAGAGGCGGACGAGCAGGGTCTGGAGGAGGAGAAGGAAGAGGAGGAGGAGGAGGGGCAGAAAGAGGGGAGCGCACCTCAGCAAGGGCTGGAACCGGGGGGCTAAAGAAACCCCCACAGCAGGAAAAGGGGGCCTCACCACTGAAGTGGGAGGGAAAGGAACGATAGAATCAGAGAGGAAGAAAGCGAAGCCTTCTTACCTACCGGGGAGGAGGAAGGAGAGGAGCCAGGTTTCCGCTTCTGACTCAAAAACACAGGTGTCCCAGCAGCAATGTATTGGGCAACAGACTCCAGAGTCTCGATAGGAGAAGAGCGAGAGCAAACAACACGACCACCAGGAGAGCAATGGACATCAGCCCGCACAGTCAGGAGGTGTAGAGAGCCAAGACACAGAGGAGAATGACAGGTAGGAGGACCAGAGAGAGAGAGAGGAGAAAGAAGACACAGGAGACATGACAGACTGGGTAGAAAGAAGGGGAGCCCTAGACAGAGAACCAAGAGGGGGACCCTCCGGGACAGAACGGAGTGAAACAGGGCAGGTGGTGGTGGGCGTGTCCGGGTCTAAGGCTTGGAAACGGTTGTGAGACTGAGGAAGGTGGGAAGGACGAGGAGAGGAAGAGCGCACCATGCAAGCATAGGAGACGCCAGCAAAAGAGGGGATATGATGAACTTGGCGTCGAGCCTCAGGAAAAGACAAACGGTCCCGGTGCTTCAAGTTGAGGACGGCCGCCTCAAGTTAGTAATGAATACACATGCGGGAGAAGATAGGGTGGGCCTTACCACAATTGAGGCAGTGGGCCTGGGGAGAAGTGCACTCCAACTTAGAGTGACCCTCGCCTCCACACATGGGACAGAGAGAGACAGGACTAGACCATCTGAGGGCACCATGCCCAAACCTCCAGCACTTGCAGAGCCGAGGAGATGGAACATACTCCTGAACGGAGCATCTAGCACCAGCAAGAATGACAGAGGGCGGAAGGGTCCGATTATCAAAAGTAACCTTCACAACCCGAAGGGGCAGACGGCGATGACCACGAGGGGGACGAGTAAACATATCCACCTGGAGGACAGAATGACTGGGCCTCGAGGATATGCTTGATATCCTTCGTGGCAGTCTTTTAGATTCCTAACACCAGGCGCAACATGGTGCAGGAAGAGAACAGTGCCAACACTGGCATTCAACCAAGCTGTCTTTGAGACCCGAACAGGGGTCTCGCCAATGCAGGATAAGGCGGCCAAGAGGGTGGCTGCATCCTGAGAAGGAGCAGCAACGACACGGGTACCAAGACTGGTGGGGTTAAAGGTAACAGAGGCATCTACTGAATCTACAAGATGCCTATGAAGGAAAAAATCGTCAGGAGTTGAATCCAAAGGGTGGATGTCAAAGTACTTAGTCCACATATCAGGACCAAACAAAGCATGGTACGAATTAGTATGGGACAGGAGCATACAAGAACGGCCGTGGCGGTGACGGTGATGAGAACCTTTAGAGAGAGACGGGTCAAAGGCACAGTAGTCTCAATAAGAGATGGAGCCGTTCAAGGGGACGAGGCGGTCACCACAGCAGGCTTGGGGCTCGACCCAACCACAGAGGAGGGAGGGGAGCAGGGAGGAAGAGTCCGGTCGGGGCCTAAACCGGGCCCTGTCGCGAGGGCTACAGATCCCGTCCTTCCAGGACGGTCCAACTCAGGGGCCTGGTCGCCCACCCTATGAGCCTGGGTAGGAGAAGTCGTGTCGTCATCCATATAGCAAACAAAATCAAAGTTTGGGACCTGGAACCAAGGGATACCACCTATCAGCGCAGCCAATGAGGCCGAGCGCGGGCCAGTGCAGGAAGGGTGCGTCGTCCCCAGCGGTGCTACCCCTTTTCAACAGGGGAGTCCTACCACATCGTCCATTCTCCAACACCGGTGCTAAGACCCCAGTCCCCCTATCGCCCCAGCCTGAACACCCAACCATCCACTCAGGGCGGCCTCTCACAGGCGACCCCTCAGCGGGTGGTCCGATGGCTCACAAGGCCCCTACATGGTGCCCATCAGCACGCACACCACCCAAAGAGCGGGGTGGTGTGGTGTAACCACTCAGAGGACCCTCCGCACCACCCACACATTATTGAACCCACCAAATAAAGGACAGTGTACCCTCAGAGGACCATCCACACCACACACACACACCACACTCACTCCTGCTTCCAGCAAGTGTGTGGACAGTGGACCCATCAGAGGACCGTCCACTCCAAACACACACACTACTGCTCCCAACAAGTGTGAGGACAGTGGACCCCTTAGAGGACCGTCTACACACCACACACACACACACGCACACACACACACACACACACTACTGCACCCACCAAGTGTGGACAGTGGCCCCCCCTCAGAGGACAGTCCACACCACACACATACATTAATGCTCCCACCAAGTGTGAGGACAGTGGTCCACTCAGAGGGCCATTCACACACACACACTACTGGAACCCACCAAGTGAGAGGACAGTGGTCCCCTCAGAGGACTGTCCACACAACACACACACACACACTACTGCTCCCACTAAGTGTGAGGAAAGTGGACCCCTCATAGGTCCATCCACACTACACACACACTACTGTTTTTACAAAGTGTTAGGACAGTGGACCCCTCAGGGGACCTTCCACACTACACACACACACACACTGCTGAACCCACCAAGTGTGAGGACAGTCGACCCCTCAGAGGACCATCCACACTACACACTCACACACACACACACACACACACACACACACACACACACACACACACACACACACACACACACACACACACACACACACACACACACACCTGCAGACTGAAGTCGTGAGAGACGCACGTGTGTCATTAGGCGTCCGCGAATAACATCATTTGTCCCAAGACATTGAAGTATTACAGAGACAAGAAGCATAGTTGTTTTTTACAGAAGTGTATACAAATGCAGTGATCAAGTGTATAATGAGCTTCTACAGCGGTAGATCAATCAAGAAAAAATAATGAGGTTGAGTGGGAAGATCAGTGCCGTATTGTGGGACAGTTTAGTCGGGACCTACGAATTGCTTTGCCGAGTATTGTGTTGTGAGGCAGATTATAGCATACATAGTGATCGATCCCCCAAAGTGTGTGCACCGTTTAGAAACGTTTACTATGTTGCGAATGTTGATTGATGATAGTGAGGAAGATAGGAACGAATAGTATACCAGGAACACGTGGAGACAGCCAGGAACACGTGAATGACAGTAGCAGGAGAGGACAGGCGACCCAACCCCATCATATGGACATCTCCTCAAACTCACCTAGTATGTGCGTCCTCGTGGTGAGCTGATGGTACGTACCCTCTCTAGGTCATCAAATAAGGTGTACAGAGTAACTTAAAATAATTAATTTAAAATATATCTGAGATATTTAGACCTACAATTCCGGGTGGCTCATTCCGGGTACAGGTTCCTTGACACTTATATGCGACATAGGCCCAAGTGACCATCAATACCCCTCTCTCACCACACCCATCCCCACCAAATTCCCACGCCTCACACTCTCCCAAAACACACCCACCCATTTCCCACAATGCATAACCCCACCCCCTTCCCCCCGCACACGCCCTCACACATGCACCCACATGCCCTTACGCATACACCCACACACACGCCCCCACACACACACACACACACACACACACACACACACACACACACACACACACACACACACACACACACACACACACACACACACACACACATCAATACAGTGACCATCAATACCCCTCTATCCTTCCCCCTCCCAACCTTTCAACCTCTATCTGACTGCCAACCTTACGCTATCTCCCAACCCCTCTATGCCTATCAGACCCTCCCTAATCTTCAGACCCAGTATGCCCTTCCTACTACAGACCTACCTACCCAGGCCCTACCCCAGACCCTCCTACCTACCTTCCTAGAAGCCTAGCCCCCATTAGCCCCCCAAGCACCCCTCAAGATCTCTTTCACCCCCCATACACCCCTGGACCCCCCAGACACCCCCTGGATCCCCCCGGACACCCCCTGGATCTTCCCCGCCCTCAGTCATCCCCCAGACACCCCCAGATCCCCCAGGTCCCCCCTGTCTCCAGTCACCCCCCAGATCCCCCCAGACCCCCAGAGAAAGGGAGAACTCTGGTACAAGAGTTTCCATGAAGAATCTCAAGGTTCGGTACACCAATGCTGATGGGGTATCTAATAAAGCAGAAGAGATAAAAGAAAGAGTGAGTGAGGCAGATCCTGACATAGTTGCAATTGTGGAAACTAAAATTAATGACATGATCTCAGATGCAATCTTTCCTGAAGGGTACCAGGTGATACGAAAAGAGAGGACACAGAGACAGGGAGGGGGAGTGGCACTCCTAATAAAGCGGAAATGGAAGTTTGAAGACCTGGGAAATCGGGTTACCAATGAGTGCACAAGCTTGATTCATGGAACTCTGACAGTAGATAGGAGGAAGATTGTGATCTTGGTAATCTACAATCCTCCACCAAACAGTAGAAGACCCAGGCAGGAGTATGATGACAACAACAAGGCATGTATAGATGAACTGCAGAAGGCAGCAACACTAGCCCACAGAATGAGAGCAAAGCTGCTGATCATGGGGGGACCTAAATCATGGAGAGATAAATTGAGAATCAAGGAATCCCCATGGAGGGGACGAAACGTGGGGAACAAAATTAGTAGATGTTATAGACAGGAATTTCCTAACACAACATGTGAAGGAAGACACAAGGAAAAGAGGAGGAGATGCACCGAGCCTATTAGACCTGATTTTCACCCAGAACGTAGAAGATATCGAGAAATTAGAGCATGAAATACCTCTAGGGGCCAGTGACCATTGTGTCCTAGTCTTTGATTACATGACGGAATTCAAACTTATGACCATGGGACAAGAGATCTGGGAAAGGAGAGTTGACTACAGGAAAGGGAACTATAAGAGGATAAGGGACTATCTGGGTGAAGTGCAGTGGGAGGAAGAAATTAGAGGAAAAACAGTCCAAGATATGATGGACCTAGTCATACAGAAGTGCCAGGAGGCCGAAGAGAGATTTATACCAACAGTAAAGGGAAAAAATTAGAAGGAATATAATAACCCATGGTTTAATAGACAGTGTCAGGAAGCAAAAATGGCCAGCAGGCGGGAGTGGAGGAAGTACAGAAGACAAAGTACAGAGGACAACAGGATCAGATGCAACAGAGCTAGGAACGATTACATTAACATAAGACGAACATCGGAAAGGGACTATGAGAACGATATTGCAATCAAAGCGAAAAAACAACCTAAGTTACTACACAGTCATATAAGAAGAAAAATTTCGGTGAACGACCAAGTGACAAGACTAAGGAAGACAGAGGGGGCATATACTGAAAGTGACAAGGAAATCTGTGAGGCACTGAATGCCAGTTTCCATGGAGTGTTCACTACCGAGCCTGAGCAGCTCCCATTGTTGGAAGGGGTTACCCTAGATGAAAGACTATCAGATATAGAGATGATAGCAGAGGAGGTAATGAAACAGTTGGCAACTTTAGATGCAACTAAATCAGTTGGACCAGACAAAGTATCACCGTGGATACTAAAAGAAGCAGCGCAGGCCCTCAGAGTGCCTCTGGCAATGATCTTTAATGAGACACTTATGTCGGGAGAATTGCCCAGTTGCTGGAAGAAGGCAAATGTGCGGATCTTCAAGAAAGGCGATAGGGAGGCGGCACTTAACAATAGACCTGTATCACTGACAAGCCACCCCTGTAAAATACTGGAAAGAATAATTAGGCTACGACTGGTTGCACACATGGAGAACATTAGGTTTGTGAACAAACATCAACAGGGGTTCTGGACAGGGAAATCGTGCCTAACAAACCTTCTGGTATTCTATGATAAAATAACGAGGATAAGACAGGACAGAGATGGTTGGGCAGACTGCATATTTCTGGACTGCCAAAAAGCCTTTGATACAGTACTGCACATGAGACTGCTGTTCAAACTCGAGAGGCAGGCGGGGGTGGTGGGAAAGGTCCTAGCATGGATAAGGAACTACCTAACAGGAAGGAGCCAAAGAGTTACGGTAAGGGGCGAGAAGTCGGACTGGCGAACAGTAACAAGTGGAGTACCACAAGGATCGGTGCTGGGACCAATTCTATTTCTTGTATATGTTAATGACATGTTTACAGGCGTAGAGTCCTACATGTCAATGTTTGCGGATGATGCAAAGTTGATGAGAAGAGTTGTGACAGATGAGAATTGCAGGATCATCCAAGAGGACCTGAACAGGTTGCAGAGATGGTCAGAGAAATGGCTACTGGAATTCAACATGAGCAAATGTAAAGTTATGGAAATGGGACTAGGAGATAGGAGACCAAAGGGACAGTACACAATGAAGGGGAACAGCCTACCTGTGACGACGCGCGAAAGAGACCTGGGTGTGGACGTAACACCTAATCTATTTCCTGAGGCACATATAAATAGGATAACGACAGCAGCGTACTCTACACTGGCAAAAGTTAGAACATCATTCAGAAACCTAAGTAAGGAGGCATTTAGGGCGCTTTACACTGCCTACGTGAGGCCAGTCTTAGAGTATGCCGCCTCATCATGGAGTCCCCATCTGAAGAAGCATATAATGAAACTGGAAAAGGTTCAGAGGTTTGCAACGAGACTCGTCCCAGAGCTATGAGGGATGGGGTATGAGGAGCGCCTAAGGGAACTGTGCCTTACGACACTAGAAAGAAGAAGGGAGAGTGGGGACATGATAGGAACGTATAAAATACTCAGAGGGATTGACAGAGTGGGCATAGACGAAATGTTCACACGGAATAGTAACAGAACGAGGGGACATGGATGGAAGCTTGAAATTCAGATGAGTCACAGAGATGTTAGGAAGTTTTCTTTTAGACTGAGTAGTGGGAAAATGAAATGCACTTCTGGAACAGGTTGTGGAAGCAAATACTGTTCATAATTTTAATTATGAGTATGCAAAAAAAAAAAAATATTTTATTTTAAAAAAGTGTATGCACTTCAGGAACAGGTTGTGGAAGCAAATACTATTCATAATTTTAAAACCAGGTATGATAGGAAAATGGGACAGGAGTCATTGCTGTAAACAACCGATGCTCGAAAGGCGGGATCCAAGAGTCAATGCTCGATCCTGCAGACACAACTAGGTGAGTACTAGGTGAGTACACATGTCAGCCCCAGGGACGTAAGAAGGAACTTTTTAAGAGACAAAGTAGTTAACAGATGTAATGCATTAGGCAGTGATAAGATGGAGGCTGACTCCATACACAGCTTTAAATGTAGATATGAAAGAGCCCAGTAGGCTCAGGAACCTGAACACCAGTTGAGAGGCGGGACCAAAGAGCCAAAGTTCATCCCCCGCAAGCACAAATAGGTGAGTACACACACACACACACACACACACACACACACACACACACACACGTGTGTGTGTGTGTGGTGTGGGAAAAAAAAAAAAAAAAAAAAAAAAAAAAAGTAGTTAGTAAACAGTTGATTGACAGTTGAGAGGCGGGCCGAAAGAGCAAAGCTCAACCCCCGCAAAAACACAACTAGTAAACTAGTAAACACACACACACACACACACACACACACACACACACACACACACACACACACACACACACACACACACACACACACACACACACACACACACCGGAGTACCCGAGGAAGTACCTAAGCAATAGGAAGCATAGAGCTACAGTGAGGGTTGAGACCTCAGATTGGCGTGAAGTCACCAGTGGAGTCCCACAGGGCTCTTTACTCGGACCTATCCTGTTTCTGATATACGTAAATGATCTCCCAGAGGGTATAGACTCATTCCTCTCTATGTTTGCTGACGACGCCCAAATTATGAGAAGGATTAAGACAGAGAAGGACAGCTTGAGGCTACAAGAAGTCCTGGACAAGCTGCAGGAATGGTCGAACAAATGGTTGTTAGAGTTTAACCCAAGCAAATGTAATGTAATGAAGATAGGTCTAGGGAGCAGGAGACCAGATACAAGGTATCATTTGGGAGATGAATTTCTGCAAGAGTCAGAGAGAGAGAGAAAGACCTGGGGGTTGATATCACGCCAGACCTGTCCCCTGAAGCTCATATCAGGAGGATAACATCAGCGGCATATGCCAGGTTGGCTAACATAAGAACGGCCTTTAGAAACTTGTGTAAGAAATCTTTCAGAACATTATATACCACATATGTCAGTCCAATCCTGGAGCATGCAGCTCCAGCATGGAGTCCATATCTAGTCAATCATAAGACTAAACTGGAAAATGTTCAAAGGTTTGCCACCAGACTAGTACCAGAACTGAGGGGTATGAGCTACGAGGAGAGACTACGGAAATTAAACCTCACGTCACTGGGAGACAGAAGAATTAGAAGGGGACATGATCACCACATACAAGATTCTCAGAGGAATTTATAGGGTAGATAAAGACAGACTTTTTAACACAAGGGGCACACGCACTAGGGAACACAGGTGGAAATTGAGTGCTCAAATGAGCTATAGAGACGTTAGAAAGAATTTTTTCAGAGTCAGAGTAGTATACAAATGGAATGCATTAGGAAGTGATGTAGTGGAGGCTGACTCCATACACATCTTCTAGTGTAGATATGATAGCGCCCAATAGGCTCAGGAACCTATACACCTGTTGATTAACGGTTAAGATGCGGGACCAAAGAGCCAGAGTTCAACCCCCGCAAGCACAATTAGGTAAGTGCAATTAGGTAAGAACACACACACACACCATCCCAGAACCTCTCATCCCACACACACAAAAGCAAATGCACATGACTGCATAGAATATCACATACACGCTCCTGTGCGCACACAGCACACTCATTCACTCACCATCTCCATCGCCAAATACACTCCCTCCACCCCCCTACAAGTGACCATATTCACAAACACATACAAACACAAACACACACACACGCATGAACGCACACACACGCATGCACATGTTTGCGGACGATGCCAAAATTATGAGAAGGATTAAGACAGAAGAGGACTGTTTGACGCTTCAAGAAGACCTAGACAAACTGAAGGAATGGTCGAACAAGTGGTTGTTAGAGTTTAACCCAACCAAATGTAATATAATGAAGATAGGTGTAGGGAGCAGGAGGCCAAATACAAGGTATCATCTGGGAGAGGAAATTCTTCAGGAGTCAGAGAAAGAAAAAGACTTGGAAGTTGATAACACGCCAGACCTGTCTCCTGCAGCACATAACAAAAGGATAACATCAGCGGCATATGCCAGGCTGGCCAACATACGAACGGCATTCAGAAATTTGTGTAAAGAATCATTCAGAACTTTGTATACCACATATGTCAGGCCAATCCTGGAGTATGCAGCCCCAGCATGGAGGCCATATCTAGTCAAGGATAAGACTAAACTGGAAAAGGTTCAAAGATTTGCCACCAGACTAGTACCTGAGCTGAGAGGTATGAGCTACGAGGAGAGACTACGGGAATTAAACCTCACTTCGCTGGAAGACAGAATTGTTAGGGGGAAACATGATCACCACATTCAAGATTCTCAAGGGAATTGATAGGGTAGATAAAGACAGGCTATTTAACACAAGGGGCACACGCACAAGGGGACACATGTGGAAACTGAGCGCCCAAATGAGCCACAGATATATATATATATATATATATATATATATATATATATATATATATATATATATATATATATATATATATATATATATATATATATATATATATATATATTATATTTATATAGAGATATATAGAGATATTATATAGAGATATTAGAAAGAACTTTTTTAGTGTCAGAGTGGTTGACAAATGGAATGCATTAGGAAGCGATGTGGTGGAGGCTGACTCCATACACAATTTCAAGTGTAGATATGATAGAGCCCAATAGGCTCAGGAATCTGTACACCTGTTGATTGACGGTAGAGAGGCGGGACCAAAGAGCCAGAGCTCAACCCCCGCAAGCACAACTAGGTCAGTACAACTAGGTGAGTATACATACTACACACACCCATTCACTACCCCCACTCACCCAATCCAGTACACCCACTCACTCATCCACTACACACATTCACCCACTACACACACCACACACCACACACACTCACACTAACATACTCAAACACTCTCATACACGCACACAAACACACATCAATACACACACACACACATTAGAAAATTTGAATAGGAAACACACACACGTCATTCCACTCATTGGATTGGAGAAATGGAATAGGAAACAAACATGGGAGGGGAAAACCATAGCACAGAGGAGAAGGTCAAGATGACTCGCTTCAGGAGATACTTTTTCAAATGTGGAGAGATATCAGGGAGGAGCTAAGGGTAATGGAGGAGAAGGTAGCCAACCTGCAGGATGAGCTGAATGAGGCAAAGGAGGAGATTAAAAGCCTGAAAGAGAATCCTCCCCAACTTTCAAACACGAAGCAGCCCTCAGGAAGATGGTAATGTATCCGCAAAAGGGATACACAACACAACCCTCATTTGTAGACATACTTAGCAGGACCCCAAAAGTTGTCTCTGCAGTACAAGAAATGGCCATGAAAGTTGCTACTTCTCAGGAAGCAGCACGATGCACTAGCCGACTGATAGAGAGGAAAAGAACAGTAATTGTAGTAGGTATTAAGGAGCAAATTGGGGCCAACCCAGGGGAGAGGAGAGATATGGACAGAGCCACAATTAAAGAGATCCTTGAAGGGGTACAGATGGAGAGGGAAGAACAGAATATAGAAAAGGTTTTGAGGATTGGCCAGTACAACAAGGACAGAGATTGAAAAAGTGGTTTTTCAAAGCGAGGCCACAAAATCAGAAGTTTTAGCAAAGAAAAGCAGCCTATTCAATGTACTGAAGTTCAAAAAGGTAATCCTGCAGAGGGATATGACTAGGGAGGAGCGATTGAGGGCCGCAGCAGCGAGTAAGGAGGGCAAGGAGTGATACAAGAATCAGGGAGCCACAGCCCAGCACCCTACAATCACAGAGGGGAGTGGGGAACCCTACACAGGCCTTTTCAACATCCCAGTGAGAAGAGGATCACACCCACCTCCCACCCAATAGAAGCCCTACCTGCCCCAGCCCCTATGAGCCCCCCACTGAGTGGCCACCTGGACAACCCACACCCCACTTCCCCCTCTCCTCAAGGCTTCCCCTTTCCACCACCCCCAAACCCTCCCTACTCCCCCAAGCTATCCTTCTTACCCTTCTTATCCACCCCAAGCCCCCCTTCTCCCGCACCACAATAAGCCTTCCCTTCTCTCCCACCCCCTATCCCCTACCTTCTCCCCCACCCCCCTAAGCCCTCCCTTTTCCTCCACCCCACTATGCCCTCCTTTCTTTCTCACCCCCCCCAAGCCCTTCTTTCTCCCCTTGTCCCTAAAGCCCACTTTTCTTCCCCGCCCCCCAAAGCCCCCACCTCCGGCCTTACCTCCAAAGCCCCCTCTTTTCCCAACCCCACCAAGCCCTCTCTTCTCTCCCACTCAGCCAAGCCCTCTCTTCTCCCCCCACCTTCGCCAAACCAGATCCTCCCAGCCCCCTCACAACCCAGGTACCCCTTACCATCAGACCCCCTCACCACCCACTTCCCCCCTACCCCCTCCCATCCCGGATCCTCAAAGTTTACTGAGGATGGACAGAAAGGAGCCAGCTTCAAGGTGATACACGGCACCTCTGATGCATTTCCGATGGTTCCTTTCATATAAAGGGATGACGCCGAGGAAAATAAGACACGCGTCCCTACCAAAACAAAAAAGATATGAAATTAGGAGGAGGAACTAGGAGGCCAGTCACTGGATACCGAATGGGAGATGAAGTCCTTCACGAAACGGACAGAGAGAAAGATCTAGGAGTTGATATTACGCCAAATTTGTCTCCTGAAGCCCACATCAAAAGAATAACATCAGCGATCTATGCGAGGCTGGCTTACATCAGAACTGTTTTCAGAAATCTGTGTAAGGAATCCTTCAGAACCTTGTATACCACATATGTAAAGCCAATCCTGGAGTATGCAGCCCCAGCATGAAGCCCATACCTAGTCAAGCACAAGATGAAGCTGGAAAAAGTTCAGAGGTATGCCACTAGGCTAATTACAGAACTACGAGGTATGAGTTATGACAACCCGTTCTCGCACTTGCTTCAGTCAATATTGGCTTATTTAATAAGTGCATATGTGACATATTAATTGATTGTGAATATTTTAGTTTACCTTGAAAAGCTTCATAGAAAACACCGACCTCACCTAACCTTCTTAGTATGTTAAGATAAAGCATCTTATTGCTTCTTAATTACAATTATTACTTAACCTATACCGTTGATAGGTTAAGTAATAATTGTAAATTTGAAGCAATAAGATGCTTATCTTAACATACTAAGAAGGTTAGGTGAGGTCGGTGTTTTCTATGAAGCTTTTCAAGGTAAACCAAAATATTAATCAATCAATTAGTATGTCACATATGCACTTATTAAATAAGCCAATATTGACTAAAGCAAGTGCGAGAACGGGTTGGTTATGAACACAGACTGCGTGAACTGCACCTCACGTTACTGGAAGACAGAAAAGCTAAGGGAGACATGATCACCACATACAAATTTCTCAGGGGAATTGACAAGGGTAGACAAGGATGAATTATATAACACGGGTGATACACGAACAAGGGGACACAGGAGGAACCTGAGTACCCAAATGAGCCACAGAGACATTAGAAAGAACTTTTTCAGTGTCAGAGTAGTCAGTAAATGGAATGCACTAGGAAGTGATGTAGTGCAGGCTGACTCCAGAGAACCGTCCACATCACACACACACTACTGATTCCACCTAATGTGAGGACAGTGGACCCCTCAGAGGACCGTCCACACCACACACACACACACACACACACACACACACACACGCACGCACACACACACACACGCACACACACGCACACACACGCGCACACACACACACACACACACACACACACACACACACACACACACACACACACACACACACACACACACACACACACACACGCGATGAGGACGATAGTAGGAGGCTACAAGATGACCTAGACAGACTGTGTAAATGGTCCAACAAATGGCTGTTGAAGTTCTACCCGAGTAAATGCAAAGTATTGAAACTAGGCAATGGAAACAGGAGGCCAGACACAGGATACAGAATAGGAGATGAAGTACTTAATGAAACGAACAGAGAGAAAGATCTAGGAGTTGATATCACACCAAACCTGTCTCCTGAAGCCCACATAAAAAGAATAACGTCTGCGGCATATGCGAGGCTGGCTAACATCAGAACAGCGTTCAGGAATCTGTGTAAGGAATCATTCAGAATCTTGTACACCACATATGTAAGACCAATCCAGGAGTATGCGGCCCCAGCATGGAGCCCGTACCTTGTGAAGCACAAGACGAAGCTGAAAAAAGTCCAAAGGTAAGCCACTAGACTAGTCCCAGAACTAAGAGGCAAGAGTTACGAGGAAAGGCTGTGGGAAATGCACCTTACGACACTGGAAGACAGAAGAGTAAGGGGAGACATGATCCACAACCTACAAAATCCTCAGAGGAATCGACCAGGTAAACAAGGATAAACTTTTCAACACTGGTGGGACGGGAACAAGGGGACACAGGTGGAAACTGAGTACCCACATGAGCCACAGAGACGTTAGAGGGAACTTTTTCAGTGTCAGAGTAGTTAACGGATGGAATGCATTAGTCAGTGATGTGGTGGAGGCTGAATCCATACACAGTTTCATATGTAGATATGATAGAGCCCAGTAGGCTCAGGAATCTGTACACCAATTGATTGACAGTTGAGAGGTGGGACCAAAGAGCCAAAGCTCAACCCCCGCAAGCACAAATAGGTGAGTACAAATAGGTCAGCACACACACACACACACACACACACACACACACACACACACACAAGGTTGAAGGTTTTCAGGTTGGGCTGGTACAACAAGGACAGAAACCGACTTGTAAATGTGGTGTTTACAAACGAAACCACGAAAGAGGACATTCTCGAAAGGAAGAGTTGTCTGCAGCATATGGAGGGATACAAAAAAGTATTCCTGCAGAGGGACAGGACGAGGGAGGAGAGAGCCAGGGCAGCAGAGGCAAGGAGGAAGCGCAGGGAGAGAGGAGCAAACCAGGAAATCACAGCCCTCAACACAACAGTCCCAGAGACAAGAGGAGAACCCAAAACCAGCATCCCAGCAACACCAGAGGGGAGGGCAACACCAACACCCCCCTCTGCATGGAAACCCTCCCTTCCCCCTCACCCTACCTGCCCCCACCCAAAATCCACCCCATTCTGACCCTGACACCCCTTCCCCATTCCCATCATGTCCCTCCTTCCACTTTTCCCCCCTCTGTCCCCCCCTCCCCCTTCATCCCATACCCTCCCTATCCCTCCTCCCCCCTCACCCCGTATCCTCCATGTCCCCCCTATCCTCCTTAACCCACACCTTCTGTCCCCCCTTCCCTTAAACTCCCACCCCCACCCCAAAATCCTCTGAGACCCTGCAAACCACCTAACACCACCCCACCTCTTCTCACCCACAGAACAGCTTCCCACACCAGCAGAATGCTCGCCAAGAAAGGGACATGAAAATGAACAGAAGAAAGTGAGCTTCAAGGCGATGTACACTAACATAGATGGGATTTCAAATAAAACAAATGAACTTGGAGAAAGGGCACAAGAAGAAAACCCAGACATAATAGCACTCACAGAAACAAAGTTAACGAAAATCATAACAAACGCAGTGTTTCCACAGGGCTAGTATGTAGTGAGGATAGAGAGAGAAGGGAGAGGAGGAGGTGGTGTAGCTTTGCTACTAAGAGAAGGTTGGAGTTTCGAAGAGATGGTAATTCAGAACTGTGAAGGTTTCAGTGACTACATATCAGGCACCATAGCAACTGGAGGACAGAAAATTATAATAGTAGTCATATATAACCCCCCATCGAATGACAGAAGACCCAAACAGGAATATGATAGAAACAACTTGGCCACCATCAATATAATAGAGAGAGCAGCTTCTGTGGCTAGCAGGAACGGATCCAGACTTCTAATCATGGGAGACTTCAACCATGGGAAGATTGGGGGAACAGAGACCCACATGGAGGCCCAGACACATGGAGAGCTAAGCTGCTGGATGTGGCAACAAGAAACTTTCTAAGTCAACACGTCACGGGACAGACAAGAATGAGAGGAGGGGATGAACCAGCCTTGCTTGATCTGATATTTACCCTAAATGAGTCGGATATAAGGGAAGTTAAGTTGGAAGCCCCCTTGGGAATGCGTGATTATAGTGTATTGAGCTTTGAGTACCTGGTTGAGCTGGGAATTATCACCCCCAAAAAAGAACTGGGAACCAAAGGGCTGGCGTACCGAAAGGGAAACTATGAGGAAATGAATAAATTCCTATGGGATATACATTGGGACACAGAACTCGGAACCAAGTCCGTACAAGACATGATGGACTATGTCACTCAAAAATGTCAGGAGGCTGTAAGCAGGTTTGTCCCAGCCCGACAGGAAAAAAAAGAGAAGCAAAGGAAGAATCCGTTGTTTAATAAGGAATGTATGAAAGCAAAGGAAGAATCCGTTGTTTAATAAGGAATGTATGAAAGCAAAGGAGCTGAACAAAAGGGCATGGAGGAACTTCCGTAATAACAGAACACCAGAAAGTAGAGAGAGATACCAGAGAACCAGGAACGAGTATGTCAGCGTGAGAAGAGCAGCTGAGAAAAGGTATGAAAATGATATAGCTAATAAAGCCAAGACCGAATCAAAGCTACTACACAGTCACATCAGGAGGAAGACAACAGTGAAGGAACAGGTGATGAAACTTAGGGTGGGCGAGGACAGGTACGCAGAGAATGACAAAGAGGTGTGTGAAGAACTCAACAAAAGGTTCCAGGAGGTCTTTACAATAGAACAGGGAGATGTCGCGGCGCTAGAAGAGGTGGCAGCAAACCAGGTGACCTTGGATAGGTTCGAAATTACAAGAGATGAAGTCAAGAAGCACCTATTGGAGCTGGTTGTGAGAAAAGCTGTTGGGCCGGATGGAATCTCGCCATGGGTATTGAAAGAGTGTGCAGGAGCACTTTGCCTACCACTCTCCATAGTGTATAGTATGTCACTGGAAACGGAGGACCTACCAGAAATATGGAAGACTGCTAATGTAGTACCAATATACAAAAAGGGTGACAGACAAGAGGAACTGAACTACAGGCCAGTATCCTTAACTTGTATACCATGCAAGGTGATGGAAAAGATTGTGAGAAAAAACATAGTAACACATCTGGAGAGAAGAGACTTCGTGACAACCGACCAACATGGGTTCAGGGAGGGTAAATCTTGCCTTACAGGCTTGATAGAATTCTACGATCAGGTGACAAAGATTAAACAAGAAAGAGAAGGGTGGGCGGACTGCATTTTTTTGGACTGTCGGAAAGCCTTTGACACAGTACCCCATAAAACGTTGATGCATAAGCTGGAGAAACAGGCAGGAGTAACTGGTAAGGCGCTCCAGTGGATAAGGGAGTACCTAAACAATAGGAAGCAGAGAGTTACAGTGATTAGTGAGACCTCAGACTGGCGTAAAGTCACCAGTGAAGTCCCACAGGGCTCTGTACTTGGACCTATCCTGTTTCTGATATACGTAAATGATCTCCCAGAGGGTATAGACTCATTCCTGTCAATGTTTGCTGACGACGCCAAAATTACGAGAAAGATTAAGACAGAGGAGGACAGCTTGAGGCTTCAAGAAGACCTGGACAAGCTGCAGGAATGGTCGAACAAATGGCTGTTAGAGTTTAATCCAAGCAAATGTAATGTAATGAAGATAGGGGTAGGAAGCAGGAGACCAGAT
This sequence comes from Procambarus clarkii, assembly GCF_040958095.1. Classification (NCBI taxonomy): domain Eukaryota; kingdom Metazoa; phylum Arthropoda; class Malacostraca; order Decapoda; family Cambaridae; genus Procambarus; species Procambarus clarkii. The sequence continues at coordinate 29,485,529 of NC_091199.1, forward strand.
ACAAAGTATCACTTGGGAGATGAAATACTTCAAGAGTCAGAGAGAGAGAGAAAGACCTGGGGGTTGATATCACGCCAGACCTGTCCCCTGAAGCTCATATCAAGAGGATGACAGCAGCAGCATATGCCAGGTTGGCTAACATAAGAAGGGCTTTTAGAAACTTGTGTAAGGAATCTTTCAGAAGATTATATACCACATATGTCAGACCAATCCTGGAGTATGCGGCTCCAGCATGGAGTCCATATCTAGTCAAGCATAAGACAAAAATGGAAAAGGTTCAAAGGTTTGCCACCAGACTAGTACCCGAGCTGAGAGGTATGAGCTACGAGGAGAGACTACGGGAATTAAACCTCACTTCGTTGGAAGACAGAAGAGTTAGGGGGGACATGATGATCACATTCAAGATCCTCAAGGGAATCGACAGGGTTGATAAAGACAGGCTGTTTAACACAAGGGGCACACGCACTAGGGGACACAGGTGGAAACTGAGTGCCCAAATGAGCCACAGAGATATTAGAAAAAACTTTTTTAGTGTCAGAGTGGTTGACAAATGGAATGCATTAGGAAGTGATGTGGTGGAGGCTGACTCCATACACAGTTTCAAGTGTAGATATGATAGAGCCCAATAGGCTCAGGAACCTGTTCACCTGTTGATTGACAGTTGAGAGGCGGGACCAAAGAGCCAGAGCTCAACCCCCACAAACACAACTAGGTGAGTACTAGGTGAGTACTCACACACACACACACACACACACACTTTTGCTTCTGTCCTCCAAGTGTGAGGACAGTGGAGGACCCATCAGAGGAACGTCCACACCTCACATTACTGCTCCTACCAAAAGTGAGGACAGTGGACCCCACATAGGATCGCCCACTCCACACACACACACATTACTGCACCCACCAAATGTGAGGACAGTGAAAGACCCCCTCAGATGGTCGTACACACCACACCCACACTACTGCCCCCTTCCAAGTGTGAGGACAGTGGACACCTCAGAGGACGGTTAACACCACGCACGCACGCACGCACGCACGCGCACACACACACACACACACACACACACACACACACACACACACACACACACACACACACACACAGGAGTAGGCCAGCGACGGTAGGAGACACGCGATTAGCGAGGTCCGCGGAAATTCGTCAATTTCTCTGGACATTGAAGGATTATTGAGGCTAGATCATAGTATCTGGCCTCTCGCAGTGTGTAGCTAGCAGGGTGCTACATAGTATAGTCATATCGCTAGCGATAGTGCAAAGAAACCAAAGTGTAGCCCCCGGGTGCCTCGTAGCCTGGTGGATAGCGCGCAGGACTCGTAATTCTGTAGCGCAGGTTCGATTCCCGCACGAGGCAGAAACAAATGGGCAAAGTTTCTTTCACCCTGAATGCCCCTGTTACCTAGCAGTAAAATAGGTATCTGGGTGTTAGTCAGCTGTCACGGGCTGCTTCCTGGGGATGGAGGCCTGGTCGAGGACCGGGCCGCGGGGACACTAAAGCCCAGAAATCATCTCAAGATAACCTCAAGAAGATAGCTACCTTACCTTGAGTTACTTTTAGGTGCTTCCGGGGCTTAGTGTCCCCGCGGCCCGGTCGTCGACCAGGCCTCCTGGTTGCTGGACCAGGCTGTTGGAGGCAGCTGCTCGCAGCCTGACGTATGAGTCACAGCCTGGTTGATGAGGTATCCTTTGGAGGTGCTTATCCAGTTCTCTCTTGAACACTGTGAGGGGATTGCCAGTTATGCCCCTTATGTGTAGCGGAAGCGAGTTGAACAGTCTCGAGCCTCTGATGTTGATAGAGTTCTCTCTCAGAGTACCTGTTGCACCTCCGCTTTTCAACGGGGGTATTCTGCACATCCTGCCATGTCTTCTGGTCTCATGTGATGTTATTTCTGTGTGCAGGTTTGGGACCAGCCCCTCTAATATTTTCCACGTATAAATTATTATGTATCTCTCCCGCCTGCGCTCAATGGATGCAGATTTAGGCTCTTTAGTCGGTCCCAATAGTTTAGGTGTTTTACTGAGTGGATTCTAGCATTAAAGGATCTCTGCACGCTCTCCAGGTCAGCAATTTCTCCAGCTTTGAAAGGGGCTGTCATTGTGCAGCAGTACTCCACTCTAGAGAGCACAAGCGTTTTGAAAAGTGCCATCATCGGTATAGCATCTCTAGTGTGAAAAGTTCTTGTTATCCAACCTGTCATTTTTCTTGCAGTTGTGACGGATACTTTATTGTGTTCTTTAAAGGTAAAGTCTTCCGACGTGAGTACACCCAGATCCTTTACATTGCCTTTACGTTCTATGTTATGATTTGCCTGAGTTTGGTACGTGGTTTCCGTTTTTATATTTTCATTTTTTCCATAGCGCATGACCTGGAACTTATCTTCGTTAAACACCATATTATTTTCTGTAGCCCATAGAAAGACCTGATCTACATCTGACTGGAGGTTTGCCGTGTCCTCTATGTTGCCTACTCTCATGAAGATCCTAGTGTCATCTGCAAAGGATGATACAGTGCTATAGGTTGTGTTCTTGTCTATGTCCGATATGAGGATGAGAAAAAGTACTGGAGCAAGGACAGTACCTTGGGGGACTGAGCTCTTCACGATTGATGGGCTGGATTTTATTTTGTTGACTATTACACATTGGGTTCTGTTGGTCAGGAAATTGTAGATCCATCTGCCTATTTTTCCGGTAATTCCTTTTGAACGCATTTTATGTGCAATAACGCCATGGTCACATTTATCAAAAGCTTTTGCGAAATCTGTGTAAATTACATCAGCGTTTTGTTTGTCTTCCATAGCATCTAATGCCATATCATAGTGGTCCAGCACCTGCGACAGGCAAGAGCGCCCTGTTCTGAAACCATGATGTCCGGGGTTATGGAGATGCCGTGATTCCATATATTTTGTGATCTTACTTCTTAGCACTCTCTCAAATTTTTTTATAATGTGCGATGTTAGTGCTATCGGTGTGTAATTTTTTGCCTCTGCCTTATTTCCTCCTTTATGAAGTGGTGCTATCTCTGCTGTTTTTAGTATATCAGGAATAACGCCAGTATCTAGGCTTTGTCTCCACAGAATGTGGAGGGCCTGCGATAATGTTTTTTTACAGCTCTTGATGAATATGGAGTTCCAAGAATCCGGGCCTGGTGCAGAGTGCATAGGAATACTGTTTATGGCTTCTTCAAAATCCAGTGGGGATAGGGTGACGTCTGATATATGATTTAATGTTGGTATCATATCCATGAAAAATTCATTTGGGTTATCAATCTTTAGTGCGTTTAATGGCTCACTGAAAATAGAGTCGTCCTGCTTCCTCAGTAGCTCGCTCATTTCTTTGTTGTCATCGGTGAAAGTTATATCTCCCTTTAGCAGGGGCCCGATACTAGATGTGGTTTTTGATCTTGATTTTGCATAGGAGAAAAAATATTTAGGATTTTTCTCTATTTCACTGATGGCCATTTCCTCTCCTGGGTTTTGTATGATTCTTGTAGCTTGCGTTCAATTGTTTCTATTTCTTTACCTAACCTTCTTCGCCGTTCTTGAGATAGGGTGCGACTCTCAAGTTGTTTCGCGATTCGCTTTCTTCGCCTATATAGGGAACGACGTTCCCGTTCCAATCTGCATCTCTTCCTCTTTTTTCTTAGGTGTATGCGGTTTGAACATATTTCTAGTGCTACTGAGCTTATTTTTTCCAGGCACTGGTTCAGGTTTGCATTTTCTAGCTCTTCTTCCCAGTTTATTTCTGTGAAGTCCTGGTTTATTTGCTCCCAGTTTATCTGTTTATTATTGAAGTTGAATTTGCTGAAATCTCCTCCACCGGGAATCTGGACTGGTTTTGAAGGTCTACTCCCCATGGTTATCATAACTTCAATTAAGTTGTGATCTGAGTAACAGGTATTTGTAATCATTATGTTCCTGATCAATTCATCATTATTAGTGAAAATGAGGTCAAGCGTGTTCTCCTTCCTAGTTGGTTCTACTATTTGCTGGTTTAAGGCAAACCTGTCACACAACCGTAGCAGGTCATTTGCATGTGCCTGTTCATTTAGGCTACTTCCTGGTATTCTTTCTGATATTACTGTATTAGCCAGGTGCTTCCATTTCAGGTACCGTAGGTTGAAGTCCCCAAGCAGGATGATGTTCGGAGCTGGATTTGTGAGGTTTGTGACGCTAGTGGAATCACCGGTGCATACAGTGTGGAGGACCGCGTAGAGCGACCTGACCTGACGGCCAGGTGGGGACGACCCGCCGTGGAACTGCTGACTGTGTTTGTTGGGTGGTGACTGTGACTCCAGAGATTTGTGTAGAGAAGAACCGACATCGTCAATCTACTAGCACTTAGAGAATCAAGTGGAAGGCGACGACGGAGCACCATCATCAACCATACATCATCATTACTCATCTAGTTGTGTGAGCGGGAAACAGACTGGTATGTACCCCCTCTCTGATCAATTAATCAGGTGTACAGTATGAGGTAAAATATTTTCAAATTCTTGTTCAGGATAGTATATATATTTAAAATCTCAGCGTGGCTCAATCTGGGTAGAAGTTACCGCTTACGAGCACTAGTGACACACGCACACACGCACACGCACGCATGCACTTAAGCCCACGTACGTATGCACGCACACACACACACACACACACACAGGCTAGAAGGGATTAACACCTTTCGTGGAAAGGAGATAAAACCTCTTATAATCCACCCCCCTCTCTTACCCCTTATCTTAGCCCCTCTCTTACCTGCCGTAAGCTGAACACCTCACCTCTTCTTAATCCCATCCCACGCGCACACATGTTCCCTCTCTCTCTCTCTCTCTCTCTCATGCTCTCTCTCCTTTGCTCTCTCTCTTTCTTGCTCTCTCTCTTGACAAGGGGCAAAATGGCAGGAGGCCGCAACAGGGACACGGGAAGCAGCCAGGGTGATCAGACGAAGGAATTGCTAACCCAAGTTCTGGAGGAATTCAGGAAGGAGATGAATGAAATGAGGATTACAATTAACAATCTGCAAAGTGAGCTGACATCAGCAAGGGAGGAGATCAAATCCCTCATAGAAAAGAATAAAGAGACCGAGCATCAGATTATCATCCAAAGGGAAGGTGGGACTGTTACATTGGAAGGAAATGCCTCTGTACCTGAAACATTTGCGGACATACTGAAAAAGAGCTCAGAAGCAATGGACACAGTGAGGGAGGTAGCGATGCAAGCAGCTACGTCCCAGGAAGCAGCAAGGTGCACCACTCAACTGCTGGAGAGAAAAAGATCAGTGGTAGTTGTAGGCAGCAAAGAACAGGAAGGATCCAACAGGCAAGAATGGAATGGCAAGGATAGAGAGGCAGTACATGGGCTACTGAAGGGGTTACAGATGGAAAGGGCTGTACATAACATTGAGAAAGTTTCCAGGTTGGGCTGGTACAACAAGGACAGAAACCGACTTGTAAAGGTGGTGTTTACAAACGAAACCACGAAGGAGGATATTCTCGAAAAGAAGAGTCGTCTGCAGCATGTGGAGGGATACAAAAAAGTATTCCCGCAGAGGGACAGGACGAAGGAAGAGAGAGCCATGGCAGCAGAGGCAGGGAGGAAGTGCAGGGAGAGAGGAGCAAACCAGGAAATCACAGCCCCCAACACAACAGTCCCAGAGACACGAGGGGAACCCAAAACCAGCATCCCAGCAACACCAGAGGGGAGGGCAACACCACCACCCCCCCCCCTCCGCATAGAAACCCTCCCTTCCCCTCACCCTACCTGCCCCGACCCAACCCTCCCTCCCCTTCACCCCATTCCGACCCTGACACCCCATCCCCATTCCCATAATGTCCCCCCCTCCCACCTTTCCCCCCCCCTGTCCCCCCTCCCACTTCATCCCATTCCCTTCCTATCCCTCCTCCCCCCCTCACCCCGTATCCTCCATGTCCCCCCTATCACCTTAACCCACACCCTACCTGTCCCCCCTTCCCTTAAACCCCCACCCCCCACCCCAAAATCCTCTGAGATCCTGCAAACCACCTCACAGATCCTCTCACCCACGGAACAGCTTCCCACACCAGCAGAATGCTCACCAAGAAAGGGATATGAAAATGAACAGAAGAAAGTGAGCTTCAACGTGATGTACACTAACATAGATGGGATTTCAAATGAAACAAGTGAACTTGGGGAAAGGACACTAGAAGAAAACCCAGACATAATAGCACTCACTGAAACAAAGCTAACGAAAATCATAACAAACGCAGTGTTTCCACAGGGCTACTATGTAGTGAGGAAAGAGAGAGAAGGGAGAGGAGGAGGTGGTGTAGCTTTGCTACTGAGAGAAGGTTGGAGTTTCGAAGAGATGGTAATTCAGAACTGTGAAGGTTTCAGTGACTACATATCAGGTACCATAGCAACTGGAGGACAGAAAATTATAATAGTAGTCATATATAACCCCCCACCGAATGACAGAAGACCCAGACAGGAATATGATAGAAACAACTTGGCCACCATCAATATAATAGAGAGAGCAGCTTCTGTGGCTAGCAGGAACGGATCCAGACTTCTAATCATGGGAGACTTCAACCATGGGAAGATAGATTGGGGGAACAGAGACCCACATGGAGGCCCAGATACATGGAGAGCTAAGCTGCTAGATGTGGCAACAAGAAACTTTCAAAGTCAACACGTCAAGGGACCGACAAGAATGAGAGGAGGGGATGAACCAGCCTTGCTTGATCTGATATTTACCCTAAATGAGTCGGATATAAGGGAAGTTAAGTTGGAATCCCCATTGGGAATGAGTGATCATAGTGTATTGAGCTTTGAGTACCTGGTTGAGCTGGGAATTATCACCCCCCAAAAAAGAACTGGGAACCAAAGGGCTGGCGTACTGAAAGGGAAACTATGAGGAAATGAATAAATTCCTATGGGAAATACATTGGGACACAGAACTCTGAACCAAGTCCGTACAAGACATGATGGACTATGTCACCCAAAAATGTCAGGAGGCTGAAAGCAGGTTTGTCCCAGCTCGACAGGAAAAAACAGAGAAGCAAAGGAAGAATCGGTTTGCTCAATGTTTGCTGACGACGCCAAAATTATGAGAAGGATTAAGACAGAGGAGGACAGCTTGAGGCTTCTAGAAGACCTGGACAAGCTGCAGGAATGGTCGAACAAATGCCTGTTAGAGTTTAACCCAAGCAAATGTAATGTCATGAAGATAGGGGTAGGAAGCAGGAGACCAGATACAAGGTACCATTTGGGAGATGAAATACTTCAAGAGTCAGAGAGAGAGAAAGACCTGAGAGTTGATATCACGCCAGACCTGTCCCCTGAAGCTCATATCAAGAGGATAACAGCAGCAGCATATGCCAGGTTGGCTAACATAAGAACGGCCTTTAGAAACTTGTGTAAGGAATCTTTCAGATCATTATATACCACATATGTCAGACCAATCCTGGAGTATGCGGCTCCAGCGTGGAGTCCATATCTAGTCAAGCATAAGA
>NC_091199.1:29500521-29529414 GCF_040958095.1 Procambarus clarkii
TAACCCCCACCAAATGACAAAAGACCCAGACAGAAAGATGATAGAAACAACATGGCCCCATCAATATAATAGAGAGAGCACTTTCTGTAGCTAGCAGGAACGGATCCAGACTACTATCATGGGAGATTTCAACCACGGGAAGATATATTGGGAGAACAGAGACCCATATGGAGAACCGGACACATGGAGAGCCTAGCTGCTGGACATAGAAACAAAAAACTTTCTAAGCCAACACATCAAAGGACCGATAAGAATGAGAGGAGAGGGTGAACCAGCTATTCTTGATCTGATATTTACCCAAAATGAGTGGGATATAAGGAAGTTAAGTTGGAAGCCCCCTTGGGAATGGGGTGATCACAGTGAATTGATCTTTGAGTACCTGGTAGAGCTAGGAATTATCTCCCCCAAAAAAGAACTGGGAAACAAACGGCTGTACGGCTGTGTGTACCGAAAGGGAAATTATGAGGAGATGAGAAAATTCTGAGTGGATATGCCATGGGACACAGAACTCACAACTAAGTCTGTATATGACATGATGGACTATGTCACCCAAGAGTGTCAGGAGACAGTAAACAGGTTTATTCTGGCCTGACAAGAAAAACGAGAAGCGAAAGAAGAATCCATGGTTTAATAGGGCAGGTATGAAAGCAAGGAACTGAACAAAAGGGCGTGGAGGAACTTCCGAAATAACAGAACACCAGACAGTAGAGAAAGATACCAGAGAACCAGGAACGAGTAAGTTAGTGTGAGAAGAGTTGAGAAAAGTATGAAAAGGATATAGCTAATAAAGCCAAGACCGAACCAAAGCTACTACAAAGTCACATCAGGAGGAAAACAACAGTGAAGGAACAGGTAACGAAACTTAGAACGGGTGAGGACAGGTACACAGAGAATGACAAAGAGGTGTGTGAGGAACTCAACAAGAGGTTCCAGGAGCTCTTCACAATAGAACGAGGAGAGGTCACTGCGCTAGGAAAGGTGGCAGTAAACCAGGCAACCTTGGAAGGGTTCGAAATTACTAGAGATGAGGTCAAGAGGCACCTGTTGGATCTGAATGTGAGAAAGGCTGTTAGCCTGGATGGAATCTCACCATGGGTATTGAAAGAGTGCGCAGGAGCGCTCTGCTTGCCATTCTCCATAGTGTATAGGAGGTCACTGGAAACGGGAAACCTACCAGAAATATGGAAAGCTGCTAATGTAGTCCCAATATACAAAGATGATGACAAACAAAGGCACTGAACTACAGGGAAGTGTCCTTACTTGTATACCATGCAAGGTGATGGAGAAGATCGTGAGAAAACAGCTAGTAACACATCTGGAGAGAAGGGACTTCGTGACAACCCATCAACATGGGTTCAGGGATGGCAAATCTTGCCTTACAGGCTTAATAGTATTCTACGATCAGGTGCCAAAGATTAAGGAGGAAAGAGATGGATGGGCGGACTGCATTTTTTTAGATTGTCAGAAAGCCTTTGACACAGTACCCCATAAAAGGCTTATGCACAAACTGGAGAAACAGGCAGATGTAACTGGTAGGGCGCTCCAGTGGGTAAGGAAGTACCTAAGCAATAGGAAGCAGAGAGTTACAGTGAGAGGTGAGACCTCAGATTGGCGTGAAGTCACCAGTGGAGCCCCACAGGGCTCTGTACTCGGACCTATCCTGTTTCTGATATAATGATCTCCCAGAGGGCATTGACTCATTCCTCTCAATGTTTGCTGACGACGCCAAAATTATGAGAAGGATTAAGACAGAGGAGGACAGCTTGAGGCTTCAAGAAGACCTGGACAAGCTGCAGGAATGGTCAAACGAATGGTTGTTAGAGTTTAACCCAAGCAAATGCAATGTATTGAAGATAGGTGTAGAGAGCAGGAGGCCAGATACAGGTATCAGACTGGATTGTGGTTGAAGGCCGCACACCCAGTGGGACTGTGATTTGGCTGGCCTGTGGACAGGGTAGATTCGGCATAGTCATAGTGGATTCATCGTGGGCCACGGAAGAAGGAACCAGGGCTACCCAGAGTGAGCACCGTCGAACATCCAGTGTCTTCCGAGGAAGACGAACCAGTACATAATTGTGTAGTTATAATCCCCACGTGTGACTGTTATTTATTTATACATGGTGGTGGAAAAAAAAAAAAATATATATATATATATATATATATATATATATATATATATATATTATATATATATATATATATATATAAATTGGAATATGTGTATCCCTCCCCCTTTAGTTTTACTTGCATTACGGAACACACCCCTTGAAAGCCTCTACTAACTTGGGGCCGGATTCCAAAACTCTACTACCATCAGAGAAGGACCCGGTTGCGTCCCAGAAGGGCCGTAACAGCATGGTTGCATCCTCTTGAGATGCTGGGGAAATTACGCTGTAAACATCTGGCACCATGCAGCACTGTACATGTGTAGGTTCTTTGCCTCCTATTCTTGGATTGAAATAATTAGTTTCGACAAATTTGCACAGTGCAGCATGATGCTTGCCCATTCTACACCTATTGCAGGTGTTCAGTGGGGTGTCACAGCTGTTAACATTATATGATTTGAGACGCCTAGTACATTTGTGTAACTGTTTGAGTCGTCTGACTCGTGTCTCTATTAAGGTAATCAGTACATTTGTACAGAGAATGTTTTATATTGCAAAAAAACATAATCCCCATCCTACAGTTCGTTTAGGGAACACCGATTTAGGTGAAACTGCAACTACAGGTTGTGAAGGTTTTGCTGCTTGCATTTGCTTGTTAATTATTCTCTTGTGAGTAATTGTTCTACTCAGGGGAGCAATTATTGGACTCTTGGAAGTACTTATTGGACTCTTGGGTCTTACTGATGAATCAGTGTTTGACCTGTTGTTATTACATTGATTATTAGTACCCTTATTACCTAATGACAGTGTCACTTTAGGAGTTTCAGGTAAGGAAACTGATGTGGGTACAGTTTCTGTGCATTCAGAAGAATTATTAAATGCCTGGTTTGCTGATTCATTTATTACATTACGCAAACCTGCAAGTATATCCTGCATTGACAGTGTGAGAGTTTGGTTTTTAACTTGTGAGAAGTTTTGGAATAAATTGAAATTGGTATAAGGAATTTTAGCTCGGAAAATTTCTAAGAACTTTCTTTATTCTTTAACCTTTATTCCTGTCGTGATATTCAACTAGGTCGCCTGAGGAAGGACTTGCTTAGCTAACACACAAGTGTAGTAACCAGCTCATTCCTCACTTTGGGACCATGTATGAACAATTGACTAGGCGCGAGCAAACGCCGAGACCCCAATGAAAATTGAAATCCCCCCCACTTAGGCCGCCGACCTTCGCCAATCGCCGAAGCGAATCTAACGAGTAGGTCACGGGCTCTCACAACAATAATTTATTGTTGTGTGGTGCCGTATATTTGATCCAAAGCTCAGAAAATTAGTCTCAATTTTAGTCGAGTGTGAAGAACATTTGCATAACAATAATAATGTGTGGGGGTGTAACGAAAAGACAGTGTTAACCATAACAACTTAGTTTATTCAATAAAGTACTAACTACTACAACAAAACAAAGGAAATGTCAATGACGTTACTCGAAATCCTTCCTGTGACACTATCAATGACAGCTAGACACCAGCCCCTCGGACTGCATAATGAACTAACTCGAACATAAGCGTGACCACAGAGGAAGCAACAAGCAAGCAAGAACTAACAGATCTATAATCACAATTACAACAAATGACACAGTAGTTCTGAAATACGTCTCCAGTAACCTCCTAACTGTTCTACGCCTCAGTGCAGTCTACTCCTGCAACAGCGGTTGCAATGCAATCAAATCAGTAGTCTTTCAATTACAACAATAACTAATGGGTTCACTGGCAACTCCAGCACCCTTCCTCAAATTAATCCTTACGTTAACACTACGTCCCACGGACGATCAACAATAAATAACAATTGATTTACGTTAATAACACAATAACATTTACGTTAATTACAAGGTAACATTTACGTTAAATTAACAACTCTTACAACTGTCACTAGTAACGCGGAAATTACACAACACTCTACCCGTCGAGCATTCAGTGAGGAAATCCCATTAATCCCTGTACTTCCAGACAGCTGATTAATCTCTACTAGTTACGTTAATTTACGTTAATCGGTTACTAATCACTCAGCGATGGTAAACTCTGATTTACAATGTCCAAAGTGCTAAGAGAACGGTAATCACTCGTGATTACCTTTAGAGTAATTAATTACTATCCTCAAGATCAATAATTAAACAATTAAAATACGCAACCTTTCACACTGGCTCAGCAATTTACATTAAGGTACGAATTCCGTCTGAGCCTTCCATACTCAGACCAATTCAGGCGACTAATAACAGTAATTAGCCCCACGTTTACGTTATTCTAAAATGACGCTACTCCTCTCACGAGTCAATCAAGTGCCGGTACTTCCGGGCAGATAACGACGTTACGTTAATGGAACAATGTAGCCTTTGTGTGAGTCGATCAAACAAGGATCGAGATTAATTACTTTGACTTCCTGAAACACGTCAATTACCCGGCCCACTGACCGTTAATTACGACAGACAATACTCTAATTCTTATCTGGCTGATGGCTAGGCTCCTCGAGACTACCGTAGCTGCTTACAGGAAAGTAAATTAACCCAAACGCATTCTACGTTACTCAAATTGTCAAAGAACAAATTCTCTTAAAGCAATGGGCGTTCCCTTGGTTACGTTATATTAATTGCCTCGCAATCACCTCACTGAATACTGGACTTCGATGTCCTACCAGATATCCAGGAAAATATATTTGTATCCAAGTACTCGTCTACAGCCGAGTTCCCCCACGACAATGACAAATCACACTAAAAATCACAGTGATTTACGTTACAATCCGGTTGCTATGACAATACTGCAGAATCTAGCAAAATAACATACAGGACATGAACCCTCTAGAACACTGCCCCACAATGGTTTTACTGAACTGCAATCACATACGGTGATTGCTCAACACTAGCAACAATCACCATCAAATAACAACCCCCTTTGCAATGACACACACGGCAAGTACTCTAATTTCCAAATATTAGGATACAGCACACATTACTTACTGCTGCAAATGACCCCTAGAACATAGGTCACTATATTGCAATCACCACACAGTAAATAACACATTAACACTGGGCACCGTGACACTAATATATATATATATATATATATATATAATATGTCGTACCTAGTAGCCAGAACTCACTTTTTGGCCTACTATTCAAGGCCCGATTTGCCTAATAAGCCAAGTTTTCATGAATTAATTGTTTTTCGACTACCTAACCTACCTAACCTAACCTAACCTAACTTTTTCGGCTACCTAACCAAACCTAACCTATAAAGATAGGTTAGGTTAGGTTAGGTAGGGTTGGTTAGGTTCGGTCATATATCTACGTTAATTTTAACACCAATAAAAAAAAATTGACCTCATACATAATGAAATGGGTAGCTTTATCATTTCATAAGAAAAAAATTAGAAAAAATATATTAATTCAGGAAAACTTGGCTTATTAGGCAAATCGGGCCTTGAATAGTAGGCCAAAAAGTGAGTTCTGGCTACTAGGTACGACATATATATATATATATATATATATATATATATATATATATATATATATATATATATATATATATATATATATATATATTAGTTGATTTTATACCCGCATTAGGTCAGGTGATAATACAATGAAGGTGAAAACATGGGGGGATACATAAGGGATAAACATAGGGGCTGCAGAAGGCTTATTGGCCCATACGAGGCATCTCCTATCTAAACACAAAGATTAATCCAGTGTAATTGGCCTGTTATGTTGGACATTGTCTTCTGTGTTGGCATCGATATGTTCTTGTCTTGTCCTTACTCTCATGGTGGGTAGAGTAAATAGTTCCGTGATTTGGGTGTTCATGGTAGGTCGCTCTATTCTTATGTGAATTGCCTCAAGAATTTGTAATCTTCTTGAATCTTGGGTTTTGTCTATTATGCAAGTATTCTTGTTCAACATTTCTCTTGTTAGAGTAATGTCATGGGCTTGTCTCATGTGATTCCTAGGGGCACCAGATTGAAGATGGCATGTCAAACGCCTCGTCAGCTTGGTCGACGTCATACCTATGTACTTACATTGAAGGTTACATCCTTCGTGGGGGCAAGTGTACATGTATACAACGCTTGACTGCTGTAGAGGGTTCTCCGTCGGCTTCGGGCTGTTTTTGATAAGGAGTTCGGAAGTCTTCTTGGTTTTGTAGAATATTATCAGGTTTATGTTTTGGTTAGGAGTAGTGCTTTTTACTCCTTTACGGATTATTTCTTTCATTATTCTTTCCTCTTTTATATGTTCACTGTGCATGGTTGATTTGTAATATAATTTTATTGGGGGTGTTGTGGTTTCCGTTCTAGGTTCTGAATTATACCAACGGTCCAAGTGTCTTCTTATAGCAGCGTTTATTTCCGCGTTGCTATATCCGTTGTTCACCAATACCTGAGTTACTCTTTCAAACTCTACTCACGTTGCTCCATTCAGAGCAGTGGGTAAGCGCTCGACGAATATAAGCATTGAGAACACTGGCTTTGTATCTTTGGGGGCACTCACTTCTACTGTTCAGGCATAATCCTATGTTGGTGGGCTTGGTATATACGTTGGTGCTTAAAGAGGTTCCTGTTTTTGTTATTACATCCAAGAATGGCAGACTGTTATTTTCACTTTTTTCATGTGTAAATCGGAGTACTGACTCTCTCTCTAGGTGTCTTTTTAGGTCAATTAGTTCATCTGAGTCTTTTACTATTACGAATATGTCATCTACATAACGGCAGTATACAGTTGGTTTTTGTCTGCTACTGAAGACCCTATCTTCGATGGTTCCCATATAAAAATTAGCAAATAAAACTCCTAAGGGGGAGCCCATTGCTACTCCGTCTATTTGTAAATACATGTCTCCTTGTGGACTGATGAAAGGGGCTTCCTTTGTACATGCTTCGAGAAGACTTTTCAAGTGTGGCTCAGGTATGTCTAATTTGGGGGTGCTCTCGTCTCTGTATACTCTGTCCAGTATCATTCCTATGGTTGTGTCGACTGGGACGTTGGTAAAAAGGGATTCGTATATACCAAGCCCACCAACATAGGATTATGCCTGAACAGTAGAAGTGAGTGCCCCCAAAGATACAAAGCCAGTGTTCTCAATGCTTATATTCGTCGAGCGCTTACCCACTGCTCTGAATGGAGCAACGTGAGTAGAGAGTTTGAAAGAGTAACTCAGGTATTGGTGAACAACGGATATAGCAACGCGGAAATAAACGCTGCTATAAGAAGACACTTGGACCGTTGGTATAATTCAGAACCTAGAACAGAAACCACAACACCCCCAATAAAATTATATTACAAATCAACCATGCACAGTGAACATATAAAAGAGGAAAGAATAATGAAAGAAATAATCCGTAAAGGAGTAAAAAGCACTACTCCTAACCAAAACATAAACCTGATAATATTCTACAAAACCAAGAAGACTTCCGAACTCCTTATCAAAAACAGCCCGAAGCCGACGGAGAACCCTCTACAGCAGTCAAGCGTTGTATACATGTACACTTGCCCCCACGAAGGATGTAACCTTCAATGTAAGTACATAGGTATGACGTCGACCAAGCTGACGAGGCGTTTGACATGCCATCTTCAATCTGGTGCCCCTAGCAATCACATGAGACAAGCCCATGGCATTACTCTAACAAGAGAAATGTTGAACAAGAATACTTGCATAATAGACAAAACCCAAGATTCAAGAAGATTACAAATTCTTGAGGCAATTCACATAAGAATAGAGCGACCAACCATGAACACCCAAATCACGGAACTATTTACTCTACCCACCATGAGAGTAAGGACAAGACAAGAACATATCGATGCCAACACAGAAGACAATGTCCAACATAACAGGCCAATTACACTGGATTAATCTTTGTGTTTAGATAGGAGATGCCTCGTATGGGCCAATAAGCCTTCTGCAGCCCCTATGTTTATCCCTTATGTATCCCCCCATGTTTTCACCTTCATTGTATATATATATATATATATATATTATATATATATATTATATATATATATATATATATTATATATATATATATATATATATATATTATTATATATATTATATATATATATATATATATATATATATATATATATATATATATATTATATATATATATATAATATTATTTATATATATATATATATATTATATATATATATATATATATATAATATTATATATATATATATATATATATATATAATATATATAATAATATATATAATATATAATTACTGCCGACACACGTAGCCTACAGCTATCAAACGTTAATGGGAACACTAAGGAGAATCTCACACTCCTTAAATCACATGGGTGAGTGATTTATCGGTCACGCATGCCGATAAACACTCGAGAGTTACGTTACTCGACAGAGCGGGGGCGGTCTCTCTAGACGGCCTCGTCACTCACCAAACCTCACCAAAATTACGTTAATTAATACTGCAACCACAATATATATATTTATATAAATCACACTTGTCACGGCCCTGGGAACACTACAAGAAATTTAAGCCACACTGTGGCACACTCCACAATAATCATTGCCAGGAATCACTGGCGTTACACATACCTGAGCGCTCAGTGTTGGAATTCCACACCTGCAAGACCACACATGGAAATGATATCACTCCGTCCCACGGACGATCAAAAATGATTACCACAATGAAATAAAAGAATTTATTACATGGACATCCTCTCAGTCCTTGGCTAATCTATGTATCCTGTTCCCCGTGTGTACACACACACACACACACACACACACTGTACGTCTGTGTACACCAGTCCCTCTGGACTGACAAGATGACAACACAGGTGATTAATCTCCTCGCCCACAATTCACTCCACCTGAACAGGTGCTGCGTGACAATGTGACGGAACACTTGACCTCGAATTCAAGCTTTAGAGATTACTAATCGCCGAAATACACACATAGGTACTTACTCATTCACACTGCCGGCTTTACACACCATTCCCATACATCAGGCACCCCGCTATAGGTGGCTGGCTCGCTCCGGGTGGCGTAGGCGGCGGTAGTTCCTGACCGTAGTACTTATACGGAAAATTGGCGCACACTCGAACCCCTCCCACTCAACACGGCTGAGTTCGCACCCTCGACTCCCTGGTGAAGTGAAGCGTTCATACCCAGGTGACACGCCCAACGATAGCGTCTCACACCAACATGGGAAATTGCCTTAACACTGACATGAATTTCCCCGTTCCCATCGACTGCTACAGAGCACTAGCAAGTCTAATCATCACTGGTATGGGATCTACGAGTCTGTTGCTGCTCGTATGCACATTCCCTCACGATCCCAGATCACTGTACCTCTACCCCCTGCATACAATAATGTCTTAAACCCCTCCAAGCGACGACTTCGGCCGGATTCTGTGACGACCGATGTCGTAGGTGAAGCAGGATGCATCAGCAGTTGTAGTCCAGCCACCACGACGCCCTATACATCAATTTGGCCGAATTGAGTACAGGAACGTCTTGACAAGGTGGCGGCTGAGTTCAGAATGAGGCTCACAACGGCTATCCCCGCGTCCTTCTCGAAATAACCAATGAGAGGAAGGCATACAGCGGCCTACCCCTCTCATCCAATCAGCGACGGTGTAGCATAGCCCCTAGGGCAACTCCAAGATGGCCGACCAACATGGCGGCTCAAGATGTTTACTAAGATGGCGGCTGTCTCCATGACAACCACTCAAGTGGCCAGCGAGCGTGGGACCCCACATGTTTCACCCCACGCCTGCGGCCTAGGCGTTCGCGCGCAAAGTTGTCTGGCTCCATGCCATACAATGAGATGATGCTATCAGCTCTAGCACTGTCCACAGACATGCCACCCCGGCCAGGGTAACATTTATGGACTGCTGATGACTGGGGCTCTCACATAAGCCCAAACACTAGATGTTTCGGTTGCTGGTACAAAACTTAAGTCCGCCCACTTAACAAGTGCACTTAACAAGTGTACTGGCTCCCACAGGCATAAGAGCACTATTGTAAGTGAGCTGGTGAACCACCACCTCACAGACAGGACATTACCATTCTGGTATGTATACAATTTATTGCGTACCTCACCAGTCAATTTTCTCTGGATGATAATTTTAGTCATCCACTCAGCAGTGGGGTGATCCACCTCCTTGCTGAAGGAATTTAACAGTGACTCAAGCTGAAAACTAAAAGCTTGTAACGAGTCAACTGATTGTTCTGGTTGAGATAAATCTAGTAATTGGTGTACAAGGTTTATAACAGTCTTCTCATTGTCAGATGGCCTCCCATGGCAAGCCCGCCACGTCAACACGCAGCCGGTAAGCAACAGCAGGGGAGGGGCAGAAACGCCCACACCACATGGCGACGAAAACGGCAACCACCCCAAACCGCCAGAAGCCAGGCGACACGTCTGTACTTCACAGCAGCTCCAGGTCACTGGCTGTGAGTTAGAACCTTATAGGGCTTATATAGCTACTTGGACAGCTATGATACTTGCTCATACATATAAAGCAGGTATAGTTATTAACAGCCTAATATTTTCTTAAATAGGCTGATATTAATTTACCTCATTTGGAGTTTAGCTACCTACCTAATAATAAGCAACTAAGATTTGAGTAGTACTTTGTTGTCTCTACAGGAATTCTTTGGCCTAGCTCCTCAAAATCAGCTTTGGATGGGTAGTGACACTTCAGTAACACTCAAAGATGAACGTAGAAATAGGTAACGAAATATGATTACACAATAAATGGTTTATAAAACCCATCCTAATTAGGGTCAGCACTACATAAATAATAATTCACCAGCACTGTCTAACAGTACTAGTTAGGTAATAATTCTACCTATTAATGCAGCTAATGGTGTAGACTGAATTTGTACAAATCTAAGTACCGTTGCAGTCTAAAATATCCTACCTCTGCTTGGTTGGCATAACTACAATAAATGTGGTGCAATAATGTGTAAGATAGTGCTATATTTTTGGATTTTTTATAATTTTATATAATATATACACTTGTAGAAATTACGTGTATGAGAAATTTAATGAACACAATATTATTAATTGTCAATGGCAAGAATTCTACTGCCGTAAATAATGTTTAACATCTGAATGTACTTCCTAATTGAGGAAATATAATGTTATCAGGGTTAGCAATGATTAATTAATGGGATCAGTATTTTGGATTAGTATACTGGACCCTGAAATGTTTATGAATTCACTGACTTGGGTGAATCAGTAATTATTTATTTAATGTGGTTTAGGCTATAATAGGAGCTCTCTCTGATCACAGCTGTAAATGAAATATTTGTATAGGCTAATAATGGTGACACATAACTGGTGTTAGTAATAATTAATTATAGCTGAGGATAACTTATCTCGGCTATCTATCCGGTCTGAAGTGACCAAATTTTGTGAGGGAAAACTTGACTCATGTAATTCATTTAAATTTATGCTAATTTGATAGCTACAAAGGACCACCACTTTTTGAGAAAAAATGGAAAACAGGGTAGAACAAGTGATAAGATATTTTACTCCAGAAACTAGTGTCCTATGGATGTTCTCAATTAATAATGCATTGACTATTAAAGGGATTGTAATATGAGTCAAATCCTCCCACCCAAAATGGGGGGTTAATACTATAAATTAATTCATCCCTAGTACACTTGATCAGGCTGGTTCTTCCTCGAAAAGGGTTAGTAAGATTTACTAAGAACTATTTAAAATTAGATAAAAATGTTATTAATTGATCATGGCAGAGAATAAATTGATTAATAATATTATATAATAAATGGGCATTAGACAAGATAATTAATCTTATCCTATGAAATTTGTAATGCCATATAATATGTAATTAAATTCATAGTACATATAAATTATATATAATTACGAGATATTATTGAATCTCAATAACACACAAATGTTAGTATGTAAATCAGTAAGAAATTTCAGCTGTGACAGTGAACAGTAGCATGGTTGTGGGGATGCATCATCTGGAACCTGCTGGAACACGTGACTCGCTAGCGTGGCAAGGAAGTCAATTTTTCCTCAGGCAGCTTCAACACATGCTGGAATTTCCAGTACAATGTAGGAATAGTTTACACTCTACTGAAGATGTCAAATTAGGCAAGAAAATAGATTGAAATTAATTCACTGGGGATGTACTTGTGTTTTGAGGAGGGGGCACGTCCTAACGACGAAATAAGAGTCAAGGTCAAATGTAAAGAGCTCTATACACCCAATACTAGAACAACTTAACCGTGTTTGTGTTCGCCGATGCAATCTTAGGATTGCTGATGGAGTAATTATGCACTCCAGGGTCAATTAATTGCAATGGTCAATCGCGAAGCTTGCTAAAGTGTCTCCTCTCTCTCTCAGTACTTGTTGCTGTCCTGATGTCTCGTGGCCAAGTCTCCTCCTCCTCCTCCCTCAACCCGTCTTGCCCGCGCATGCGTGCTCATGTTTCAGTAGAAAGTTAAATTCTTTCCCTTATGAATATTCTACTTAATGAATTAATGAGACTAGGGTTGCAATTATAGGGAGATAGATATTATTTAAATTCTCGTCAAATAGTAATTAATATTAACAGCGTTCTTATTAAATGAGAAATGGAGAGAAATTTCTGCTTCCTCCATGTTAATTTAAGATAACAGATATACTGTTATGTAGTGATCTTTTTGATGATAACACGTTGATATTAGAACATTAAAGGTTATATTGTCAGTAATTCATGTAAAGAATACTGACAGAAGTCGAGAATATTTTTCAATTCTCTCGCATGTGGATAGTATTTATACCTCTGCAAAGTTGTCTGATGCAATATTGCCATCCTAAGTAGGAAGAATTTGGTATATGACGCACATATAGAAAAATATTAATTTCTGTTAGTTCTACAAATTAGTAGAGTTAGTAATCACTATGATTAATACAATGGTGATGTATTATAATACAAGAAATGATGTATTAATGTTGGAAAATTTCCAACAACCCCTCCCACTACCACCTCTCCCACTACCACCTCTCCCACTACCACCACTCCCACTACCACCACTCCAACAATCACCACCCACATTGCCACCATCAACTCTACACCCCACTCACACTATCACCACTCCTATGGGATAATCCTAGCAGGCTTTTTTTTCTTTTTCTTTTTATGAATATTAAATATTTACTTTATTTTATTTACAGTTGACTTTAATATTTCATTATTTTTCTTCTGAGTTAGTTAGTCGACTGTATATTCTGATTCAACCTGCTAAAACTTATGCACATAATTTGGGGGGACAATTTGTGGCTTAAACCACTTTGGTGTGGGTCCTTCATAAACCACAAATTGTTTACCTAGTCTTTGATATATATTATAAATCATAGCACATATGGTGGTCTAATCTACTATTATTACAGCAAATTAAATTATTAACTATTAATAAAATGTCTACAGTATGAAACACAAAAGAGCCTAAGCTGTTACTGTAGTTGTTGCCTACTAAGGGTGTGTAATGGCAGCATCAGATTGGGTGTGGCCCTGTGCCTCAGAGTGCCACGTAATGGCGGCTACCTGGAGGCCTGCAAGGCTTGATATACTTCAGGGTGAAATTTCTATAATTATGTTGGGAGCCAACTGTCTGCTGCAGTAACTTCCCTCACAATTACTTGTTTGGGATGTATAACATTAGTAAAAGCACACCAACATATTAAGGCACAGGTATGACATGAATAAGAGGGAAGTATAATGTTGAGTTAGTACTTGGTTGACCTTTAAAGCTCAGCCATAACCGGCTACCTAACTAATATTACTTAAGTGTACACATTTATAATAAAAGTATAATGCAGTCGGATACTCAAGTGTTATGTTGGGTAGTAGAACTGCTGTGGTAGCTCCATGACAGAGTAAAATATCTGTCGTGAGAGGCTCGTATCACAATTCACCAACAGCACTCTCATGTTTTTTTTTTTTTTTATGATTCTCAGGCGTACGTGACGACGCCTCTAGGGAAGCCGCCTAAAATATTTGGTGGTTCTATTTATGATTAAGGAATAGAGAGTTAAGCTATATTCCTGGTGTTGAAAAGAATATTCAGTCCTAATGAATACTTTTTTATTAAGTTTAAACACTAGACTGTTGTTTTAAAAAAAGATGAGATATATATAAATACGTCTGTTGTATGACGTCACAGAATAACCCATTCTCCTTTTCTTTCATGGGTTACTTATGTTATTTTGTGTGTCGGATTTCCGACAACTCCCTCTACTACCACCCAAACTACAACCACACTCATTAACACCACCCACACTACCACCACTCCCAATACCAACTCTCATTCTACCACTGCCTACACTACTACCACTACCACCACTCCTACTACCACCACCTACACTCCCACTAGCACTACCCACACTACCACCACCCACACTACCACCACCCACACTACCACCACCCACACTACCACTACTTACACTATCACCATCTACACTACCACCACCAACACTACTACTACCACCATTCTCTCTACCACCACCCACACTATCAACACTCACTACCACCACCCACATTACCACCACCCACATTACCACCACCCACACTACCACCACCTACACTACCCAAACTTAACTACCACTACTCCCACTAATACTAACCACACTACCACCACTCCTCCCAATTCCACCACCCACACTACGACCACCAACACTAGCACTACCCAAACTGCCACTCCCACTACCATCACTCACATTACCAACACTCCCTCTACCACCACCCACACTACCATCACTTATACTACCACCAACTACAATACAACCACCCAAACTACCACCACTCCCACTACCACCCCTTGGGGAGCCGGTCGGCCGAGCGGACAGCACGCGGGACTTGTGATCCTGTGGTCCTGGGTTCGATCCCAGGCGCCGGCGAGAAACAATGGGCAGAGTTTCTTTCACCCTATGCCCCTGTTACCTAGCAGTAAAATAGGACCTGGGTGTTAGTCAGCTGTCACGGGCTGCTTCCTGGGGGTGGAGGCCTGGTCGAGGACCGGGCCGCGGGGCACTAAAGCCCCGAAATCATCTCAAGATAACCTAACCACTACTCACACTACCACCACCCACATTACCACCACTACCACTTGCAACACTCCCACTATCACCACTTCCACTACCAGCATCCACACTCCCACCCACACTACCACCACCCCTCATTACCACCACTCACACTACCACCACTCCCACTACCATCACTCCCTCTACCACCATTCTCCTTACCACCACTCTCTCTACCACCACCCACACTACCACCACTCCCACTATCACCTCCCACACTATCACCACTCCCACTACCAAACGTTGCATTACCACCACCCCACACAACATCCACTACCACTACCACTATTCCCACTACCAACACTACCACCACCCAAATTACCACGACCCACAATACCACCACACCCACTACCACTATCACCACTCCCACTACCACCCCTCCCAATACCACTACCAACACTTCCACCACACACACTGCCACCACTACCACCACAACACTACCACAACCCACACTACCAACACTCCCTCTACCACCACCCACATTACTACCACTTATTCTACCGTCACCTACACTACCACCACTACCACTATCACCACTCCCACTACCATTACTCCTACTACCACAATTCCCACTACCGCTACTCCTACTACCACAATTCCCACTACCCTGACCCATACTACTCCCTCTACCATCATTCCTTCTTCTGCCTCTCCATTTACTGACACTCCCACTACTGTCACACCCACTACCATCACTCCCACTACCACCACCCTCACTACCACCACTTCCCCTACCATCACTCCCACTACTGCCTCTCTAACTACCGACACTCCCACTACCCACACCACACTCACTACTACCACTCCCACTACCACCTGACAGCTGGGTGGACAGGACTTTGGATTCGTAGTCCTGAGGTTCTGGGTTCAATTCCAGGTGGAGGTGAAGACAAATGGGCAAAATATTTCTCTCACCCTGATGCCCCTGTTACCTAGCAGTAAATAGGTACCTGGGAGTTAGACAGCTGCTACGGGCTGCTTCCTGCGGGGGGGGGGGGGGTGTAACAAAAAGGAGGCCTGGTCGAGGACCAAGCCACGGGAACGCTAAGCCCCGAAATCATCTCAAGATAACCACCACCCCAATACTGCCACTCCCTCTACCACCACCCCCCACTACTGCCACTCCCTCTACCACCATTCTCTTTTCTGCCATCCCACTACCGATACACCCACTACCACCACCCCCATTACTGCTATTCACATTATCATCACCCCCACAACTGCCACTCCCTCTACCACCACCACCACCAATACTGTCACTACCTCTACCACCACTACCCAGCTCATGTAGCTGTACTCACGTTGTAGTCACCTAGCTGTATTAACCTGCTACCTGTACCTAACCTAGCTGTGCTAACTCATTACTTTTACTCCTCTACTTGCAGACGAGGAGTCACAATAACGTGGCTGAAATATGTTGACTAAACCACACATTAGAAAGTGAAGGAACGACGACGTGTCGGTCCGTCCTGGACCATTCTCAAGTCGATTGTAATGAGGGAATGTTGTTGTTGTTGTTACAGATTTAGCTACTCAGGACGAAGTGTCCATGTAGCACGGGCTATGGTGAGCCCGTAATTGAGTTTTGCTATATGCTAGGTGACTACAACGTGAGTACAACTACATGTGCTGGGTAGTGGTGGTAGAGGTAGTGACAGTATTGGTGGTGGTGGTGGGAGTGTCGGTAGTGGGAGCGGCAGAAGAGGGAGTTTTTTTTTTTTTTTTTTAAACAGAGCAAGTACAACGTATAGTAACCATATAAACAGGAAAGCACAGAATAACAAAGAACACAGAATAACAACAACACAGATAACAAGTAACACAGATCAACACAAAAGTGAAAACAAAGAATAACATAAAACACATAAGAACACACACACACACACACACAAAAGCAGCACCACCCAGACGGGGCGCGCCAAAAGCGTCAGTAATTACAAAAGCGCACAAGGAGCACAATAAACCAAGGGTAAAGTATAAACAGCAATACACATACAAAAAAACACATACAATAATAACACAAACGCAAAACACACGCACCATGCGCCACACCACACAACAGCAGACAACACACGCACCATGCGCCACACCACACAACAGCAGACAACACACGCACCATGCGCCACACCACACAACAGCAGACAACACACGCACCATGCGCCACACCACACAACAGCAGACAACACACGCACCATGCGCCACACCACACAACAGCAGACAACACACGCACCATGCGCCACACCACACAACAGCAGACAACACACCACAGAATCGAGAACACAATAACAAACATGTTAATATAACACTGTAAATACAACATAGTAAGTAAATGCAGGAAAATAACAATGGAATACAACAAAGCAATACACAGCACAGTACATAAAATAAAGGAAACAGAACACATTAGCATTACATAGTAAAATAACATAGTAAAAATAAAGGAATCGGTATAGTACAAACCGACATTGGAACATATAACACAGTAAAATGACACAGATAACAGAACAAATTGTAAAAAAGCATAAACACACAAACAAACAACACATGCCACCCATACGGGGCGTGCCAACAGGAACCATAATGAAAAGCACAAAACACAAGGCAGCAAGACAAAATGACAATGAACACAAGCATACAAAAAACACACAACAATGGAACACATACGAGACAAACACAGCCACCCAGCACACAAACCCGACCCCCACAGATAGAGGACGGCCAGCCACCAAGCAGAAAAAACACCCACGCACCGGACACATCAGGAGAGAGACAGACATGCCACGCAACACCACAACACACCCATACCCACCCACACACAAACAAAACCCTGCCACACAAGGAAACCAAGCAAACCCCAGCACACACAAAACCCCAAAGACAAAAAAACACAGACATCCCAAACCCCCACCCACCAGAGGGAACCGAATCAAAGGAACACGCACACAAACACACACAACCACACCCACAGGACCTGTCACGCCAGACCTGTCCCGTGAAGCTCATATCAAGAGGATAACAGCAGCAGCATATGCCAGGTTGGCTAACATAAGAACGGCCTTTAGAAACTTGTGTAAGGAATCTTTCAGAACATTATATACCACATATGTCAGACCAATCCTGGAGTATGCGGCACCAGCATGGAGTCCATATCTAGTCAAGCATAAGACTAAAATGGAAAAGGTTCAAAGGTTTGCCACCAGACTAGTACCCGAGCTGAGAGGTATGAGCTACGAGGAGAGACTACGGGGAATTAAACCTCACTTCGTTGGAAGACAGAAGAGTTAGGGGACATGATCACCACATTCAAGATCCTCAAGGGAATCGACAGGGTTGATAAAGACAGGCTGTTTAACACAAGGGGCACACGCACTAGGGGACACAGGTGGAAACTGAGTGCCCAAATGAGCCACAGAGATATTAGAAAGAACGTTTTTAGTGTCAGAGTGGTTGACAAATGGAGTGCATTAGGAAGTGATGTGGTGGAGGCTGACTCCATACACAGTTTTAAGTGTAGATATGATAGAGCCCAATAGGCTCAGGAACCTGTACACCTGTTGATTGACAGTTGAGAGGCGGGACCAAAGAGCCAGAGCTCAACCCACGCAAGTACAACTAGGTGATACAACTAGGTGAGTACAGGAACCCACCACCTACACCAACGCAGCACCCCGGACATACTCGACCATGAACCAAGCATCAAAAACCCTAGGAAAGGAGCGACGCAACCACCACATAGTATAAGACAGACGGCCTTTCAAAAAGCCCAAAATCCTCCCCACCCCATACCCCTCCATCCTACCAACCCATAAACAAAAAATATAGTCCGCTAACAACACCCCAAGCGTGTTACGCACCCGCCTGGAGCCCTGAGGGAACGAAAAAAAAAAACGCAATAGGTCAACCTGCACCCCTGGACCACAAAAGGCTGCAATGACATCCCGCAACCACCCAACCAAACCCTGAACCCGCGCACAAAAATAAAAGACGTGCAACTGAGTCTCACGTCTCCCACAATGAACACAACTATCAGAGGCGACCAAACCCAACATAAAGAGCCTCGCATTCGTAGCCAAAGACTCATGCAAATATCGAAAAACCAACTCACGCGTCCGTGGCACAATACACGGCCCACTCAACGCCTCCCACACATTCCCCCAGTCGAAACAAGGGTACAAACTTTCGATCCTGGGAGGCACCCGAGAGGCAAGCGCCCCATACACCTCTCGATAACCAAAAGAGACAAACCCAGGAAATTGACAAAGTGCCCGAAGGATCAAAACCGCCCACGAATACACTGGAGGCGTATACAGGGCCACCTCCTGGCAACGATCCAGAGCAAGCAAAAAACTAAACCTCATAGAGCAGTAAAACAACCCCAAGGAGTTTAACCCACCCCCTAACACCAAACTCCTCCAAACCAACCCCCAAAACAAAGCCAACGCCTTCACATAGACATCAGGAATACCAATTCCACCTTCTGACACCTTAAGGCATAACGTAGATCGACGAACCGGATGATACCGGCAACACCACACATAACGATACACCAAACTTTCCAGAGCGCGAGCCTTCCGCCGATCCAACGGAAAACACTGCGCAACAAACCAGACCCGCGACAAGACCTTACAAGACACGACAATCGCCCGCTGGTAAATAGTCAGGGCCCGTTGCGACAACATCCCCACAGCTACGCCCCCCCCCCCCGCGAAACTGCCTCCCAATTAAACTCCAAAGACTGCACATACGACCTGAACCACGTAATCCCCAGAACCCGAATGGACTGAACCACCGGAAACCACGAACCAGACCACACCCAACGAGAGGTCCAACCCCCCAACCCCAGAAGACAAGACTTTCCACGATTGACCAAAGCCCCTGTAGCCGACTCAAACTGAAGCACCAAATCCTGAACAGCAGGCACAGAACCCTCAGAGGCAACAAACAAGACCGTATCGTCCGCATAACCACAAATCTTGAGGGACAAGCCATTCGGCAAACACGGTGAGACAACTGAACGACAAGCACGCAGTGCGTGAACAAAGGGCTCCTGAAACAGAATATAGAGAAGCATCGACAGAGGACACCCCTGTCGAACCGAACGCCGAATAGCGAAGGGAGCACTAAGGAACCCATTGACACACACCCTACTACTACAACCAGCATACAACATCCGTATCCAGCCCACAAACTGGGGCGGGAAACCAAACCTCTCCAGGACCCGCAAAACAAACCCAATTGGCACGCGATCAAAAGCCTTGGACCAATCCAGGCTTATCATGGCCGCGGGAACACCAGACTCCTCCACATAGAGGAGCAAATCCCGTAAAAGGGAATTGCATTGCACCAACGACCTACCCGGAACGCCACAAAACTGACCCCAAGAGATCACCGACCACACAACCGAGCGCAAACGTCCAGCCAACAACTTGGAAATAATCTTGTAATCCACATTTAGCAACGTAATAGGCCGCCAATTTGCAAAAAAACGTAAGTCCCCGGCTTCGGAAGAAGCCGCACAAGACAATCATTTTGCAAAACGGACAGAGACAAACTCCGAAGACAAAACCGAACCACCTTCAAAAAATCGGCACCAAGCACATCCCAAAACTCGACATAGAACTCCATCGGAAACCCATCCGACCCTGGAACCTTACCACGACGAAAGGACCGCACAACCTCCCAAAGCTCCGAAGGGCTTACCTCCCGCACAAGACCAACACAATCCATACCCGACAACCCTGGTGCACAGTGTTGGAGGAAGGACTCCATCAACCCCTCATCCCCCGCAATCACCCCATACAAAGACTCCAATTCACCACGCACATAATGCAAAACCCCCCGTGTCCGACAAAACCGAACCGTCCGGCCGATGAAGACCTGCCAACAAAACAGAGGCACGCCCCACCCGTTCCCTCCGCAGTAAAAACTGCGAGAGCTTCTCACTACACAACCGTTCCTCCACCCTAGCCCGCACAAGTACCCCCTCAGCCATCTCCTCCCTCAGCCCACAAATGAGATCCTTACACAGAGATCTCCCGAAACCTATCTAAACCCTGATTCAGCAACCCATACAGGCGAAATAACCGCGCCTGCAAGACCCTCAACAGACCAAACCTTCCCGACGCCTCCGCTTCGCCATCACCCGAAAAAACGACCGACATTCCACCTTAGCCCACTCCCACCACTCCAGGACCGAGGGAAACGCCCCCTTCCAAGCGGCCAAAACAGCCCACCGGGCCCGGAACTGGGCACACACAACAGGGCATTTCAGGAACCCACAATTCAGTTTCCACCAGCCACGGCCAACCCACACCTGGCTGCAAATCCCCACCTGCAACACCACCATGCAATGGTCCGAGAACCCCACGGGAACCGTCTGCAACGAAAAAACCGAACCACCCCCAGTAGGCACGTAAAAACGATCAAGGCGAGAGCAAGCCCCACGCGAGAGAAAATTGTACTCCAAAGGACCCCGTTGCAACACGGCCGCATCCCGAAACCCGCAACTCTTCAAGGTAGCAGTCAAAGCCAGCGAGATACTCGCTGGACGAAGACTATTGCTATCCCACGGCGACGTAATTCAATTAAAATCCCCCCCCCCCAAAATCATCCCCCTCGTATCGTGCCGCAAAAAATGCAGCACATCACGGGAAAAGAAAACCTCCCGGTTCTGCCTCTGCGCCGCCCCAGATGGCACGTACACATTCAAGAGAGAGATCTCAGACCCCAAAAAGGAGACCCGAACTAACAGCACCCGACCACCTCGTCCATCTCCGTGTGAAGCACGGAAATCGGGGCCCGCTTAGAAAGCAGGATCAACGTACCTCCACGCAAGCCATGCGAAGGGTTTAACACCACCGTAAACCCCTCAGCCAACACATGTAACAAACCCACTTCCTGCACAAAAGCCACATCCACCCTCCACTCACGCAGCATCGACACCAGGCCCAATTGCACAGCCACAGAAAGCAAACCATTCACATTCAACGAAGCACACGTTAATTTAGGATCCATTGGGAAAAGAGATAAACCCTATCTAACCACAAAACCGTCAGACCGGTCCGGCCGACACCCCGTGTATGGAAGCAGTAGCAGCCGCCACCGAGTTCCCAGGCGACGGAGACGCACTCCCCACAGGGCGGGGGGGGGGGGGAGGCCAGAGTCCTTCCGGAACTTCATCACAAGGCCGTGATCATCACTACCACAGTCCCCCGGATCCACCACCGCCCACTCCGGGCTCTGTACCCCAGGGGACCCACATACGAGATCACCAGGAGGGTCCACAACACACCCTTACCGCCGGCACCGACGGGTCTACTACAGACACCGCCACACCCTCACCATCACCGACACTCGCATCAGGCTCTAACCTCCGCACCGAAGGCCCTCGGTCCCCGGAGCGACCACTCCTGTTCGTCTTCCGGCGCTTCGTCTGAGAGCCAGGTAGACCCTGGACAGCAGTGGTGGAAGGACGATGAGAGGGGCGACCCCCTTCCAAGAACTCATCTGCCTCCAAGGGTTCCACACCAAGGGCAGAGGCACATACCAATCCAGGCGCACCAGAATCTGGCGCGACATCCTCCACCGGCGACAACGAAGCGTCAACATCGACGGCTATGGCAACCGGAGGCGGATGCACCTCCACATGCGTGACCACCGCACTACCACCCACACCAGGGGGGTCCACAGACATCGGACCCGGCACGTCAGCACCAGTGGGGTGCACTGCACCCACAACGCCATCATCACCGGTAGGTGCAGGGGGAGGCTTCAACCCGGCAGGATCATCCCCCAGGTCCACAAGGCCATGTAGAGGCGGAAAATCCTCTTCTCGGAAGACACTGACCAACCGGACGGTGCCATTACGGCAACCAGCAGCCTGGTGTCCAGCCATACCGCACCGAAAACATGTGCGCTCCTGTCCCGCATAAAAGCACTGCACCTTAAACCCCAGCAGCACCATCGACGACGGGATCGCCTTCCTCAGCTTCATGGTAATCGTGCGGACACCCATCAGGACGCCACGAAGACGGCCAGACTCAGCACATTCGCCCGACAGGCGAGAACACTCCCATATCCCCCTAAGAACCGGCGGGCAGGCTCTCAGGGAACTCAAACGGCAGCCCCCGCACCACCACAAATGTCACTTGAACACACAAGTCCGTTACAGAAACCGTACCCGCCGCGCCAGACAAAGGTACAGTACGCCCATCATACTTGTCGACCACATCCCGGTACACCACAGCGTCAGTCAGCTTAACCAAGGCCCGATGTTCCCCAGCCAGCTGCACTGCACACCACACACATCTGCAATGTTGACACCCAGCACATCCAGGAGAGCAACCTCCAACAATGAGTAGTTCACCAGACCAGAGAAGGCCAGCTCAACCGTATCCACACGCTTTATAGGCGGCATGGGCAACGCCATCCCGCCGGCCCGCCAGGCCGCAATAACTATCTACGGGCTCACCATAGCCCGTGTTACCTGGAACTTTTTGTTTCAGGTAGCGAATCTTTAACAACAACAACAACCGCCAGGCCAGAGGCCACAAAAAAACGCCACCAGCTGTGTGCACGCCAAACGTCCAGGCAAGACTGAGGAGCGAATGTAAACAGAACCGCTCCGCACGGCTGCCAAACAGCCAATCTCTCTTTGAAGAGGGAGTGGTGGTAAAGGGAGTGGCAGTATTCGGTGTGGTGGTAGAGGGAGTGGCAGTTGTGGGGGTGATGATAATGTGAATAGCAGTAATGGGGGTGGTGGTAGTGGGTGTATCGGTAGTGGGATGGCAGAAAAGAGAATGGTGGTAGAGGGAGTGGCAGTAGTGGGGGTGGTGGTAGAGGGAGTGGCAGTATTGGGGGTGGTGGTTATCTTGAGATGATTTCGGGGCTTAGCGTTCCCGTGGCTTGGTCCTCGACCAGGCCTCCTTTTTGTTACACTCCCCCCCCCAAGGAAGCAGCCCGTAGCAGCTGTCTAACTCCCAGGTACCTATTTACTATTATGAGTATGTTGAGGGGAGGAGTGGCTCCCACACATGAGAACACATGGAGTAGGAGACCGGCTAAATATGATGTAAGGGGCGTGAAGTGGTGCTCGAGGGGAAAGAGTGATAAGAGTGTGGGGGAGGGGATGGCCGGGGAGCCATCTGTTCAACACCGCCAACACAACAACACAACTTGCGCTCACCTAGTTGTACTCACCTAGTTGCGCTCTATCTTCTCTCGCTCTTGTCTCTCTTCTCTCTCTCTCTCCTCAATCTCTCTCCTCTCTTGCTGTCTCTCTTTCTTTTCTCTCTCTATATATAAATGCAATAGAGATAATTATAACTAATAATTCCAATAATTAATATTTAGAATTAATGTTTTAAAACCCTTTGCTCCAAAACGTTATAGCATAACATTTAAAACATCTTTATTAAAATGCCAAGACCTCATGTTTTATACGCACCTTACAAACTTTCAAAATACGTGTATAAACCGTATTTTAACACTTGATTAAAACTATAAAATGTCGTTTTTAAAACGTTAAGAAAACGCGAAAACGTTTTGTGGGATGTTGAGTAAACTTGGCAGGATAGTGAGTGTGGTGGTTAGTAGAGTGAAGGTGGAGGGTAGTGAGTGTGGTGGTTAGTAGTGAAGGTGGAGGATAGTGAGGGTGGTGGTTAGTAGAGTGAAGGTGGAGGATAGTGAGAGTGGTGGTTAGTAGAGTGAAGGTGGAGGATAGTGAGGGTGGTGGTTAGTAGAGTGAAGGTGGAGGATAGTGAGGGTGGTGGTTAGTAGAGTGAAGGTGGAGGATAGTGAGTGTGGTGGTTAGTAGAGTGAAGGTGGAGGATAGTGAGTGTGGTGGTTAGTAGAGTGAAGGTGGAGGATAGTGAGTGTGGTGGTTAGTAGAGTGAAGGTGGAGGATAGTGAGTGTGGTGGTTAGTAGAGTGAAGGTGGAGGATAGTGAGTGTGGTGGTTAGTAGTGAGTGGAGGATAGTGAGGGTGGTGGTTAGTAGAGTGAAGGTGGAGGATAGTGAGTGGTGGTTAGTAGAGTGAAGGTGGAGGATAGTGAGTGTGGTGGTTAGTAGAGTGAAGGTGGAGGATAGTGAGTGGGTGGTTAGTAGAGTGAAGGTGGAGGATAGTGAGTGTGGTAGTTAGTAGAGTGGAGGATAGTGAGGGTGGTGGTTAGTAGAGTGAAGGTGGAGGATAGTGGGTGGTGGTTAGTAGAGTGAAGGTGGAGGATAGTGAGGGTGGTGGTTAGTAGAGTGAAGGTGGAGGATAGTGAGGTGGTGGTTAGTAGAGTGAAGGTGGAGGATAGTGAGGTGGTGGTTAGTAGAGTAAGGTGGAGGATAGTGAGTGTGGTGGTTAGTAGAGTGAAGGTGGAGGATAGTGAGGGTGGTGGTTAGTAGAGTGAAGGTGGAGGATAGTGAGGGTGGTGGTTAGTAGAGTGAAGGTGGAGGATAGTGTGGGTGGTGGTTAGTAGAGTGAAGGTGGAGGATAGTGAGGGTGGTGGTTAGTAGAGTGAAGGTGGAGGATAGTGAGGGTGGTGGTTAGTAGAGTGAAGGTGGAGGATAGTGAGTGGGTGGTTAGTAGAGTGAAGGTGGAGGATAGTGATGGTGGTGGTTAGTAGAGTGAAGGTGGAGGATAGTGAGGGTGGTGGTTAGTAGAGTGAAGGTGGAGGATAGTGAGGGTGGTGGTTAGTAGAGTGAAGGTGGAGGGTAGTGAGGGTGGTGGTTAGTAGAGTGAAGGTGGAGGATAGTGAGGGTGGTGGTTAGTAGAGTGAAGGTGGAGGATAGTGAGGGTGGTGGTTAGTAGAGTGAAGGTGGAGGATAGTGAGGGTGGTGGTTAGTAGAGTGAAGGTGGAGGATAGTGAGTGTGGTGGTTAGTAGAGTGAAGGTGGAGGATAGTGAGAGTGGTGGTTAGTAGAGTGAAGGTGGAGGATAGTGAGAGTGGTGGTTAGTAGAGTGAAGGTGGAGGATAGTGAGAGTGGTGGTTAGTAGAGTGAAGGTGGAGGATAGTGAGAGTGGTGGTTAGTAGAGTGAAGGTGGAGGATAGTGAGGGTGGTGGTTAGTAGAGTGAAGGTGGAGGTAATGGGGTGGTGGTTAGTAGAGTGAAGGTGGAGGATAGTGAGGGTGGTGGTTAGTAGAGTGAAGGTGGAGGATAGTGAGGGTGGTGGTTAGTAGAGTGAAGGTGGAGGATAGTGAGGGTGGTGGTTAGTAGAGTGAAGGTGGAGGATAGTGGGTGGTGGTTAGTAGAGTGAAGGTGGAGGATAGTGAGGGTGGTGGTTAGTAGAGAAGGTGGAGGATAGTGAGGGTGGTGGTTGTTAGTATGAGGGTGGAGGGTAGTGGGGGTGATGGTTGGTAGAGTGAAGGTGGAGGGTAGTGGGGATGGTGGTTGTTAGTATGAGGGTGGAGGGTAGTGGGGATAGTGGTTGGTAGTGTGAAGGTGGAGGGTAGTGGGGATGGTGGTTGTTAGTATGAGGGTGGAGGGTAGTGGGTATGGTGGTTGGTAGTGTGAGGGTGGAGGGTAGTGGGGGTGGTGGTTGGTAGTGTGAGGGTGGAGGGTAGTGGGGGTGGTGGTTGGTAGTGTGAAGGTGGAGGGTAGTGGGGATGGTGGTTGGTAGTGTGAAGGTGGAGGGTAGTGGGGATGGTGGTTGTTAGTATGAGGGTGGAGGGTAGTGGGGGTGGTGGTTGTTAGTATGAGGGTGGAGGGTAGTGGGGATGGTGGTTGGTAGTGTGAAGGTGGAGGGTGGGGATGGTGGTTGTTAGTATGAGGGTGGAGGGTAGTGGGGGTGGTGGTTGTTAGTATGAGGGTGGAGGGTAGTGGGGTGGTGGTTGGTAGTGTGAAGGTGGAGGGTAGTGGGGGTGATGGTTGGTGGTGAAATGGTGGAGGGTAGTGGTGGATGTTTGTTGTGTGTGTGATGGTGGACGGTAGTGTTGGATGGTGGTTGATGATGTGAAGGTGGAGGATAGTGGTAGATGATGGTTGGTGGTGTGAAGGTGGAGGGAAAGTGGAGGTTGGTAGTTGGTGGTGTGATGATGGAGGGTAGTAGTGGATGGTGGTTGGGGATGTGATGGCGGTTGAAGGTGTGAAGGTGGAGGGTAGTGGTGTATGTTGGTGGTGTGATGGTGGAGGGAATTGGGGGATAGTGGTTAGTGGTGTGATGATGGAGGATAGTGGTTGATGTTTGTTGGTGGTGTGATAGTGGTGGATGGTGGTTAGAGGTGTATTGGTGGATGGTGGTTGGTGTGAAAGTGGAGGGCAGTGGTGGTTGGTGATTGGTGGAGTGATGGTTGAGGGTAGTGGGGGATGGTGGTTGGTGGAGTGATGGTAGAGGGTAGTGTGGGGATGGTGGTTGGTGGTGTGAAGGTGAAGGGTAGTGGTGGATGGTGGTTGGTTGTGTAAAGATGGAGGGTAGTGGGTGATGGTGGTTGGTGGTGTTAATTAGGAGGGTAGTGGTGGTTGGTGGTGTGAAGGTGAAGGGTAATGGTGGATGATGGTTGGTGGTGTGTAGGCGGAGGATAGTAGGAGATGTTATATTGTAATTTGTAGAGCATGGGTGCAAGAAGTAGTGGATGGTTTTGTGAGGTGGGGGGGTGGTAGTGTGGTTGGTGGTGGTAGTGTGTGCAGGGAAGGAGGTGATGAGGAAGTGAGCATGGGTGGTGGTACTTACCTATTAGTGTATAAGGGCAGCGCGTCCTCGTAAACGAAGGCCAAAGACCATTCCATGCACCGCCACACCCCCTATTTATGAATGATGCAACCCGTCGTCGACTCAAGTCCATTACATCCAGCGGTCGACCCCACGGATGCATCTTAAAGTTTTACATGCTGTTCATTCAAAACGGAATTTTCTCGCATGTAAATTAATATTATATATATTTGTATATTATAACATTCAAAATTCCCGTTTTGAATGATTAGCATGTAAAAATTTATGAATGCGTCTGTGGGGTCTACTGCTGGATGTAATGGACTTGAGTCGAGGATGGGTTGTTTACCTACTTACTACAAATACAAATAATCGGCAACAGAACCTAAACATCTGACCTAACCTAAACCAATGCCTAAATATATCCAATTGATAATATGTAATATATTAACTTATATGTGAGAAAACTTTGAGACTTCTGTTTTGAATGAACAGAATGTTAAAACTGAAGAATGCGTCTTTGGGGTCGACCCCTGGATAGAATGGGCTTGGTTTGAGGACGTGTTACTAAGGTAAGTGAACCATAGCTCTGTAAACCTCGCCTTCTCGGGACATTTTGTACTTGTTGCATGACAGTTTAACTATTCTCACGTTCGCAATCTCTTAACATTTTTGAAGAGAGGTGGCATCTGCAACTTCTTCTTTCAGAGCATTCCTCGTGTTGCCTACACATACAGGGTTTGAGTATGTCCTTATCTTTCTCTACTAACTTGGGTTTCCAACTTCAACTTACATCCGCTTGTTCTATAAAAACACGTTGTCCCTGTTCTCCTTGTACATTACCCTCAGTATCTTGGATATTATGATCAATTCCCCTCAGTTTGTTAACTCTCCCTGGTTGTGAGACGCAGTTTCTTAGTTCTCATAGCTTAACCTTCTTAGTAACAGATCTCTACATTCTTTCTTATCCTTTTATGCTCATTTTTCTCTCTTGACTTCTCCTCTTATAAAAGCATGAGTAAGAACTGGGAATATTGAGGATAGTT